>NC_139240.1:67447351-68047351 GCF_977018435.1 Lepisma saccharinum
AAATTTCAAGTTTTGTTTGGATATCATCGATCAAGTGATGAAAATGAGATAGCTCAGATTCAGTGTTGAGGTTTTCAAGCTTTGTGATCTGTTGCTGGACACTGACAAGTGTGTCTACAATACCAGGCAAGCGGGATTCTAGAGATTCTTGTACATTTGTCAAATCACTTTGCACTGCTGCTATTGTACCCTCAAGATGGGTTATGGTACTTTGAATTTTTCCAAAATCTTCATATGTTTCAGGTTGCAGCTTAATGTTGGCAACACTCCGAGTTATTGCACTCAAAGCATCAGAAGATGGCAAGTTGTTCATAAAATTTTCAAGTGTCTCAATTTTTTCTTTAACCTCGGCTATGGCATTGTTCAGGGGGTCCAGATTAGGTATCTCCAGTGATTGAATCTGTTCTTTTAGAGTGGAAATCACTAGATCAAAATCTTCTTGTGATTTTATGCTTTTGACAATTGTTTGGAGCTGTGTCTGGACATTATTTATCTGCTCTTCCAATTGTTGTTTCAATTGCTCAGAGTTGGTGGCCTGGGTCTTAAATTTGGCTTGAAGAGCTGCTACAGCTTCTTCTAAACTTTGAAAATTATCTAATGTGGCCAAATCAGTATATTTCTGAAGCAATAATTTGAGTTCTGAGTCAATTTTAAGAAGAGGGTCCATGCATTGTGATTGCAAATTTGTAATTTCTAGTTGAAGACTGGCATTGAGTGTGGTTTGTAAAGCTTGTAAATCACTTCTTAATTTCTTGACTCTGACATCAAGCATCAGAATCTCATCACTGTGATCTTCATGTCTTGTATGGCCAAATATATCATTAGGCATTTTTGTTTTAATGGTTTTTTATTATTGAATATCTAATTCGTAATTCTATAAAAAAAGGTATAAGCTTGTCATAGGATCCAGGGACCTCAATATATAAGCAGTCACCAGCAGAAACAGTATATACAGTGCCAGAAATCATGTTTGAGTGCTTAATTCTATAAATATTTCTCCCTATTGAAATCTTGACATTACCCTCAGGGGTTGTAATAAATTGTAATTGACCACCTACAGGTAATTGGTAATAATTTAAATTATTGTTAAATATGTACAATGTTTTACCTGTTTCATCATCAACATCTGTAAGTATGCTGTTCAGATGAATAATTAACAAAGCACTTAGTTTAGATATTATATCAGAAGAGGCTTGTGGTGTTGGCAGGTCCATAATAGCCTGTTTTTTGAACCCAAATAAGTTCATAGGCATGTTTATTTATTTCAAATCATGCTCTGTAATTGGGCATTGATTGCCATTTTTCAAATCACAATGACCCCATGGTAAAGTATGTATGCCACATGATAAAATGCATCTCTTATCATCATGTGGGTCCAGAGCCACTTTTCTTACAATATTGCTAGTCAACAAGTGATCCACACTCTGGATTCTGCATTCTGATGTTCTGATTAAACTCTGGGATTTGAGACAATTTTTGTAATCTTCAAATTCAAGCTCTTTGTCCACAATTACTCTCCCAATGCCCTTGGCTTTTTTTGCAACAACACCACTACATGTTTCAAAGCTGTACATCTTGGCCCTTAACCCAGCAAATGCCACAATAACATCACCAAGTGTCTCATCTTTTAACTTGCCAGTCACCTTTTTGTTGTGGGGTTGAATCTTTGTATGTTCACTGGTATCAAAATATTCAAGCAATTCAGGCTGTGACATATCTTGATAAACATCTTCTGTCTGAATATCAAGAATAAAACTATCTGTGTCCATGTACATCAATTTTACACAATCACCATAAAAAGGTTTCAACACATTATAATAGAGCTTTAACATGTGTAATTTGGCCAATTCCAATATCACAGCCCCTACAAAAATAGGCTTATCAAACTTAATCTTTGTTTTTTCATGTTGAAAAATGCCATATTTTCATAATAAATTCTTCTATAATTGAAATTAGGCTTTGCAATCAATTTTTTGCTCAGGCTGGGGTCAGTAATTATTTTAACATCAATATGTTTTCTGACATTTTCTATTTTGCCATACACAGAATTGACCATCAATTTAAACAAGGTCTTATCAAATTGGCTCATTGCAGATGTTCGAAGCTCTGTGTTTGTATCAATATATGGCTTCAACCATCTTGAGTGCCTGAACCTCAAAACTTTGCCAACTTTGGTCACTTGAACACCATGATGCATCAGGAACTGGAGGTTTTTGTAATATATGACATAATCCCGTTTTGGCTCTAGAGTCATCATCAGTTTCTTCTGTTTAGAGCCAGGTGAGCACTCAACCTCAGGAATTGGGGGCAGATCAGAAAATGTGTTGTGTAAATTATCTGGAATTGTCAGATCAACCTCTAAGAACAGGCCATAGTTACTGTCATCAAAATCCTTAAGATCTTCAATATTGAAATCTTCAACCCACTCAAGCCCTGCATATGGCAGTTTATCCATCATAGCATAACCATACAGGCTGTTGGCATCTACATACAGTATATAATTTGATGGCAGTGCTGGATCATAATTGGGAATATACTTGTTATTTGCTCTGGCATATCTCTGAGAACATTGCACCATGCCCCCTCTTATACATTGCTCCATAAACAGATACATATCTTGATCTTGGATCAGATCCAATTGCATTTTAGTGTTCAAAAACATTGCAGACCATGCTAGGCCTGGCGCACTGTAAAAATACATTGGATCAAGCTTATAATTTTGCATGGAAGATTTTCTGAATGCCTGAAGTATATCTGCTAAGAGAGTGACATCAAGTTTTAAATATGCCTTGTGATAATCACCAAATGACTTGCATTTTAAATTGTTCCACATCAATTGGGCATGGTGATAATCATCATCAGTGATTCCAGATCCTCTGCTTTTGCTGTAAAACTCTTGTTGTGGTGGCAGAGCACACTCATCAAATTTAGAAAAATCTGTAACATAGTCATATGGATATACACCCTTCCGCCTAATTAATTTCAGGTCCTGATTTGGAAACAAAGCACATGTGATTTTGAATTGATCATCAGATAATTGAGTGGCCAGTGTAGCCAGGCTAGCAGACAGAATTCTGTAGGAATCAAGAAATCTTAAGTGAATAGGAACACCATTAACTTTAATTATTTTGCTAATAGCAATATATTTCTCATTATTTTCAGCTAAAATATTTAAATTCTGCTTGTCATACCCCTCGTACCTGATCAAATGATGGAAATCATAATTGGATGCTCCATGGCAAAATATAGGGACAAATTTTGGTCTCTGGATCTTAATATTACAGCTATTACACAGGGCCATTAAGAATTTACCATCAGTATGAGATGGTGTTTCACCTTGATATTTGTATCTGAAAATTCAGAATCACATACCGGGCATTTTTCTGCATTGTTGAAATCTTCAATCTGTTTCTCTGTTAAAGGCAACATAGGTTTTGATTTTAATAAGATATTAGATGCTATGTCATGGCACTCATTTTCTATTCTATGTGCAAATTCTTTGATGGCATCTGCTCCCATGTATAAATATTCTTTACTAACAACACCATCCTGTACAACCACATAATAAAAACTAGAAGGTTCATGTAATTGATATGGTGTAATTGAAGATTCATCAGGATCTGGGCTGCAGAATGCAAGAGGTTTGAGGTTTGATTCAAAATCACAGACTATATATGCTGGGTGTTCCAACAAGACTTCAAATTTTTTAAAATTGGCTTTTTCACTTGGATTAGACATCACCATATGAACAGGTTTATGATTGCCACAGTATTTCAGATGCTCAATTAACTTGTTTTTAGCAATTTCTGCATTCTGTTCACAAACACCATTCACCATTTTTCTACCATCAAATACAATTAAACATCTTCTGCACAACTTGAATATTGTATTGGATTTATCTAGTTGTTTTCTGACTAAAGCTTCAAGATTATGTATCAGAGTATAATGGTGTGTATCATCCCCTTCAATTAAGAGCAGATCAATCGGAACAGCAGAATCATCATCAAATGTACTGATTCTGAGAGGTGCTATCAAGCAATTGCCACGGCCAGTAGAACAAATAAAAACATTAATAGATAATTGTTTACCGTTGATATTCCTGGCCTTTTTTTCAAATTTATCAATATTCTGAACAGACATTGGATATTCTAAACCCTCCATTGCATCATCAAAATCATGCTCATATTGTTTATAATAAATTATTCTCTCAGGATGCCTTAAAACTGGAAACAAAGCAGCTAAAATACACCACAAAAAGCATTTCTCATCATTATTTTCTATGTTAACCACGGCTCTTTTGTTTTTAATATTGGCAGGTAATAGCAAATATGTAGATCCTTGTAATGGGCTGAATTCAGAAATATTAACATAGAGCTTGTGTGGAGATCCGCATAGGCTCCATCCTGACTCTTTTGCAGCAAATTCAGAATGTTTAATATTCAATTGATCTATCAAACTGTTTATTATTTTGTCTGAATTTGTATTTGAATATACAGCTACAGTTTCTGTTATGTGGGGCTGTGTAAATTTTGTGCCGTTTGGTTTCTTATATTGTGTAAACAATTTGAGGGACAGCTTATAAGAGCCATTTTGTGCATTTAGAATTGCCTGCACATCAGGATTTATACTGTTAAAAAAATTCTTAATGTCACATCTTGGCTCTGATACAAACCGGTAATCCCTAAGTTGGCCATTAAAACTGCTATGGATGGGTTCATAGCGTGGCTGCTTTGCCGGTCTAACATTAACAGGTGCTTCATGCTTCCTTTTCAGACCAGATGTAGATGGTTGTGGGGGCAATGTTGATGACTGTGCAGAACAAGTACCCTTATGTTTATATGTAAAATATTCCATGCTATATTTCCTATGGCATTTAGGGCATATTTTAGTGGGAATTCTGCATTTGTCTGGATTACAATTCCTTTGGTGCCTGGCCCAATTGGGGCTGGATATATTCTTATTGCATTGATTACAATATTTTTGATTTGGCATTTTTGTTGTTGGTTTATTATATAAAATTTCTTGGGATTCAAATCAAAATTCTATGCTTAATAAAAAATATCAGTTGGGTTCAGCAGTGTGCTTTGTATACCTAGTGTGTGTGTGTGTGTGTGTGTGTGTGTGTGTGTGTGTTAATATTTTTGGCTTTGGTATTTATATAAAATTTCTTGGGGTTCAAATCAAAACTCTATACGTAATAAACCTATGACAGATTGTATAAAGCTAATAGCCTACATGCACAAAGGTAGAATAAGTACAGAAGCACTGCCCTAGCACAAATGCATGTCTACACAGGCATGTCCTAGAAAAACAATGACCTAATACCATGTGTCATGTATAACAAACTGGGGCAGATATAAACCTGACTCTAAATATGAGTGGATTACAACAAACAAGCAAAATGTGTCAAATATCAGACCTGTATGAGGAGCAATGCAACAACACATCTGTACTCCTCAGCCACTCTCACAATACTAACTGATATGTGATGCAAAAGCTCTTTATATAGCCTAAGCACGGACCGCATTGAAAACATCTGGGTGTGGGTGGGTGTGGGTGTGTGTGGGTGTGGGTGTGTGTGGGTGTGTGTGGGTGTGTGCGTGTGGGTGTGGGTGGGTGTGGGTGTGTGTGTGTGTGTGTGTGTGTGTGTGTGTGTGTGTGGGTGTGTGTGTGTTTTATGAGCATCTTGGCTTAATTTCAAGTGTATCCAAAACAATATCAAGAGGGGCATATTTTTAACAAGCTTATGGACAACAATCTGGCTGATGCAACTTTTGTAAGTGTGGGCAAATCAATCTGAGGGGGTCATCATTTGTACACTGTAGTTTCGGGAAATTCCCGAGGGCATTTTTACAAAAGTCTTGGATTAGACAGAGTACCACACTTGAGCAATAAGCTCATATGGGCATGTTGAGCTTGTTTTAAGTGTAGCCAAATCTGCCTGAGGGGGGCTCATCATTTGTTGTCCTTATATTATCATCAATACTACTACTCCAGAGTAGCCAAGCTAGCTGACAAAATTCTATATGAATCAAGAAATCTTAAGTGAATAGGAACACCATTAACTTTAATTATCTTGCTAATAGCTATATATTTCTCATCATTTTCTGCTAAAATATTTAAATTCTGCTTGTCAAACCCCTCGTACCTGATCAGATGATGAAAATCATAATTAGATGCACCATGGCAAAATATCGGGACAAATTTTGGTCTCTGGATCTTAATATTACAACTATTACACAGAGCCATTAAGAATTTACTATTTGTATGGGAATGGTGTTTCACCTTGATATTTGTATCTGAAAATTTAAAATCACATACTAGACATTTTTCTGCATTATTGAAATTTTGAATTTGTTCTTTTGTTAAAGGCATCATAGGTTTTGATTTTAATAAGAAATTAGATGCTATGTCATGGCACTCATTTTCTACTCTATGTGCAAATTCTTTGATAGCATTTGGTCCCATATATAAGTGTGTTTCACTAGCAACACCATTCTGTATAATTATATAACAAAAACTAGAAGGTTCATGTAACTGGTATGATGTAATTGAAGATTCATCAGGATCTGGACTGCAGAATGCAAGGGGTTTGAGGTTTGATTCAAAATCACAAACTATATATGCTGGGTGTTCCAACAAAGCTTCAAATTTTTTGAATTCGGCATTTTCACTTGGATTAGGCATCACCATATGAACAGGTTTATGGTTCCCACAATATTTTAAATGTTCAACTAACTTATTTTTAGCAATTTCTGCATTTTCTTTGGGAACCCCATTTATTATTTTTCTACCATCAAATACAGTTAAACATCTTCGGCACAACTTGTATATTGTTTTAGATTTATTTATTTGTTTTCTTACTAAAGCTTCAAGATTGCGTATTAGAGTGTAATGGTATGTGCCATCTCCTTCAATTAAAAGCAAATCAATCGGAATAGCCAAATCATCATCAAATGTACTAAGAGGTTCTATCAAGAAATTCCCAGCACCAGTAGAACAAATAAATACATTAATAGATAATAGTTTACCATTGATATCTCTGGCCTTTTTTTCAAATTTATCAATATGTTGAACATACATTGGATATTCTAAGCCCTCCATTGCATCATTAAAATCATTTTCATGTTGTTTATAATAATTTATTCTCTCTGGATTATTTAAAACTGGATACAAAGCAGCTAAAATACACCACAAAAAACATTTCTCATCATTATTTTTTAGGTTAACCACGGCTTTTTTGTTTTTAATATTGGCAGGTAATGGCAGATATGTGGAACCTTGTAATGGGTTAAATTCAGAAATATTAATATATAACTTGTGTGGAGTTCCACATAAACTCCATCCTGATTCTTTTGCAGCAAACTCAGAATGTTTAATATTCAATTGCTCTATCAACCTGCTTATTATTTTGTCTAAATTTGTATTTGAATATATAGCTACAGTTTCTGTATGTGGGGGTGTGTAAATTTTGTGCCATTTAATTTCTTTTATTGTGTAAATAATTTGAAAGATAGTTTATAAGAGCCATTTTGTATATTTAGAATAGCTTGCATATCAGGATTTATATTATTTAAAAAATTCTTAATATCACATTTTGGCTCTGATACAAAACGGTAATCACTTAATTGTCCATTAAAACTGCTATAAATGGGTGTATAGCGTGGCTGCTTTGCTGGTTTATGATTAACAGGTGTTTCAAGTTTTCTTTTTAGACCAGATGAAGATGAAGATGGTTGTACATAACAAATATTTTTATGTTTATATGTAAAATATTTTATGTTATATTTTTATGGCATTTTGGGCATATTATTGTAGGTGTTCTACATTTGTCTGGATTACAATTTCTTTGGTGCCTAGCCCAATTAGAGCTAGATATATTGTTATTGCATTGATTACAATATTTTTGATTTGGCATTTTTATTATTAATTTATTATATAAGATTTCTTGGGGTTTAAATTAAAACTCTATATTTAATATAAAATTTCAATTAGGTTTAGCAATATGTTTTGTATACTTAATGTATATATTTAGTGTGTAGGTATTTTTTGGGGTTCAAATCAAAATTCTATACTTAATAAATGACAGGTTGTAAAAACTAATAGCCCACACGCACAAAGATAGAATAAATATTAATCCACAGAAGCAATAACCTACAGAATCCACTACCCTACCTCAATTGCATGTCTGCAAGGACATGTCGTGATGTGCGTGTAGAATAATGACTTAACAAATAAAAATACTCATGGGGTAGTGGTAAGCTAGTGAGTGGCCGAGCCAGCGTAGGTAATATTAAAATGCACTTGAAATAAAAATACCCACTGGGGTAGCTGTGAGCTGGCCAGTGTAGGTAATATTAAAATGCACCCAAGATAAAAATACCCATGCACTGCTGTATCTACCAAACTGAGAGACTCAAAAATAAAAATACCCATGCGAAACCAAACAGAGTACTGCAACAACATATCCATACTCTTCAACCACTCTCACAATACTAACTGATATGTAAACTCAACCTATTTCATATAAAGAAAAACTATAATTTTACTTGTTTTTTTTTCGCCAAATTATATGCCAATAGAAATCTTGCTTACTTAAACCAATCAGGTATAAATTATTAGCCAATCAAAATCTTTGTTATTTTAGCTATCATATAAAAAAAATGCAAAATATCCCAGTTTCAATTCGATCCGATCACAATTCACATATTTTCATATTACTGTATGCTTGCCCTATTAACACCTCTTTTGCTGTTGTGCTCAATTAGTTTTCACTAATTGGCGATTTTCTTGAAGAGGTCTAATAGAACAAGATACGGCGGTATGAGAAATATGTAAATTAAAGATATTTTAGCAATATACGACGTCTTAAGAAATGCATATTCAGCTCCAAAGTACTTTGTCTAACGCTTACTACCATTCCCTATTGCTGGCAGAGAGAGTTAAAAATATTGACGTACTGAAAAAAGTTGACTTGTTGACTCGGGTATTGACCCGAGTCTGTTCACCGAGTTCAAACATTTGTACATAGATGGCTCTGTTGTCAACCTATACCTAACAAAATACGGCAATATAAGAAGTGTCGAGAGAGACATATTTTTTAACAAGCTTATGAATAACAATCTGACAGATACAGCTGTAGCCAAATTAATCTAAAAAAAAGGGGTCATCCTTTCTGAAAAACTTTTCTTGTTCAAAATCTTAAATTTGATAGAGGAGGAGAACACTTGAGCAATAAGCTTTTATAGGCATCTTGAGCTAATTTTGGTACAGGCAAGACCTCTTCCTTTCTGAAAACAACCTCTTCCTTTCTGAAAAACTTTCTTGTACAAAATCTTAAATTTGATAGAGGAGGACACTTGAGCAATAAACTTTTATAGGCATCTTAGCCTAATTTTGGTACAAGAAAAGTTTTTGCACCAGTAGTACATCCAATTACATTACTCTGGATACTTAGAACATCCGGATACTTTGAATATCCGGGTACTTAGAATATCCGGATACTTTGAATATCCGGATACTTTGAATATCCGGATACTTTGAATATCCGGATACATCGAATTTCCGGATACTTTGAATATCCGGATACTTCGAATATCCGGATACTTTGTATATCCGCATACTTACAATATCCGGAAACTTAGAATATCCGAATACTTAGAATATACGGATAATCCGAATATCCTGATACTTTTAATATCCGGATGCTTCGAATATTCGCATACTTAGAATATCCGGACAATCCGAAAATCCATATAATCTAAATGTCCGGATAATTAGGATAATCTGACCCGAATAATTAAGATAATCCGAATATCGGATATCGGGATAATCCATAGAATACCCGAATGATCCGCATATTAGGATTTCCGATATCCGGAAAGAAAATTATCCGATACACGAATAAAGTTTTATCCGGATTTGGCCTTCCCTAGTAGGGGGTGTCCTGACCACGTTTTTTAAACACACAAAAAAAACTAGTAATAATACGCGCTGTGATGATGACTTTTCGCGTTCTATTCGAGGAGCTCCAGGTTCCATAACCGGTTGAGTGGGAGGGATGCCACTTTAAATTGTACGTCTAGATTCAATTAGCCTTTCTGTGCATAAAGTGGGCTTGAAAACAAGTTCAAACAACCAAAACCAACTACTACACGGCGAAACTCCTGATTCTGAGGATTGGGTGTCCGACTAAATTTTTTCCGCATGGTCATCATGTATTAACCCAACCACTGGCGTACGCAGGATTTTTTCGTAGGGGCTTCATTTTGTAAAGGTGGATATATTATATAGCTGTGTTCTAGGGAAGAAGGATACGCAAGAATATATCTCGTAATTTTCATTGTTAACTTTTGTTTTAGCAGTTGTTGAAAGACAAAAATGGTAATCCGAGTTATTTTAAGGGGGGTTACAATTTCCACTTTGGTTTTCACGAGGTCTTTACTGATTCCATTTAAAGAAATAGTTGTTTTTTTTCTTCAAAATTTCAGGAGCGCCATCATCTCCCCACTGGGTACGCCAGTGAACCCAATACTTATACCGCCCGTAATCATACATTAATTATGCCCCTAGCATGGTATGCAACCGTGCACCTTGTGATGCAAAGAGGGTTGCCAAGCTGTAAGAATCTCACGGCTGAAGCAATGACCATACAGTCACGGTCACTTCTGGTTTGTAATGATGCCATTGGAAGTCAATGGGGTTGTTACAACTCAGAAGTGTCCGTGACTGTACAAGAACGATACGAATGAATGAATTGTTGTTTTAAGTCTATTTTATGCACAGATGGGATAATCGGGACTGGACCTACTGTTTAAAGTAGGACAAGAACCACTAGGTGCCTCCATCGGTTATCGAACCCGGGATCCCTTGATTACAAGGCGAGGACGTTACCACTATACCATCGGGGAGGCATAGAACAATACGAAATATTGCCGCGTTACAGAACAGCCATTTCAATCATTGCAAACCCTTTTGCAAGTCAGGACTTGTTCGATCAACGTTTCCGGCCCTGGGTTGACGAGGGGAGCTGGGTATTAGCTATGCAACACCCGACGCAACTAGAAGAAGGGCAGGACAGGAGAACCAATGGTGGAAGTGCTGGGATAAGAAGTGTTCGCTCCACTTTAGAGCTTCTGGGAGAATTTCATTACTTGTAATGGCCGCTTGGGGTAACCGTTTGTTTTCGTCTTAACGTTTCCCGGACGATTTGAAGCAATTGGACCCTGTTGGGGAAGTCCTGGTTGAAGACAAGAAATGACCTTTATTTGGTTTTCTCTGCTTACTACTAATCTAGATTGTCAACAGAACGCTAGCAATTACAGTTCTCTTTGATGGGACGTGCTTTGGATTCATTCACATGACTGTCAAGACATCCAATGCGTTTTGTGTTATATTTATATTTGTATAGCTACAACATATTGTTTTGTTAATAATCAGGAAGAGGGAGATGTAGCCCCATCATCCCCCTGCTCTGCGTATGATTGGGTATGGTTTTTCCTAGTGTGATTGTAGGTTTTTTGCTACTTATGGTCACTGTTCAGCCACTTTTGGTTAATCTCGCGACGACGAGGATGATTCATGATATGATGAAATTGATGAGTGACACTCACAAAGAACAGCCGAGATTTAAATCCGGTTACTTGGGTGACCAGATCGAATGTCGACCACTTAACGCGCTCGGCCGGCGAGAGTGATTATGATTTAATAAAATGCTTTAAATTCATTCTAGAGACGGAGTGTAAGGGATGATCTTCTAAGAAAGCACACAAATGTAAACCCCTCTTCAATGTAGTACACCTTGCCAACTACAACCTTGCAGGTGAACGAGGCTCTGGCGCCTGAACCAGCAGCCAATATAATTCTCCATGGAACTTGTGTCCATCTTTATCTTCGCAATTAGCCAAAAGTGGCAGAAACGCGAAGTGATAATGAAAAAAATCAACTAATCATTCAAGAGATAAAGTATGGGAATATACTTAGTCTTACCATAAATACTGTCCCAAAGTTGTAAGTAAATATACAGAAAATGGTGAGAGATATTTTAATATCAGAATAACATGAGGTGCATGGATGCATTATGAACCAAAATCACAAATAATTATTCGAAATGAGTAGTATAAGTGGCCCGGTTCAAGAACCGAAAATGAGGCTCGGTGAGGCTCGCAGTGTTGCCAACCCCTTACTCGAAAAAATCACCAAGGTTTTTATCTCGGTCTAACCTAATTTAAAGCAAAAAGCTGGCAATACTGCGAATCTCACCGAGCCTCATTTTCTTGCAGTGTTGCCAGCTCGAGCGAGGCGTAGCCTTTTACGGTGTATGTTAACGGTTTGCTCTCGTAAGGCATGAGCCTTATTTTCTCGCAGTGTTGCCAGCTCACCCCAAGAATATTTCACCATGTGATATTTTACAAGCGAAGCTAACCTACAAATGGGAGTTGGCAACACTGGCAACATCAATTGCGGTTTAGTGTTGCTAACTCACCTCAAGAATATTTTACCATGTGATATTTTACAGGCGAAGCTAACTTACAGAGTAGTATAAGTGGCCCGGTTCCACGCCCGAAAATGAGGTATAGTGAGGTACACAGTGTTGCCAACCTCTTACTCGAAAAAATAACCAAGGTTTTTGTTTTTGGGTCTAACCTAACCTCAAGCAAGGAGCTGGCAACGCTTGAGGCTTTTCTCGCAGTGTGGCCAACTCACCCCAAGAAAATTTCACCATGTGATATTTCACAGGCGAAGCTAACCTACAAATGGGAGTTGGCAACACTGATTAGTGGAGGTAGCCGGGTTCACCAGCATCAATTGGCGATCAGTGTTGCCAACTCACCTCAAGAATATTTCACCATGTGATATTTTACAGGCGAAGCTAACCTACGAATAAGAGTTAGCAATACTGATTAGTGTAATCAGCTTAGTTGAGCGCCATCAATTGGCGATCAGTGTTGCCAACTCACCCCAAGAATATTTCACCATATGATATTTTACAAGCAAAGATAACCTACGAATGGGAGTTGGCAACACTGACTAGTGGAGGTGCACGGGTTGAGTGCCATCAATTGCGGTTCAGTGTTGCCAACTCACCCCAAGAATATTTCACCACATGTTATTTTACAGGCGAAGCTAACCTACAAATGGGAGTTGGCAACTCTGGCAACATCAATTGCGGTTTAGTGTTGCCAACTCACCCCAAGAATATTTTACCATGTGATATTTTACAGGCGAAGCTAACCTACAAATAGAAGTTGACAACACTGGTAACATCAATTGCGATTCAATGTTGCCAACTCACCTGAAGAATATTTCACCATGTGATATTTTACAGGCGAAGCTAACCTACAAATAGAAGTTGACAACACTGGTAACATCAATTGCGGTTCAATGTTGCCAACTTACCTGAAGAATATTTCATCATGTGATATTTTACAGGCGAAGCTAACCTACGAATGGGCAACACTGACTAATAGAAGTGGCCAGGGCTGCGTCCGAATCAGCAGCAGATGTCACCTAGAGCGCTGTTCCATCCGGGACTCAGCCAATCTCTGTTGTCCGAATTTGCGGTAGACGTGGAGTCGGAGGGAAGAGCAGAGAGGCGCGACAGATGCACGCTTGAACTCGCTGTGACGCTGCGCTTGGCAGCCATATTCTAACTTTCACTTTGTACAGACAACATTTACTGATTAGAGGATGTAAAACTCAGTTATATTTTAATATTTTATCGATAATGAATGCAGAAAACGTAAATGATGAAATAGCGTGTTATATTTTTTAATGTGAGTAGTTAGGTGGAAATCATTGTCATGTTTGTTTGCGCCCCAGAGCGCGGTGGGTGAAGTTCGGGCTGACACCTGGCGGGAAAAGTGACAGCCGTACTACAAGGGGACATGCAGATTCGGACGACTTGGACGCGACTTCGAGTGCACGCGAGAGCAACGGGAGAGAACGGGATGGAGCGCTTGCCAATCCGGACACGGCTTTTGTAAACCTCTCTCGGGAACGATGTGCCACACACGCGCGCGCGCGCCTATCGGTAGATTACGTTTCGCGTATTTATTCGTTGTGCTGGCACAGCGTGATGAGTAAATAATGCATTTTCTCATTTTTGAAGTACGAATGCACTTTATCGTAATCTTCCAAGTCCCGGGGACACTAATGTTTGTATATCGTGACTTTTGTAAACCTCTCTCGGGAACGATGTGCCACACACACACACGTGCACGCGCTGGCGCCTCTTATTATTTGTGCAAGAAAAAAGATGTTAAACATGTTAAAACTGCTCTGTGACCCTCTCGTTCTTCACGTCGTGGACGAAGGACTTCTCGGCGACCAGGATGACACTGCATACGGTATCCTCGGGCAACGGACTGTTGAACTCGCAGACGACCTTGATGTTGGTGCGATCGTTGACCACCACCTGCTTCCTCTTAGATGTGTTGATGACAAACATGGGTCTGTGGGTTTTGAATTCGCTGGGCGTGTAGTACATGTCCATGCTTCCCTCGGTCACGCGTTTGAAAGCCGTGTAAGCTTCGTAAAGTTTCAGGTAATCGTCTTTGGTCATGTCGAGGTTGTAATTCTCGCGCGGGAAAACTTCGTTGCGTCCATTTTTCAGATAAATATTCTTGATCTTGCAGTCGTCGAACTTGCTGGAATCTTTTTCCTGGTTGTTATCGCGCCCGGTTTGAAAGAGCACTACGACGAAATCTGGCATGTCGAACTGTATGTTGTTGAACTGCGTCGTCACGTCGAATTCCATGTGACTTCCCGACGCCACCTTCTGCACGCACTGGTAACCGTGAAAGCGAATCGGCACCTGCGGACTCTTCAAGATCTCCGCTTTGTACTTGAGGGCATAGTTCGTTTCGTATTCCACGATCGGCATTCTCAACTCCATGCTCCGGATGACGCACTTGGCTGCTTCGGGTAAAGTGTTGGCTATCGGCGTGCCGTCGGCGTTCAAGTTGGTGTATCGCATCAGCGCGTCGTTGTCGTTGGCCGCTCTTCGAAACGTGACGCGCAATCCCCCCTTCCACATGATTTCTTTGTAGTCGGAGAAGAATCCCGGCAGCAGACGCATGGGAAAGAGCACCGTGTGACTTCTAGTCGATATTTTGGTCCCCGCTTCGAATCCTCCCGCCTGGTAGTATGCTGCGTCAGTTTTGGATAATTTCAATGTTCCCACTGCCGTCGACGTGATGCCTGGATAGTCGATTCTGTCGATGACGGTGTTGTGTTTCCTCACCTCCACCTGCGAGAACAGATGAGGCACGAAGTTGTCCACGAGTATCAAATTTGCATTGGGTGGAAACGCGTCTCCGCTTTCTTTCTTCACCACGTCGAATTGAAGGTAGAGGTCTGTTCTGTGAGGATGAACAAACCCGTCGCCTACGTCCACGTCGTATTCGATCTCCCTGTTCGCTTCGTTGAGATTGGCGAACGTGCGACGGTTCGGAGGGAAAGATTGCAATTCGTAACTTTCGATTTGCTCCATTTTTACTATGCGTGTTATTTACTATACGTTGATCTCCACGATGGCCGTCGTAGTGGCACCTGCGAAATCCACCACGTCTCCTTTCTCGTTCGTCACCACCAACTCTATGTCGTCTATGCGGTTGCGACATACTGGAAAATAGATCGGCGAAGAGGGCGTGTAGATGATCGGTTCCATGAACTCGGAACTGGGTTTGAACGTAGCTATGATTCCCGTCTGCTTGTGACTTCCTAACAATCCGTCCGAAGATTTAGTAATCATTCCTTCCGCCACGTTGCAGTGAACGTTCAGAGTTTCGATGGCTAGAAATTTAGGAATGTTGGTTGCCGTGTGTTTGATGCCAGCTTCGAGTTTGGTGTTGTTCTCGAAACCTAAAAGTTCTCCCATGGTGCCCAGGTTTATGGTCTCCGTCGCCGATAGGATTTCCACTCTGTGCGTGACCGAATTTTGAGAAAGGTACGTGCCTTTGGGTAATTGAGCTTGCAAAGTGGAAAGATTGTATTGGCCTGGCGTGACGACGATGTGTTCGCTTCCGACGCTAATTTTGTTGTTGTGCTGCGTGACGTTAGGTATGAGGTACATGCTGTAGAATGCACGCAGAGCTACGGATTTAGGATAGACGATGTCGTCGTGCAGCGTGAGTTTCAAGATCGAAGATTCGCTCGTGAGATGGAACACGCCCATCGTTTTTAAGATTCCACAATGCTTTCTGAAAATGTTCCACCGACGGGTTATTTATTTTAGACATGTATGCGAGAACGGAAAGGCATAGGTGGCCGCAGTTAACATCGGTGAAACCCTGGATGCGTTTGTCATTGTAGTAGAGGTTGGCAACACTGAGATACTTCACCAACCTGGCAGGTGGTGTGCCACCAAACGAATCGAAAACAAATGCTTTGTCATCGTCAATTTTGAGGTAGCATATCCAATGTGTACCAGGATTTTTGTAACTGTCCAGGTTGACCACGCCATACTCTTTTTTCTTCACAGCAGAGGGTAGAGAATCGGACATGAAAACACCCCTGAAGTTCTTTATTCCCAACGGTTCGATCAGAGATTCAATATCGAAGTTGGACAGGGCTTCTTCTTTTTTTTATATTTCTTCAAAGCATCGAGGTTGCTTTTTTGTTTTTTGGTTATACCTTTCCCCTTCTTCTCCATAGCCAGGTTGTGACGTTTCTGTTCTTCCAATTCTGCCTTGTTTTTCTTCGAGTCGATGACGGTTTTCGCGATGGCGGCGCTACCGCCGGCCAAACTTCCAACGGCCCCCAATGCTGCCAGGATGGCCGGGATGCTGAATATGAAACCTCCGATCTTTTGCTGTTTCCGCGAACGCTGCAAGCGTTTCAATTGAGGTGTGCTGAGAAGTAATTTCATTCCGTGTCCTTTCGTCAAGCAAGAACGTTTCTTCTCACGTTGTTTCTTGGTGAGTAACCCATCGAGGGCACCTAGATTTTTCAGATTGGAGTATGGTATCTGGTACACGACACCTTTGGGCTTCATGTTGATGCTCTATATGTTATCTTCACGGTATGTTATTTATATATATGTTCTAGGATTTTTTTTGTGTAATTTTTTTTGGTATGTTATTTATATATAAATGTTCTGAGATTTTTTTGTTCCGTGTAATTTTTTTCAAGGATATACTTCGCGCAGAGTCGTTACACAAATTCTATTACGTGCTTTGTTTTTTTACCAAGAAGTTCTTTTGTACCCTTGTACACGATTTGAGTTTTGTTCTCGATTAAAATAGCTAGCTTCTCGTCGGATAACATGTCAGCGTATCGATCTGGTAAAAATAGACTGTATTGTGCGTTGAGGAACAGACGCGCCTTGGGACCATACTGGGTAGAAACAATTGAACCGGAAGTTATCGTGTAAGGTTTGTCCACTTCCAATTCCTGAATTTTTACATATTCGATTGATGAATTTAGCATTTGTTTTAATGCTTGGGCGTCTAGTGATTGTTTACTCATTTTATAAATGGCAAACACAACTGGAGTTTTTTTTTTTACGTAGTGTTATTTATATGCCGAAGAAATTTTTTCACGGTAGAGAAATTTTT
Source organism: Lepisma saccharinum (assembly GCF_977018435.1). Classification (NCBI taxonomy): domain Eukaryota; kingdom Metazoa; phylum Arthropoda; class Insecta; order Zygentoma; family Lepismatidae; genus Lepisma; species Lepisma saccharinum. The sequence continues at coordinate 67,464,910 of NC_139240.1, forward strand.
TTATTTCTACACACCCCATCCAAATTTTTGTTTCGTGTTCATGGCGATGGTGGTGCCCAGTGCTGCAACTCTTTCTCCCAGCGAAGCGTCTCTGCTGACGAATCTTTCGAAAGCTGCGTGCTCTAACTTTCTGTCTGCTTCGTGACGTGCATCCAGATCGGTGCGAGTGGTGTTGTAGGCGATGTCGTGATCTTTGCATGCGGCGTCCAACGGATTCACACCCCTGTCTCCTCTCTCCAATTTTTTCTCGAGTTTGGTACCCGGTCCGCAGTACTGGTAGCCGGGTAAATGCATCTCGAAAGGTAACTTGTTGATGATGTCGTTCACGAGTCCCTTTCCTTCGGCCACGTTCCAGAATCTTGGAGGCAGCGTGTTGATAATTTTAATGAGGTAACCTATGCCCTTGTCGTCGTTCACGATGAAGTTGGAAAGTTTTGTGCTGATCATGTCCACAATTCCTATCTTCTCGTTGTAGAAATTACGATTGCCTGCATTCTCCTCTCCTGCAATAACCAACAAACGGTCTATGAGCTTGCGTACGTCGTCCACCCACACAAACTCTTTGGGCAGGGTGTTGTAGAGTTTGACGCCACTACCCGTTTTCACCTGGTTCCATATCGGTTTGATGAGATTTCTGTACTTCTCACCGCTGCTCGATTTCACCCTATTCTGCGAGGCGTCGTTGTTCTGGTACAAGGCATCCGTCATGATCAAAATTTCCTTGTAACTCTGGTAATCTTCGTCGGTGTAATCTTTCGGCTGCTTTTTGGCAACGAGTTCCCACAGTCCCACCGTACCCGGATACCTGTTCCAACTATCCTTCTCGCCTAAATTAACTTTAATATCGTTGCCTTCGAAACTCACCTTCGATTTTCCAATCTTCCAAACCACACCGCCGCCTTCGTTGCTCTCCATGCTCGGATACAATCCGAACACTTCATCCTTGTCGAATTTTCCCGTGCTCAGGTAGTCTCGTGCCAAAGGCCCCAACTCGATTTTATCCAAAGACGACGGTGTGTTACCTATGGCTCGATGTCGTGCCGGTACGTCCTTCAATTCAAACGGCGTCGAAGGAATGCTCGAAATGGGCGTGGGTACGGTGTAACTTTTAGCTGCAAGTGGTACGAGTTCGTTGATCAAATTTTTATTTTGTTCCGTGACGCCTTTAATTTCTTTACCTAGATCGCTGATGGCGTCGATCACAGGTTGATCTTGACGTTTCTTCTCTTCGTAGAATCCGCGATTCTCGGATTTCCACTCTTTGAAGCGTTTCGCGAGGTAGTTTCGCAACTTGAGATTTTCGTCTTCGATTTTTCGTTTCGTCATAACGTTATTTATACACGTCGTTTCTCACAACGTTGCAACGTTTAGAAAGTCGTTGATTTTGTTTCTGTATTTTCCATCGTTGGGTTTCCTCGTCATGTCGATCGTCGCGAATCCGAAATCGTCACTGTTCCAACAGTGGGAGCAGCAGCGTTCCGAAAATTGATTGTAGTTCATGTCTCCGCCTACGTAGTCATCGTACGCGTGCTTGAGGTTGGTGTGATCTTGACGAAACAAACATATAAAATTAGCGTTGTCGCGTACTAACTGTTTTGGAATTTTGGAAAACGTTTGAGCTAGGAAGAAGCAATCTATTCCTTTGTGACGACCTTGCGTGAAAAAATTGCGAATTTCATTTTGATTTTCCAGGATAACATCGTCGAACACAACAACTGAATTTTCACGACAATCGTCGAGTGGTTTTATTTCCGAAGAGAACGTTGCAATATCCAGACCATCGTACAGTTTCATCAGTTGCTGGTATTTCGCTTGCTCCAAACTTTTCGAAAATACGTAGAGGTGCCTGTTCTTCCAATCTAACCAATTCGGTGCGAGGAGAAAATTGTCCACGAGCAGTGTTGTTTTTCCACACCCCGAAGGACCTACAATCAGACAGCGGATGCTGTCGGGAAGCAACTCGCCGTTCCTTTTGTTCTTTCGATTTTCCGAATCAGGTAGACGTTTCACGACATTCCACGCACTCATAGAATCACTTCGTTTGAATCGATCCAACTTTTTTCCGGAAGTCCCAGCCATTTGACAAACAGTTTGTCGCCTCTCTTACGCAAAACTTTTTCGATAAGGTATGTGTTGGGGTATTTCGTTTTAGAGAGTTCCTCCTCGTAGAAGCGCCCCAATAAAATTTCACCGCCACTGTCCTTTATTATATACGTGTGACGGTTTCCGGGTAGAACTCGAACCACGGTAAAAAGTTCCGTGCTCCAGTTTCGTGTGAAACCCCTGTCGAACGTTCGCTTCAATTTACTGACCCTCACCTGGTCTCCAATTTTATATTTAGGTTTTTTTGTCGTGGGCGTGTACTTTGGACAGTAAACGCTGGAAATTAATCGCTGCTCGTCGGACTTGGTAACGTCAGCTGGCTTCATGCCTATTGTTCTGTGTACCGTGTGATTATAGTCGTTAACAAGTTCCGGCAGTATGTCGACCCATTTGTAATTTCCTCGAAGCGTGAATCGTTTCCACATGTGTGTTTTCAAGGTTCGATTAAATCTTTCCACGATGCTGGCTTTGATGTGACTGAAGGTCGAATAATGTCGAATGTCATGTTTTTGAATAAACTTTTGGAATACGGCATTGTAAAATTCCTTCCCCCTGTCCGTTTGCAAAAACCGAGGTCGTCTGCCGCTTTCGCGAAAAATTGTCTTGAATGCTTCCGTGACGCATGTCCCCGTTTTGGCTTTCAAAGGTAGAGCCCATGCGAATTTCGAAAACGTGTCTATGACGGTGAGGAGGTACTTGTTGCCCTTGTTCAATTTATGCACATTTTTTAGATTGCCGCTACTCATCTCCACGAGGTCACTTTGCCAGAGGTCGTCGATTCCCTTGGTCACCACCGCCAAACGTTCGTAGTTGCGGCGTGCAGGTTTATGCAATTCTTCGACAATAGCTTGCCTAGACATTTTTTTAGAGATTACGTTTGAAGAGAAGCACCAGCGTGATGGGATTCAAAGAGGGTGGCACTTCGCTCGTGTTTTGAATGATCAGCTTATCGCCGGCACTCACGTCAAAAACGGTGAGATCTTCGTCTTCGTGTATTTCATATATGTTGCGCGTTTCGTTCCAACGTGCCAGAGGAATGTTTCCTGCTTTCTGAACACCACGATTCGATATCAGGGTCATGGTGGGAACGCTAGCTTTTCTGCCGTGAGACCAGTACGAAAATTCGTTTATCTGAATCGTGCCATCGAGGAGAAACTTGTAGTACGGATGATAAGGATGTAACATGTACAGTTTGTTACCTTCGACGAACGTGGAGATTCTCTGTTGATTGGGTACGCTGTTGATTTCGATAGCTTGCAGAGAATGCAGTTTGGCGAATTTAGTATCGACGCTAACGAGGTTGCTGTGAAGCTGTCCCAGTGTATTTTGTACGGGCAACAAATGTTCGACGATGGTATCCGTTACTGTAGAAAATGACGGTTTGATTTTCACTTCCACGTTCAACTGCTTGTAGCTTTCGTTGAGTTCTTGCAACTTGGCACCGAAAGAGGCCAGCGTCGATTCCTGCGTGGATTCCAGCACTCCAACTTGATCTCTGATGTTGACGACGATACTCTGAAGGTTCTCGACTTGATTTAATTTCGAGCTCTTCTCGGTAAGATCGTTCACGATGCTTCGCATCTCGGTAAACTGCGTGTGAAGGTCTGCGACGCTCTGCGAAGTGGGCAGCGTCGACACCAGCGAAGCAAGTTCGTCTCGAATCTGTTCCACGTTCGCCGTTTCCGTTTCCAGTCGTTTCAGCATACGTGATATGCTTCTTTTCAAAGCGTGTAATTCTTTGGAGGTGGGGAGATTGGCCACCCTACTTTCGAGATCGCTCAATGAATTTTTGATGTCGCTCGAATCGGATAGTGCCGTCACCGCCGATTTCAATTTTTCCAAATCTTCGCTCGAAGGTACGCTCGTCCGTAACGATTCCAAGTCACCCTGTATGTTGTCCAGTACGTGATGAAAATGAGCAAGGTTCGATTCGACGTTCAAATTTTCTAAATATTCGATCTTCTGCTGAACCGTGCTCAACGTGTCTTGTATGCTCGTCAACGCGTTTGCTTCAGCGTGAATATTTTTAATTTCTTCGTTGATCAACTCCAGAGACGCCTGAAGCGTAGCGATGGTGGTTTGAATGTGTTCGAAATCTTGATAAGCCTCCAATTGAATTTTTATGTTCGCGACGCTTTTGCTGATGACCTGCAGTTCGTCTGACGATGGTAGGTTCGTCATGGTATCTTCCAAAGTCTGTAACTTGGATTTAATTTCTTCCAACGTGCCGGCGAATTCTTCTTGTAATTTGGAAACAACAACATGCAAGCGTTCTACATCAATATCCTTCACGACGGTTTGAAGTTCAGAGAAATTCTTTTCGATTGTCGAAGTTCGTTCTTCGATTTCGAGTTTCAATTTTTCCAAATCTTCATTTTTCGATTGAAATTGTTGTAATTTGGCCAAATCATTTTGAAGCTTATCCACGCTCAACTGTATATTTTGAACGTTGTCGTAAGAAGGTACGTCGACATAATTTTTTATGAGCGTTTTCAGTTCGGAATCGATTTTCAGAATAGGGTCGAGACATTGCGTTTGGAGCGTAGCGATCTCCGACTCTAAACTTTTGTTTAAGGTCTCCTGCAAAGCGATCAAATCGCTCCTCAACTTTTTAATTCGGACGTCCAACATGAGAATCTCTTCTGCGTGGTCTACACGCTTGGTGTTGCCGAAAATGTCGTTAGGCATTTTGGTTAACGGTTATTTATAATAGGATAGACGATTCGTAATTCAACGAAGAGAGGAATAAGTTTGTCGTAATCTCCTAGGAGTTCAACGTATAAACAATCTCCTGCAGAAACATCGTACGTAATGTTAGAAAGCATCTTGTCGTGCTTGATTCGAAAAATGTTCTTGCCGGTAGATATTTTGATTTCGCCTACGTTTTCCGGATTCACGGTAATTTGAAGTTTTCCATCGATCGGAATTTTGTAAAAATGTAAATTGTTGTTGAAGACGTAAAACATCTTGCCTACATCGTCATCCAATTTCGTCCAAATGCTATTAAGGTGAACAATCAGTAGACCGTTGAGTTTAGTTAACATGGAAGATAGAAATTCATGATCTGTCGTCGCGCGGTGTACAGTCTCCATGTTGGTTTGTTTTCGGAAACCAAAAAGATTCATATTATGCTGGTTATTTAAAATACGGTCAAAGTTTTTTTGTAATGACAGTCAGTGTTTTTTTTTTTTGTAATAACAGTCAGTGTTGTTTTTTTTTGTTTTTGTTTTTATGAATCTTCTGTTGAAGATGGGCATATGTTGCAGGTTTTGCTTTCTGCTAAGCGATAGTGCCCCCACGGCAGTGTGTGGATTCCACATTGGAGAACGCACCTCTTGTCGTCGTTGGGATCCAGGGCAATCTTCCTCACTTTGTTGGTGGTCAACACGTGGTCGACGCTCTGGATGCGCTGTTCTGCTCTTAGAACCGACGACCTGGTCTTGAGGCAATCCACGAAGTCCTCGAATGTGAGATGCTGCCGAACCACCTGTCTGCCGACACCCTTGGCCTTCTTGGTAACGCTACCCTCGGCTTTGATGGTATAGGCCTTGGCGCGAAGACCTGCAAACTCAAGAATCACATCTCCGTCCTTCTCATCTTTGAGTTTGCCAGGCACCTTCTTGTTGCGAACCAGGATGTCGTACTGGTTCGGCTGGGGATAGCCCGAGGTGTCGAAGAGCTCTTCAAGAGCTGGAACTGTGGCTATATCCCCGTATGCGTCGGTTGTGTGAACGTGGTACATCAAACTATCTGTGTCCGTGTAGAGTAGGTTGATATTGTCGTTATAGTGCTGGCGTAGTATCCCATAATATATTTGAAACATGTGCAGTTTGCTCAGGTCTAATACTGAGGCACCAACATAAATTGGCTTGTTGAGCATCACCTTGTTCTTCCTCATATGCACCAGAGCAAGCTGCTCATTATAAATAGTCCTCGATTTGAATAACGGGTTTGCTACGAGCCTGCGACATTGTGCTTTGTTTGATATTAGCCTCACATCTATATGATTTCGCACATTCTCCATGGTCTTGCCAAACACCGCATTATTCATGAGCTTGAAGAAATCCTTATCAAGCTCGGACGTGGCTGCGGTGCGGTGTTTGGTGTTGAGCTCGATATATGGACGTAACCATGGAGAATGCTCGAACTTGAGGATGCGGTGAACTGTGTGGACTGTGACCCCTCGCTGCATCAACCACCGGAGATTCTTGTAGTGCAGGACGTAATTCTTCTTGGATTCAAAATCCATGACGAGCTTCTTCTGATTGGAATCGGGCGGACACTTGAACTCGGGTGCAGGGGGAAGATCGCAGAACAAATCCTGCAGCTTCTCGGAGAACTCAAGGTCCACCTCGGCGAAGAACCCATGTTTCGAATCGTCGAAACCTTTAATGTTGAAGTTGGAAGGGTCAGCCCACTCGAACCCTCTAAAAGGGAGTGGCTGCATCATGGAGTGTCCGTAGAGGTTATTAACGTCCGTGTGCATGATGTAGCTCGACGGTTGTGAGGGGTCGTAACCGATGGCCATGTGGTGATTGTTGGCGCGCGCGTGCCGTTGCGACACCTGGACCATTCCACCCCGCACGGCACGTTCCACAAACAGCATCATGTCCACGTCCGAAAGAAGCTCCAGCTCAATTTTCGTCACCAGAAACATGGCTGACCATGCCAGTCCGGGGAGACTATAGAAGTAGGCGGGATCCAGGTGGTAGATGGTCTTCGCAGTTGCACGAAACGCCTGGATCACGTCGGCGAGGAGCGTCACATCAAGTCTGAGGTAGGCGTCGTGGTAGTCTCCGAGATTTTGGCAATCCAGCTCGCGCCACATGGACTGAGCATGGTTATAGTCATCCTCAGAGATGCCCGAGCCTCGCAGTTTGCTATAGAAGTTTGCTCGAGGAGGAAGCGACGTCTCCGCAAACTTGGTAGAGTCGGTGACGTATTCGTAGGGGTAGACCCCCTTACGCCTGAAGAGACTGGCGTCCAAGTTCGGAAAATTCGCAGAGGTGATGAGCATTTTCTCGTCGCTAAGCTTCCCCGCGAGAGCATCGAGGCTGGCCGGGAGGAACCTCAGGGAGTCGAGGAAGCGAAGTTCGACGGTAGAGTCTGCTCCCGGGATCGACACTAGTTTGCTCACACTGATGTAACGCTCCTCGTTCTGCGCCAAGACGTTGATTCGCTCGTTGTCGTACCCAAGATGCTTGATCAGGTGGTGAAAGTCGTACCCCGAGCCATTGTGAAAAAACACAGGGATGAAGCGCGGGTCCCGAGCCAAGCGGTTGCAGTCGTTGCACCAAGGACCAACATACCTACCGTTAAAGTGATCGTGGTGTCGGACTTTACAGTTGTTGGCGGTGTACTCCTCGACGCAGACAGGGCAAGCGATGGCCTCGTCGTGTCTACGTTGATCGTCGGTGGACAGCGGGAGCATAGACTTGGGGGTCAACAGCACCTTCCCTATCTCGATAGCCTCGACAACCATCCTCTCGAGGAAGTGTTTGGCTGCGTCGAGACCACGGTACACGTAGGGCTCGGGGGCGATGTGCTGGTCTCGTCGCACCACAACGTATGCGAAACTGGATGCCTCGTGGAGTTGGTAAGGGGTAGTGGAAGAAACTTCGGGATCGGGATCGCAAGTAGACAGGGGTTTGAGGAAGGCCTCGAAATCCGCGATGATGATAGCCGGGTGCTCCACCATGGCACCGTGCATGTGGAAACGCTCCATGGTGCCAGGTTTGGGCAAGTCTGCCAAACCAGGTTCGTTGGCTTTGCAGTAGAGCTTGTGGTTAGCGAGCTTCTCGGCAGCGATGTTGGGACCTCTGATGCGCTGGTAATCCTGCTGTTCTCGATTACGAAATTTAGACAAGCACCTGGGACAAACTTCTATGTGGGTTTTGTCTTTGCTCAGCTGGCTCGAAACAAGTCTAGAGAGAGAACGGATGAGGGTGTAGTGATGGCAAGTTTCATCCTTGATGAGCAGAAGATGAATTTCCTGCACACCATCGTCGTCTACGTCGCTCACCCGGATGGGGTACACCACATCTTTGCCGGTGAGGCCATAAACGTTGATGGCCAACCGAGGGTTGCGTGTACGGGCCTCGAACTTACGAATGTCCGAGACCTCCACCGGGTAGTCGATTCCAGCCATCGCATCTTCCAGCTCTGGCTCGTAGGGTAGGTAGTGGTTAACTCGGCGTGGTTGTTTTTTCGAGTGAACAGGGTGCAACGCTGCAAGCACACACCATATGAAACACTTGGCGTCACTGTTCTGAATGTTCAGGACGGCCTTCTTTTCCACAATCGCTTCTGGTAAGCGGACGTAGCTGGAGGCGGAGAGAGGCACAAACTTGCAAAGTTTGACGCGCAGTTCGTGACGCTCACCACACAGTGAACCCCCCGAACCCTTGGCTTCATGTTCCTCCTGCTTTGCCAGCAGCTCCTCGACAAACTTGTTGTAGATTACCTCTAGGTTTTCGACATCCGCCAGATGCAACGTCTTCGCCTTGGTGTTGTGGCAGAAGCTGTAAATTTCATCAGAAGGCTTCTTGTACCAGCAACGAAGCGATGCGTAGAATTTAGTGGAGGAGTGCGTAGCCAGTGCATTACTAAAAATAGAAACTATTTCTGCTCGCTTCTCCTCTAAAAAGCTACGAACATCGCAAGAGCCATCCGACAATTGAACGTAATCTCCTAATATTCCACCGAAAGCAGACCGGTCTGCTTTTATCGCAGGCTTGACGCGTTTAGCAGGTGGTGCATTGATGGAGGCTGCTTCTGCCTTCCTCTTGGTTGAGCTGGTCGACGGTTGAGCCCCAGATGTATTTTTGCTTAGACAAGTAAGCTTATGCTTCTTGACATACGCAATTGTAATGTATTTATTGCATCCGGAACACAGTTCGGTGGCAGCCAAATGCTTGCTTGGCACGCAGGTGCGACAATGTCTTGCAAAATTTTTGCTTGATATGGCTGTTTTGCACACAGGGCAACTTTTCATGGAGCGCATTTTTTTGGGTATGTTTATTTATATGTGATCGGTTGGTGGTAGAGCGTTGTCTTCTTCAAATATGTGCTTTAATCAACCCTATAAAAAAATTGAAAAAATATATAAGAAAAATATGATTGTAGATAGAAAAAAATAAATATTGTATGCATGTGTAATTCTATTTAGCTTATTTTTTGCTAGACACAAATCTTCTTCAGATTTTATTGCCCACTAATATATTTTTTCTACCAATTTAATAGAAGTGTGAAACTATGAAAATATTCTGAGACAATCTTCTCTAGAATATTCTTCCCCAAAGCTAATGTTAACAACCTGTTGTAACCTAAGCATCGTGTGTATTGCATCCGGCGAAGCCACGCTAACGCCCAAGCAGCTCGCTATTATGTACCTGCACGCTCCGGATATGCTGATGATCTTCCATCCCAGCTCGCTGTTGTGTGCCTGCATGCTCCGGTTATCTCGCTTGCTTTGAAACAAAATATAAATAAAACAAATTGTATACACCCAAGCGACCCGCTATTTATGTATTTGCACGCTCCAGATGTTGCGGGGTAGGTGTATTGACGAGGCTCACCGTTGTGTAATTTTCGTCGTCCCAAGGCTTACGTATTGTTGATAGCACACGCAGAGAGGAGAGGGAGCAAAATTGTAGTTTTTCTAGATGTGTTTGCGCCATAATACAGAAATAATAAGAGGCGCCAGCGCGTGCACGTGTGTGTGTGTGGCACATCGTTCCCGAGAGAGGTTTACAAAAGTCACGATATACAAACATTAGTGTCCCCGGGACTTGGAAGATTACGATAAAGTGCATTCGTACTTCAAAAATGAGAAAATGCATTATTTACTCATCACGCTGTGCCAGCACAACGAATAAATACGCGAAACATAATCTACCGATAGGCGCGCGCGCGCGTGTGTGGCACATCGTTCCCGAGAGAGGTTTACAAAAGCCGTGTCCGGATTGGCAAGCGCTCCATCCCGTTCTCTCCCGTTGCTCTCGCGTGCACTCGAAGTCGCGTCCAAGTCGTCCGAATCTGCATGTCCCCTTGTAGTACGGCTGTCACTTTTCCCGCCAGGTGTCAGCCCGAACTTCACCCACCGCGCTCTGGGGCGCAAACAAACATGACAATAATTTCCACCTAACTACTCACATTAAAAAATATAACACGCTATTTCATCATTTACGTTTTCTGCATTCATTATCGATAAAATATTAAAATATAACTGAGTTTTACATCCTCTAATCAGTAAATGTTGTCTGTACAAAGTGAAAGTTAGAATATGGCTGCCAAGCGCAGCGTCACAGCGAGTTCAAGCGTGCATCTGTCGCGCCTCTCTGCTCTTCCCTCCGACTCCACGTCTACCGCAAATTCGGACAACAGAGATTGGCTGAGTCCCGGATGGAACAGCGCTCTAGGTGACATCTGCTGCTGATTCGGACGCAGCCCTGGCCACTTCTATTAGTCAGTGTTGCCCATTCGTAGGTTAGCTTCGCCTGTAAAATATCACATGATGAAATATTCTTCAGGTAAGTTGGCAACATTGAACCGCAATTGATGTTACCAGTGTTGTCAACTTCTATTTGTAGGTTAGCTTCGCCTGTAAAATATCACATGGTGAAATATTCTTCAGGTGAGTTGGCAACATTAAATCGCAATTGATGTTACCAGTGTTGTCATCTTCTATTTGTAGGTTAGCTTCGCCTGTAAAATATCACATGGTAAAATATTCTTGGGGTGAGTTGGCAACACTGAACCGCAATTGATGTTGCCAGAGTTGCCAACTCCCATTTGTAGGTTAGCTTCGCCTGTAAAATAACATGTGGTGAAATATTCTTGGGGTGAGTTGGCAACACTGAACCGCAATTGATGGCACTCAACCCGTGCACCTCCACTAGTCAGTGTTGCCAACTCCCATTCGTAGGTTATCTTTGCTTGTAAAATATCATATGGTGAAATATTCTTGGGGTGAGTTGGCAACACTGATCGCCAATTGATGGCGCTCAACTAAGCTGATTACACTAATCAGTATTGCTAACTCTTATTCGTAGGTTAGCTTCGCCTGTAAAATATCACATGGTGAAATATTCTTGAGGTGAGTTGGCAACACTGATCGCCAATTGATGCTGGTGAACCCGGCTACCTCCACTAATCAGTGTTGCCAACTCCCATTTGTAGGTTAGCTTCGCCTGTGAAATATCACATGGTGAAATTTTCTTGGGGTGAGTTGGCAACACTGCAAGAAAAGCCTCAAGCGTTGCCAGCTCCTTGCTTGAGGTTAGGTTAGACCCAAAAACAAAAACCTTGGTTATTTTTTCGAGTAAGAGGTTGGCAACACTGTGTACCGCACTATACCTCATTTTCGGGCGTGGAACCGGGCCACTTATACTACTCTGTAAGTTAGCTTCGCCTGTAAAATATCACATGGTAAAATATTCTTGAGGTGAGTTAGCAACACTAAACCGCAATTGATGTTGCCAGTGTTGCCAACTCCCATTTGTAGGTTAGCTTCGCTTGTAAAATATCACATGGTGAAATATTCTTGGGGTGAGCTGGCAACACTGCGAGAAAATAAGGCTCATGCCTTACGAGAGCAAACCGTTAACATACACCGTAAAAGGCTACGCCTCGCTCGAGCTGGCAACACTGCAAGAAAATGAGGCTCGGTGAGATTCGCAGTATTGCCAGCTTTTTGCTTTAAATTAGGTTAGACCGAGATAAAAACCTTGGTGATTTTTTCGAGTAAGGGGTTGGCAACACTGCGAGCCTCACCGAGCCTCATTTTCGGTTCTTGAACCCGGCCACTTATACTACTGAAATGGCCCCCTTTAGCACTGACACAGTTCTGAAGTCTTCGTGGCCACTCATCAATGGAATTACGCAACACATCAAGTGGAAACTCCGCAGCTGCCTTCAGAAGAGACCGACCGCTTTAAACTGTCAATATTTTCATGTCTCTTCTTGCAAGCCATCTCCTGAAGCTTGGACCACAATTTGTAGTCCAAAGGGTTTAAGTCTGGACTGGCAGAGGGCCAATCTGACGTGGAAATGAAGTCAGGAACATTTGCCTCCAACCACTGCTGGGTGGTGCGTGCTTTGTGTGCTGAGGCTGAGTCCTGCTGGAAGCTCCAGTTCTCTCCATGGAAGATGGTGTCGGTAAGATTCTTGCATAGTTTCTGAAGCACTGTCTGCTGGTACACTTTGGCTGAAGTTTTGACCCCCTTTTCACAAAAATGGAGATCCGTTGTGCCCTCGTAGCTCACACCCCACCACACCATGACTGATGCAGGATGGTGACCCCTCTGGATCCTGGGGGCTTGTCAGCAGCTTCCCGAGAGGATGTCATTTTGGGCATTGAAAGTCTCCTCAACACTGAAAATTTTTCATCAGTGAAAAGGATTCGACGGTGCCCATTTGCAGCGTAACGCTGAAGTAACCGCTTTGATTTCCGGAGCCTCTGGAGCTTCAGTTCACTTGTCAAGAGATGTCCTTTGCGTCGTTTGTAGGCATGGAGTCCCAGATCACTGCGTAACGTATGAGACATCGACATTTTTTAAATCTTTAGCTCACGAACCATCACTGACTGTTTCCGTACAGGATTTCGTCGCACTCGTGCCGCCACTGCTTTCACAAGTTCTGGTGTTCGTACTGTGCGTGATCTTCCTTGCCGTGGGCGATCTTTAACAGTACCAGTCTCAACAAAATCTCCCCTGGTGATTTGCCTACCTTGTGCAACGCTACCACGGCCACACGATTTTCGTACTCACCCCATTCCATCTTCAACAACTTACAACATACACCTTTCCACTTGACCAGCTCAACAAGCAATGACTCACGCTTCACCCTACCGCTCTTGCCGTCTCTCGCTTGTACGGGTGGAAGTACAGCCACCTTCAAATGTTGGGACAGTATTTATGGTAAAACTAGGTAAATAACTCAAAGATATTAAAGTATATGCCAAATTTTGGACCAACAGTAATAAAATCATAATTGGTTCACCTCATCCACGAAAGCCATCATAACTTGTTGAAGCAATTTGTCACAACGTTCAATTTGTGTAAGAGTTCATATCCTGGCGAGAGTAGATTGCAGAGCGAAGTTACCAAGGCGACGAACTCTTTTCTGCAAATGAAGACCGAACGGTCAAGCGAGAGAAGCGTCCTTGTCATCTCAACTTTAAAGCCTTCATCCTATCTCTCTCTGGCCGTTCTAAAAGTTGGTCGCTAGCTCACGCATTTAATCACTTCCCTACGAAACTGGACGGCGAGCTTTCGCCGCAGTTTCATGGCCCTGTGCAAACAGTTTCATTACCTACAAAACTTCAGGATTTCCAAACCAGGTAGAAAAGCGAGGAAAAAAGATCGAGGGGGGGGGGGGTGGATGGAAAGTAATGTACCGCGAACACAAATATAGGGTCTGAAAGCGAATCACGACCGAGACGACATCTGTCGGTAAACTTTGGATACACAAGAAGCGGGATTTGATGATTCGAAAACTTCTCCCTTTTATCAGGGACTTTCCCTTTAAAGGCAAATTAGCAGGGTCTCGTAATGCGTTTAAGGCATTCGCTGGAGTTTACCCAATTACGTTAATGAAGTACAGATTGACACAAAAACCTCAAGAATGCCACAAAGCACTCAGGAGATGGGATTAACTTGCGCGAACGAAATCGTCTTCACAATATGCAAATTCACTAATCATACATACTTCTGTCGGCATGTGCCTCCCCTTTTGGACTAGTATCCTTTGCCAGTGCTTAGGATTAAGACGCTGCTGTCTTGTCAAGCTTTCACACCTCGATTAGATCGGATTTTCCTAAGCTGTTTAGTTGAATTAGTATGATTTTGTGATGAAATGAAATCTGGTATGGACACTGCCGTTCAGTAAGGCTGACTTCATGTTACTTTTGGGGCGAGGGAAACATGGAAAAACAATGGACCCTCAATTTTACATTTTTCGATGAACAAAGATGAAAAACCTTAAACATGCAGGAAAATGTAAAATTCGAGAACGTAAAATCGGGGTTCCATTGTAATATATATATGTAGATATTATTTGACAAATCAACCTATTGATAAGCAATCACTGAACGCCAGGATATAGCACTGTAGCTCTCTGTATCTGGAAATGTTTAGTTTCGAGTTGATATTGGAGGGACACAACGGCATTCTAATGTGAAATAGCAAGAACCAAGTAGACAAAGCAAATGTTGGTACAGGTAATGATATGTTTTCACACCATTCACCTGAATGGATTTTTCTAACGATTGTCTACTTAAAGTGTTTCACCCAAATAGGTCCACATAAGTCCAGCAGGCAGTGGGTGATGAAGATCACACCACCTCCATCTACCGTCGAAATACGTAAATACATAAATACCCTTACCACCAATACGTATTAACCTTTATGGCAGGGTGTTAACTAAATCACGGACACTTCTATGTTGTAACGTATTCATATAAAGTCAATGGGATTGTTGCAACATAGAACTGTTCGTGACTGTACAGGATATACTTTTACGGCTTGCCAGATGACGTTTCGACTAGATTTACCCACAATTCAAAAACCTAAAGTAGGAATCGAGTCCATATTTTGAACATATCGCCTTGTAACTGGTGGTCTTGCTGGCAGACAGAGAAACAGTTGGATATAAAGGAAGATTTATGGACATGGAAATATATACGACTTCAGCCATAAAATTCATGAAGGAACTGAAAATCATGGGATGGAATGATAAGTAAGCAACTTATATTTCAAGACGCTGTAAAGTTTATAGATCAATATGAAACTGTCTGGGGGTGAAAGTAAGGAAGTGATAGGAAATCTCAACTACAGGCGTTGTGGACATTATGGAGATATCTTACTACACCACATGGCAGGTTGGAAAAAACTGCGTGACAATGATCTAAACGACATAAAATGAGCAATCGGCAGAAATTTCTATATACAGGTATATACCGGATGGTCCAAAAGTCCCGGAACGGTCACATATCGTGAGAAATGTGGACTCGGAATGAAGTCATCTTTCCGATTCTACAATACAAAATGGGGGTTTCCATTTAAAATTTCACAGTTGCCCCCCGAAAGTGTGATATTGTGTGATATTGAATAGCTTTCTTTCACTTATTAAACACGTATTTTTTTCGTTTTCCGATTCGATGTGTATTTCTCACGATATGTGACCGTTCCGGGACTTTTTGACCACCCGGTATGTATGTGTGTGTGTGGGGAGGGGGCTGTAAGGGGTGACCTTCCACGTAGTACACCCAAATGTCAACCTCACTTCCACATAGTACATCCTGGACTGCGTTTTGCAGACTAACGAGGCTCTGGTGACTGGTTCTATGGCCAGTATAATTCTGTGCGTTGCCCTTATGTGTGCAGAGTGCCCCTTTGCAGCCTCAGCTTTTAACCTAAGTCATAATGTTTTAAGATTTTAATTATGCAACGTTACAGTTATGTTATTTGTTATGGTTAGGGGCTGGAGCACACCAAGTTTCAGACATATTTCAGAAATATTACAATCTTTCATATAGGTTTCTAACATTCTGGTTTCGCGTTGACGTTACAGAAAGCATCACATGAAGTCCCAGTTTTGTTTCTGAAACATTGCAATGTTATCGTTTCATTGTCTAGTTTCTGCAACGTATCGTCTTTCTTACGTCTCGGAGGAATGTTTCAGAAATAATCTCAATTTTCGAAATATCGAGTATTTTTATTGTTAAAAATAGCTATATAGTTTTCGTTTACTGGATATGACTCCCCCTTAATTTTGCACAAAATTTGTCCTCTTATTTTAAAAAAATTTTGTTTCTCACTTTCCTGTGCGTAATGAAGAGGCGTAGAATACCATGTAAGTTGTTATGTTCAGAGCCTCTATCTAATACAAATTACGAATCAACTAATTTATCCTGTGACATCGTTATGAAATGTAAGTCTAGGGCAGCACCACAGCCACGGTCATGTAATTTTTTGAGTCTTACCCACTGTGGCTAGTGGGTAGCAACAGCTAAATTAAGCAGCTTGGATATATATGCTAACAACATCAAACATGGGCTGCCTAACCTACTCACGTGTGCATACAATGACAGAAATAAACATGTGAATAAATTAGGCTTGTTAAGTTTTGTTTATTTCTGCTATTAGATGAATAGGTCACTAGGTTAGGTAGGAAAGGTTTACTCTTAGCATGTACCTCCATGTTGCTAAGCTGTCGCTAGCCTGTTATGTGGCTAGATTCACAACGCCTGCCCAATACTGGGGATCACAACATAATGTTGTATGGTGTATTTATAATTCAAATTCTAATTATTACGATTATTTTGTTTATAGTTAGTTTGCAAACTTAATTTTGTTGTTTATAATTGTCAGAATTTGGTTTAAATATGGAATCTACAACATTCACCAAACTCAATACTTGTTAAATCAGCTCTCGTTTGGTTGCACAAGCTATCAAGAATAAAATTAGCCTACGAAAAAACCTTTAATAATATATAAAATGAACATAGCAGTCATAATCAAATTCTGTTTACATAATGCCAAGAAATTCACAAGAACTATTCTTGGTGCAGAAAGCGTACCCTTCCAAAGTGCTGTATTCCTTTGAAGTGATTGACGAAAGATCGTAGTTCATCTTCTGTGTCGAGCAGAAACCCATTAAGTACTTCAAATGTTTCCAACCTCGGCATATTTCTCATACCCAGTATTTGCTGTACGAAATTTTCAACCCTTTCAATAATATCAGCAATGGTGATGTGTTCCAAATTGTGCGCGCATTCCAAAATGGACAAGACGGCCTTCCCTGTTACTTTTTCTGATAAATGGACCCATTGTAAATTTTGGAGCGGTTCGGTATGTAGGAGATGTCCTTCCCAAGAAATCCTTTTCACGTCTATTTCAAGTCTGCGGAGCTTTTTGCAGAGCTGTACACCAGAAATATTATAATTTTCATTTGAAAATGGTCCCCATACAGATATTTCTGATAACTTTTCCCTATTTTCCTCCGTCATTTCTGCAAGGCTTTGATTGGACAATTGAATGTCTGTGCCCATACCTAAGCATTCAAGTTGACTGAAACAGTTGAAATCACCTAATGCTAGTTCTCCGAACCCAACTCGGTACTTTAGTCGTTTTAAGTTCGGGCACATTCTGTGAATCGTCTGAAAAGTGAGCTTGTCCAGTACAGTGACGTCGAACGAAGATAGATTCAACAAGGGAATCTCGATATTATCTCCTCGTTTCTTTATGCAGTTGATGATTAATGAATTCGTAGCTGCAGGATCGATAATTTCAAGCTTGGGCAATAACTCGAGGGCTGGAATAAGTTCCTTCAAGCCCGAGAAATAGCTCCCACCAACATGCAGAGATTTTAGCGTGCCGCACAATCTACTTTTTCTTCTCTCGTAGAACGTGGCTGGTTCACCTTCAGGTACCATCTCTTCAATTGCAGGGTACATACCTTCAAGTCCCCATACTCTGCTACACCACACTCTATTTTCTTCTGCAGTTTCTTCTGGCTGCCGAATGAAATTCTGGGTTAAATAATGCATTCCTTTTCCAGTTACCATAGGCGGAGATGCGTTCAATATCTGCAGCTGAGAGCAATTTTCTCCTATCAGCTTCATAGCCTCGTCATTACACACACCTGAGAGCTGTAAATGAACGAGGTGCTCAGCATTCATTAAAACGTGTCCAAAGGATCCATGAATTATTTGTGCTATTATAGCAGGAGAAACGTTAAAAGCTAATTTTAATTGCTTGAGTCTTTTTACCTGGGGAACCAAAAATCTCACTAAATTTAACATGTGTTCTGGCTTCCATAACTTCGTTTTAATTACTTCCAATTCATACATTCCTGACGTGAAGATCGTTTCCACCAAATACAGAGATAGAGGGTAAGTATTTCGCTCATCATTAGGCATCATTTTCTTGAGTATTTCTTGTCTCAAAATTATCGGGAGCTGAGAGAGGAATTGTCTTATGACAGCTTTGTTCTCCTCAACATTAAAAATTTCACTTAGTCTCCACTTGCAACAACATATGACCATTTCTCTGAACTTGCTGGAACATATGGTCTGTAATGGCTGAAGCCTTCGAGGCGGTATGAGACGAACTGAACCTTTATGGTGGTTACATTTTAATATTCGAACCTTCTCCATGCTGTACCACCTGCAAAATAGTTTATTGAAAAATTAGATTAATTCAGTGACTGATATATAAACCTGAAAATCATGCGGTGCGGGAGGGGGGAAGGGCGGGGATGAGCAAACTTTTAGGGCATACTTGCAATGTCCTTTACACACTCCAGTATGAAAAACTAAAAATGCTGACCAAGGCAGTAATTTATTTTATTAAAAACATAAACTAACGTAACGTTTCAACCTTCTAGCAAGGTCTTCTTCAGACTCTGTATCAAGTACAAAAGTAACCAGATACAACAAAAGGGCAATATATATACACAAACATTACTCCCTCCAGACTATTTAGAAAGTTGTTTGGAACTTTCTAGCAGATGACTTTCACTTGCCAACTTACTTTCACTTTGAAAGGCTAAACACAATTACTTCCATATAGAATGTGGTTTGGACTTTTAATCTCACGCTCCTTTCCCTTCATTTTTCTTCCTTCTCCTCTCCTCTTTTTCTCTTGTCCTTTCCACTCTTTCCAACATCTTTTTCCATTCTTTGTTTAACTTCAGTCCCCCATTCCAGTTCATTGTGTCTTCTTCACCTTTTTTCTCTATTTCCTTGGCTTCCTTCCATTTTCTCACTAGCATTCTCTTCTCCCTTCCTATCTGCTTAGCCTCATCCCACTCTATGTCATGTCCTGTTTCTCTCGTGTGTTTAAATATTGCATTTCTCTCTCTCTTAAGTCGTACATCATACCTATGTTGTTTCAACCTGTCTTTCAGCCTTTTTTTTCGTTTCTCCTATGTACACACTCTGACATTCTTTACATTTTACTTCGTAGATAATCCCTTCTTCTTCCTCTTCTCTGTTTTCCTTTTTCTTGTTAGCATTCCTCGCTATTCCTAATATGCTTCTCCCTCCCTTCCTGTAAGTTTTAATTCCCGCTTTCCTAAGCACTTTGCATATCTTTTCTGTGGTCTTCCCCATACTCCTTATTCCAAACCTTCTCTCCTCTTTTTCTTTCTCTTCCAATTCTCCCCTGCCCGTTTTCTTTCTTCTTCTGTTTATGTCCAGTCTATCCTACTTCTCATAGCCATTCTTTTCCAGCTGTTTCCATAGGCTATTTATTTTGCCTTCTAGATATATTGATGAAAAGGAAAAGAGGACAAGAGATTGAAACCGCTTGGCATCAGAAGAAGTGTGCAGCAGGGGTATTCTGCCACAAAAGAAGTGATGTAAGTGAGGTGACAAAAATAAATTTTATAAAGAATATGGAGGACAGAATCAAGAAAATATGCATGAAAGAATGTGAAAAAGAAGGCAAAATAAATAGCCTATGGAAACAGCTGGAAAAGAATGGCTATGAGAAGCAGGATAGACTGGACATAAACAGAAGAAGAAAGAAAACGGGCAGGGGAGAATTGAAAGAGAAAGAAAAAGAGGAGAGAAGGTTTGGAATAAGGAGTATGGGGAAGACCACAGAAAAGATATGCAAAGTGCTTAGGAAAGCGGGAATTAAAACTTACAGGAAGGGAGGGAGAAGCATATTAGGAATAGCGAGGAATGCTAACAAGAAAAAGGAAAACAGAGAAGAGGAAGAAGAAGGGATTATCTACGAAGTAAAATGTAAAGAATGTCAGAGTGTGTACATAGGAGAAACGAAAAAAAAGGCTGAAAGACAGGTTGAAACAACATAGGTATGATGTACGACTTAAGAGAGAGAGAAATGCAATATTTAAACACACGAGAGAAACAGGACATGACATAGAGTGGGATGAGGCTAAGCAGATAGGAAGGGAGAAGAGAATGCTAGTGAGAAAATGGAAGGAAACCAAGGAAATAGAGAAAAAAGGTGAAGAAGACACAATGAACTGGAATGGGGGACTGAAGTTAAACAAAGAATGGAAAAAGATGTTGGAAAGAGTGGAAAGGACAAGAGAAAAAGAGGAGAGGAGAAGGAAGAAAAATGAAGGGAAAGGAGCGTGAGATTAAAAGTCCAAACCACATTCTATATGGAAGTAATTGTGTTTAGCCTTTCAAAGTGAAAGTAAGTTGGCAAGTGAAAGTCATCTGCTAGAAAGTTCCAAACAACTTTCTAAATAGTCTGGAGGGAGTAATGTTTGTGTATATATATTGCCCTTTTGTTGTATCTGGTTACTTTTGTACTTGATACAGAGTCTGAAGAAGACCTTGCTAGAAGGTTGAAACGTTACGTTAGTTTATGTTTTTAATAAAATAAATTACTGCCTTGGTCAGCATTTGTAGTTTTTCATAATCATGGAAACAAGGCTTAATGGTGTTATAACTCCAGTATATGATATTTAACCCTGAAAACTGAAAACTGTCAAAATTCCATGAACGGCCATGTTTGACCCCATGCTGTAAAAGAGGTGTGCATTTTTAAACACTGATATTTTATTTACAGACACCCTGCACGTAGGTCTGCACATAAAAGAATATTCAAGCCATAAACTAAACCCCTTCATTAAATAAATCGGGCTTAAAAATCCAAATTTTTAACTGTTACCCAAATTTCCACCATCATTTTCATACTTAGGATCAGGGACCTGTAACGTAACCCAACTTGTAACGCTGTCAAGTTACGAACGGAACTATCGATATGCGTTACAATGGCATTGGCGTTCCACACAGTACCGGACAGATTGGACCTACCTACAACCTGGGTAAATTAGGCGTACCGTTACTCAACGACCCATTCGCTTCAGGTACTGAGTGGAACGGGTCTCGGATGGAACGGGTACGATCGTACCCGTACATACTGTACCTGAACGGTGGCTACCGGGTACGAAATGGAACCACAAGTTGGTAACCGGTACTGAAGCACAATGAGCAGCGCTTGTTATTAAAATACCGGTACGTGGATAGAAATGGATGAAGCGGGTAACATTTGTAACAGGAACTTACAGTACGTATCATAACAGTTCACTGTCAATCAAAATTCCACAGCAGCAAATGGAATACCGATAAATATACACTTCTTTGTTTAAAAATTATTATAATAACTTTAGAAAAAAGTAATTCGTGATCTTTCTGGATATTTTTTATCCGAAAAATATGTATAAATACTATCTAGTTTATGTTTCATTAATTTGTTAATAATGGTATCAGCTATGCAAAAATTTCGAAGACCGTCACTCTGGCAAACTATTAACAACCTCATGTATAATATACTAATTACAACGACCTGCGCAGAAGGTCGATATTCGTCATTCAGCAACCTGTTACTAGGAGGCATGTGCAGTAGGCCCCATTACTTTTAAAATAGGTAAAGTGAAATTGAGTTTGACGGTAGATTATGCTAATTTGCTCTTAAGATAGAGAAGTGAAATTCGATTTGGTGGTAGATCTTGCTAATTAGTGCATGTTAAATCAACATGATCGTGGAAAACCGGAAGTTGATGGACGCCATATTGAAAAATGCTACTTTTTAAGATATACGAGTGAAATTCGGCTTGACGGTAGCATATGCAAATTCGTGTATTGCAACTCAACATGATTGTGGAAAACCGGAAGTTGGTGGACCCCATATTGAAAAATGTTACTTCTTATGATAGAGAAGTGAAATTCGGTTTGGTGGTAGATCTTGCTAATTAGTACATGTTAAATCAACATGATTGTGGAAAACCGGAAGTTGATGGACGCCATATTGAAAAATGTTACTTCTTAACATAGAGACGTGAAATTCGATTTGGTGGTAGATCTTGCTAATTAGTGCCTGTTAAATCAACATGATTGTGGAAAACCGGAAGTTGATTGACGCCATATTGAAAAATGTTACTTCTTAAGAAGGAGACGTGAAATTCTGTTTGACGGTAGCATATGCTAATTCGTGTATGGCAAATCAACATGATTGTGGAAAACCGGAAGTTGGTGGACGCCATATTGAAAAATGTTACTTCTTATGATAGAGAAGTGAAATTCGGTTTGGTGGTAGATCTTGCTAATTAGTGAATGTTAAATCAACATGATTGTGGAAAACCGGAAGTTGATGGACGCCATATTGAAAAATGCTACTTCTTAAGATATACGAGTGAAATTCGGTTTAATGGTAACTTATGGTAATTAGGGCATGGCAAATATACATGATTGTGGAAAACCGAAAGTTGATGGACGCCATTTTGAAAAATGTTATTTCTTAAGATAGAGGAGTGAAATTCGGTTTGATGTTAGCTTATAGGAATTAGACCATAACAAATCAATATGGTTTTGGAAAACCGGAAATTGATGGACGCCATATTGAAAAATGTTACTTCTTTAGATAGAGCAGTGAGATTCGGTTTAATGTTAGCTTATGGGAATTAGGGCATGGCAAATATACATGATTGTGGAAAACCGAAAGTTGATGGACGTCATATTAAAAAATGTAATTCCTTAATATAAGGGAGTAAAATTCGGTTTGATGGTATCTTATGGGAATTAGAGCATGGCAAATAAACATGATTCTGGAGAACCGGAAGTTGATGGTCGCCATATTGAAATACGTCAATTTTTAAGATACAGCAGTGAAATTCGGTTTGATGGTAGCTTATGGGAATTAGAGCATGACAAATCAACATGATTCTGGAAAACCTGAGTTTGATGGAATTCATATTTAATTTTTAATAAATAAAAACTAAATCGACACTCAAAAGTATTTCTTTTTCAACATGGCGTCTATCAACTTCCAGTTTTACAGACAGCATATGCATTGTCCATGTACGAATTAGCAAGCGCAATAATCTAACCGAATTTCACTTCTTGATCTCAATAAAATGTACATTATGTCGTCCATCGACTTTCGGTTTTATAATATCATATAAATTGACCATGTTCTAATTAACATAAGCAACCACCAAAGGAAAGAAGAATATTAAAGTATTTCTTTCCGTTAACGTCAAGTTTTCCCTAATCATGTTGATTTCCAATGCAGTAATATCCATAATATCATAAAACCGAATTTCAGTCCTCTATCTGAAAAAATAACATTTTTAAATATGACATCCATCAACCTCAGGTTTTCCAGAATCATGTTGATTTGTCATGCTCTAATTCCCAAAAGCTACCATCAAACCGAATTTTACTGCTGTATCTTAAGAATTGACGTCTTTCAATATGGCGACCATCAACTCCCGGTTTTCAAGAATCATATTTTTTGTCATGCTCTAAATCCCATAAGCTACCATCAAACCGAATTTCACTCCCTTATATTAAGGAATTACATTTTTTAATATGACGTCCATCAACTTTCGGTTTTCCACAATCATGTATATTTGCCATGCCCTAATTCCCATAAGCTAACATTAAACCGAATCTCACTGCTCTATCTTAAGAAGTAACGTTTTCCAATATGGCGTCCATAAAATTTCCGGTTTTCCACAATCATGTTGATTTGCCATACACGAATTAGCATATGCTACCGTCAAACCGAATTTCACGTCTCTATCTTAAGAAGTAACATTTTTCAATATGGCGACCACCAACTCCCGGTTTTCAAGAATCATATTTTTTGTCATGCTCTAATTCCCATAAGCTACAATCAAACCGAATTTCACGTATCTTTCTTAAGAAGTAACATTTTTCAATATGGAGTCCATCAACTTACGGTTTTCCACAATCATGTTGATTTAACATGCACTAATTAGCAAGATCTACCACCAAATCGAATTTCACTTCTCTATCTTAAGAGGTAACGTTTTTCAATATGGCGTCCACCAACTTCCGGTTTTCCACAATCATGTCAATTTGCCATACTCTAATTAGCATGAGCTACCGTCAAACCGAGTTTCACTTCTCTATCTTAAGAAGTGACATTTTTCAATATGGCGTCTAATTTCCAGTTTTACCAAAATCATATTGATTGGCAATGCCAGGTCAATCCGAATTTAAGATCTGTAACTTAGATGGCAACATTTCTCAATATGGCGTACATTAACTTTCCCTTTTTTCCACATGTATTAGTTGGTAATATTCTAATTACATAAACTATCATCATGTCGAACTTTCAATATCTTGCTTGAAAATATTTTTTTTAATATGTTCACCTTGCACCCTAATATTACGTGTATTGGTTATATAAAAGTAACATTATTAATAACAAATCTCACGATTCCATATTTTTTTAAGTAAAATATGCTTATGTATGCTGGTGCAGAAATTGACTGCAGCTTGTTTATTGATTTGTTTCAATTCCTGATGCTCACATTGGTTAAAATAACATGCATGAACATATGATGGACAATTTGCTTGGTAATACTTATGCATCCCACTGTACAATATAAAATGTATGATTTTGCTACAAACTATTATAGTATCTATCAAATAATTGCAATAGTTATTATATAAACAAAAATCATAAAAACAAAAGCATCATAATGTGGCTGGTGCCAGCATACAAGTGCTTGAATAAAGTCTTTCTCTGCCAGAAGTAACGCCCCAGCATAGCCCTTGCACCTTAGTTTTGTGTACATTAACGATAAAATATCTAAGTTTGTATCATCATCTTTATTAAACAACGAACATTAGTGTAAATGTATGTTGTGTATACTTACTTCTAAATATTATGTTTGCTACTTTGTCGTTAGATTTGAAAAGTTTTAGAAACCTTGTAACTTCAACATTTATATACGTTTCCTGCTAGCGGAAGCTCACATATATGCTGTGATGGAAGAAGAGCCTTTGATGAAGAACGGTGAGAGATACATGAAGATAAAAAATGTAGAAGTGGACTTCGATGGACAGAAGGCAAGCTCTCTAGTGATTACTTGAGACAATCAGAGAAATGTTGCATTTATTCAATATGTAATTCCAAATAACATTAGAAATAAAAAATTCACGAAACATAAATTTATATATATATATATATATATATTAATTTGTCAAATAGGTTAAAAAATAATATCCGAAGAACAAAACAAAGAAAAATATTTAGATGTTAAAAATATAAAAGTTTATAATTGCGGGTCACAGTGACCCACCGCGACCGCATTAAGTTGTGAAATGGGCGCGACGAATGTAACTATAGAGACAGTATATAATTTTCATGTGTACGAGTTAAGGTGCGTTTTTAAGCCCACTTTACCCGAAGAAAGGCTAGTCCGGACTGGACCTACAGTTTAAAGTAGGGTCTGAACAAATATGTAAACCCACTGGGTATCAAACTCGAGACCCCTTGATTGCAAGGAGATGACGTGACCATTACACCATCAGGGAGGCTTCCGTGTATATTACGAAATAGAAATTTTGTAGCATAAGAAAAAATATAATGAACGACCCTCGTATATCTAAAATTATACATACTCGATGAAGTTGGCGAAGGATATGGTAGAGTTGATTAATCAGTAGACGTTCACTTTGGACCATTCCAAGTTGAGGGAGGCTGGACCGCTGCCCTGTTGCACATATATCTTCTCGATGAATAAAGGGTCGTAGACAGGGATGCCGAACTCAGGAACTCCGTCTGTAATAGTGCAAAGTATTTGATCGTTAATTATACATTGTATAATAATTACACAAAATTAAAGAATTTCTTTTTGGTGAAAGATAAATGGGTGTTCTCGATTAATGTATCATGCGTGTCTGTAGCAGATCTGGTAAAAGTTTTCAAATTATATCACAAAATTTGAACTAAACACATGGACATGAAACTGGGCGACTGGGCGGAGTTTCGCTGGTGCCACGTGTGGGAAGGGCGGGGCGACAGCGGGACAAAAGTCGCTGGTTCCCGCGCCCTTCGTGGAAACGTCAACCGGGATGCGTTGCCTAGTTCAAGCGTCAGACCGACATCTCTCCGGAGCACTTTTGTGTCACCCCTGACCTTTCAAGCAAATATTGTCAGTTTGTACAACATAGATTACAAAGACAAACTCTACAACAAGATCTTTCATTCTCTTAAACCTCCAAACACAAGGGGTTGTGGTTCGAAGTGGCAACAACGCAAACTTCTGCCATCTGTCTAAACGACGCACGGTTTTAGAAGCGATATCGGACGGAGCTACGGAGAGCGTGTCCTTGGCGACCAGCCAATGGCAGGAGTACAACGTTGTACAGTTAGGAAACTGCAGCGCACAAGTTAAACGACATGTTCTGTATTTTTATAGCGCGCAAGACGTTTTTATAAAACTCGCCACTTTAAGGTTCATCATAAGATGGGGCACGCCATTTTGAACCTGACTGTCCAAGTCACATGAATTTCCGTCGCCTACAGCCGGAGTTATCGTTCCTTGAAGAACCACGGGAAACAGCACGTCTCAACACACACATAATAAATAACCCTTGCATTTTCCTTCCGTCTGTTTTTTTCGTTGCCACCGTGTTGACCCCGCTGAGTTGTTGTGTTTTGGTAAAGCTATGGGTGTTAAATTCGGCTGAATATGCACAATGACCTTTCATTGTCGTGGGCGTTCACGAACAATACGAATCAGTTAAGTCAGTTTGAGTTCCGCGTTTTCGTAACAAGGGCGGCGTAAAATAATTTTACTCGTACGCCCCGAAGAACAGTTGTGAGACGATTCAATACAGCCCTTATATATTGATTGATTATTTTACTTCGCTTTCCTGCCACTTGTGGCTAGTCGCGAGGATGAGGATGGGCGATGATGTGATGAGGTTGATGGAGGGACGCTTGCAAACACCTATGCCCAGGCCGTGATTCGAACCTGGGACCCCTGGCGTCGTGGCGCGTTGTGCATTACAGCCCTCATGTTCGATAGTTGTGCAATAGTGTGTGTTCCGTGAGTGTTATTTAATAATATCGCGCCGGCTCCCATGGTGGAGTGGTTTGCATATCACGCCGCGACGCCGGAGGTCCCAGCTTGGACATGGATGTTTGTGAGTGTCCATTGATCGGTTTCATTATATCATTACTCATTTCCGTCTTCGCGATGAGCCGGGACTGACAGAAAAGCGAAGTAAAATAAAGCAAATCAAGTCAAATTAATAATGCCGCTCTCGAAACCTACGTAGTACTAGTAGTACAAGTACCAAAGGTAAAATATTACGTTCACAAGACAGATCTTAGTTTTAAAGTTATTCTTTCTTCAAGGAATTGGCGTCGGAAGAAGTGCGTGCTGAAACAGTGTTTTCTCATAGTCGAGATCTTACGGCTAAAGCGTGTGGTGTATGTGTGCATACTGTGTTGCTTATTATAAAACAGGGTAAAATATCTACCACATAAATCGACGAACTCCTATTCAAATCTCCTGGGAAACATGCCAGAAAACAAAAACTAGAGTTATGATGATGACCTTGCAGTTCCTCTATAATAAATACGTATTTTCAAAATTAGTTCAGGTACAAGTTTCTCTTATTTGCTGCATTGATATGATATAATCCTGTGTAGAATTCTTCACTATATATTTTATTGTACTCAAATATCACGTGCATGCATTATATATATATAAAGTTGAGTATTGGACACAACGAATTCTCTGTTTTCCTTCCGCTAGCAGTTGGTTTGGCAACAGCGCGACCGCACTGGCTGCGTATTGGCTGAACTCATGTTCCTTCTAAAAGCGTACGCCGTATAATTTCATGGCCGCGCGTTTAGAGCATATTGCAAAAATCCTTATTAAACATCTGGATTAATATTGGATTCTCAAATTATTTATTGACCCATTAGGAAGTGTTTGCAAGGCGAAGCTTATTCGCACTCTGTGGAGATCATGATATCTAAGCAGAAACATTGGCTTGAATCCTGTATAAAGTATGCTTACTTGTTTGCCTACGTTGCAATACTCATCTTCAATCGTTACTATATACTAAGAGTGATGTGAAATGACAATGAAAATCGTAAACTTTATTATGAATATCGTATCAGTAACATACAAAAACATATAAAAATACAATATGAAACTTGCAATAAAAGTTACTGAAAATAGCTATGTTAACTAAATAATAGGACATTTCATTTGTATAATGTCGTTATAACACGTAGTAGCTTTTGTAATTCACGTCTAATAGTTTTCATTTCCTTGAGTTTATCTACAACACTGTTGCTTTCTTAATTGTGTATTCAGACTGAAGTATAAGCAAAATTGCTTCTTGAAAATTTATCGTGCTGTGTTATCCTTACATGTAATGATGATACATACCTTTATTCTTGATTTCATTTTACTGGTTAATAATGAAAACACATATTTAACAATATGAATGAATAAATAAATAAGTGCACTGTGGTGTCTAGTGTGTTTGTATTTGTCTTGTGTAGTAGTTGTGGTGTGCGTGTATGTGGGTTTGTCTTGTGTAGTAGGTGTGCTGTCTAGTGTGGTTGGGATTGTCTTGTGTAGTAGTTGTGCTGTCTAGTGTGTTTGTGTTTATCTTATGTAGTTGTTATTTTGTCTAATGTATTTCTGTTTGTCTTGTGTAGTATCGGTGATATGTATGTATATGTTTTGTGTTGTAGTTGTGCTGTCTAGTATGTTTGTTTAGTCTTGCGTAGTAGTTGTGCTGTCTAGTATGTTTGTTTAGTCTTGCGTAGTAGTTGTGCTGTCTAATTTGTTTGTGTTTGTCTTGTGTAGTAGTTGTGGTGTGTAGTTTGTTTATGTTTATATTGTGTAGCAGTTGTGGTGTTTAGTTTGTTTATGTTTATATTGTGTGTATATAGTGTGTTATAGTTGTGATGTGTTTGTCTGTGTCTTGTGTAGTAGTTGTGCTGTCTAATGTGTTTGTGTTCGTCCTGTGTAGTAATTGTGCTGTCTAATGTGTTTGTGTTTGTCTTGTGTAGTAGTTCCTCCATTCATATTGGGGGTTAGACGTAGAGCTGACAACTCTGCACTGTAAAAAGACATGTCAAGAAACAGCAATATAAGGCCATGGATGTTCCCAAGGTAAAATATTCCGGAGGTAAAATAGTCCCCCGTTCGGATCTCCGGGTGGGGACTACTTTGGGAGGTCCCTGGACTAAGGATAAGATCTACGTTAGGAATAAGGATATTAAATTAGGCACCTGGAATGTTCTGAGCCTTTACCGGCCTGGGGCATTTCAGTGTACAGTTAATGAGATAGTTAAGTATAAATTAGATGTAGTAGCTGTCCAGGAAGTAAGGTGGCCAGGAGAAGGGAATTGTAAAACTAAAAATTATACTTTCTTCTATGGTGGTACTGAAAATCATAATTTTGGAACAGGCTTTTTCATAAATAATAGAATTATCTCGGCTCTTAAAACAGTAGAATTTATTAATGATAGGATATCATATGCAGTTTTACAGGGTAGGTGGTGTAAAATTATTTTAATAAACATACATGCACCAACGGAAGATAAAGATGATAATACTAAAGATGATTTTTATACAGAGTTAGAACAGGTCTTTGATAAATTTTCTCAGTATGATATGAAAATTCTGTTAGGTGATTGTAATGCACAGATTGGCAAAGAAGAGACATTTAAACCCACGATTGGTAAAGAAAGTCTTCATGAATTAAGTAATGATAATGGTATAAGATTGATTACTTTTGCAACCTCAAAGAATTTAATTGTGAAAAGTACCACTTTTAAACATAAAGATATCCATAAATATACCTGGTGTTCTCCAGATGGTAAAACTCATAATCAGATAGATCATATTCTCATTGATAAGAGAAGGCATACTAGTATAATTGACGTTCGTACACATAGAGGTGCTGACTGTGCCAGTGACCATTATTTAGTAATTGCTAAATTAAGAGAAAGACTCTCAGTGATAAATCATAAGCAACAAAATCTAAAAGTTATAAAATTTGATACAGGAAAGTTTACTGATGAAAGAATTAAGAAAGATTACCAAATTAAACTGTCAAATAGATTTGATGTTTTGCAGGATTTAAATGATGATGAAAATATAAATGAAGCAGACGTAAATAAGAATTGGGAGCACATACGTAATGCAATAGAGTCAGCAGCTAAAGAAAGTATAGGATACCATAAACCGAGAAAAAGTAAGCCATGGTTTGATAATGAATGTCATAATCTAATAGAAATAAGAAATCAGGCTAGACTTAGGTGGTTAAATACCTCTGATGATACAAATCTAAACAATTATAATAGAATAAAGCGAGAAGTTAACCGCACGTTTAGAAGTAAAAAAAGAGATTATTTGAAAAGCAAAATTAACGAAATTGAAACAAACAGCAAAAATAAAAATATCAGAGATTTATATAAAGGTGTAAATGAGTTTAGAAAGGGGTGGCAACCTAAAGTAAACTTGATAAAAGATAAAGACTATGATTTTCTAGCTGACCCAAGCGATATTCTAAATAGATGGAAGAACTACTTTAATGACCTTTTAAATGTCCATATAGGAGATAAATCAGAAGTAAATGAAGTCCACACAGCAGAACCTTTAGTTCCAGAACCTAACTTGACTGAAGTTAAAGATGCCATTAAAAGGCTAAAGAATAACAAAGCACCAGGCATTGATTTAATACCAGCTGAGTTAATTAAATATGGTGGAAATTCATTAATATGTCAAATTCATAAATTAATTTGTTTAATATGGAATAAAGAGGAAATCCCTCAACAGTGGAAAGAATCCATAATTGTTCCTGTGTTTAAAAAAGGTGATAAAATGAACTGCAATAATTACCGTGGAATTTCTCTACTCTCAACAACATATAAAATATTATCTAACATTCTTTTAACAAGACTAACCCCATATGCTAATGAAATTATAGGAGATTATCAATGTGGATTTAAACGTAACAGATCAACTACAGATCAAATTTTTCACATCAGACAGACACTTGAAAAAAAGTGGGAATATAATCAAAATGTCCATCAGCTATTCATTGATTTCAAAAAAGCATATGATTCGGTCAAAAGAGATAAATTATATAATATATTAGTAGAGTTTGGAATACCTAAGAAGCTTGTTAGTATGATAAAAATATGCACCAGTGAAACAGAAAGTAAAATTCGTGTGGGTATTAATATGTCTGACAAATTTACAATTCATGATGGGTTAAAACAAGGAGATGCATTATCTCCTTTGCTCTTTAATTTTGCCTTAGAATATGCCGTTAGGAAGGTAAAAGAAACTAAAGAAGGACTAAAATTAAATGGTGTGACTCAGTTGTTAGCATATGTAGATGATGTAGACTTACTGGGGGATGATGTGAATACAATTAAGAATAATGCTAAAATATTTTTCAAAACTGCTAAAGAGATAGGTTTGGAAGTTAACAAAGAGAAAACTAAATATATGCTTACAGGCCGAAACCAAGTGTTAGGTAATAATCAAAATCTAATTATTGATAACAACTCATTTGAACCAGTTTCCAAATTCAAATACTTAGGAGTAATATTAACAAATGAAAATTCTATTAAAGAGGAAATAAAAAGTAGGCTTAATTCAGGAAATGCATGTTACTTCTCTCTTCATAAACTTTTGTCTTCTCATTTAATATCTAAGAAACTAAAAGTTAAAATATACAAAACAGTAATTCTGCCTGTAGTATTATATGGATGTGAAACTTGGTCCCTTACATTGAAAGAGGAACATAAATTGAGAGTATTTGAAAATAAGATCCTTAGGAAAATCTTTGGACCTAAAAGGGATGAGGAGACAGGTGAGTGGAGAAGGTTACATAATTTAGAACTACATAATTTGTATTCATGTCCAGATATTATTAGAATAATTAAATCAAGAAGACTTAGGTGGGCAGGCCATGTGGCACGAATGGGAGAGGAAAGAGGAGTTTACATGATTCTTGTTGGGAAACCTGATGGTAAGAGACCTGTAGGAAGGCCAAGACGAAGATGGAGGGACAACGTTGAGATGGACCTAAGGGAAATTGGTAGGGATGGAAAAGAGTATATAGAACTTGCTCAAGATAGGGAAAGATGGAAGGCCTGTGTTGCTGCAGCCATGAACCTTCGGGTTTAAGAAGGCTAGGGAGTTAGTTAGTTATTAGTTAGTTAGAGCCATATTTTTTTATAGATATATATATACAATTTATATTTTATTGCCTACAACCTCCATTAATATTAGTTCTTATCGATTTTTCAAGAATTCAACAATGAAAGTTTTAAAATGAAGAGTTACGTGACATATATTGTCTGATCCATTCAATACCCATTTGATTTGTTGAAAATAGGTTTTTTTACAATTGTACCCGATCCTAAAGTTTCAGATATACCCATCATGAATTTGTACCGGTATGATTCTAAGGAGAGGTACGTACCGTAACGGAACCGGCATTCAGAGAAGGAACAAGTTCCATGCTTTCTGGTACGGGTATTTTAACGTTCCACTCTGTGTACCCAAAGCTGTCGTCCCCGAAGCACTCTCGGGTACGAACGGAACGGTATAGCAGAAGCGTTACTGTTCGCCTTACCAAGAGGTTCTGGTATTTTCCTTGGAACGGTCCACGGCACTTGGGCCGGTACGCGGTACCCGGTACGGAAATAACGCGGAACGGTGACAAATACCAATGAATTGCGTTACGTTACAAGTCCCTGCTTAGGATGCAATTTTAAGCAAAACATACTTGAACATCACAGAAAGTATGCTTTATTGCAAAAAAAATGAAATTTGTTTCAGCTCTAATGGTTTTTTAGATATTAAGGTTTCCATAAACTGCTACATGAGCAAAAAGAGCCCTGCGCCATGTTGGAAAAATGGCTGCCCCAGGAAAACTAAAGACAATAATTTTTTTTGAACATTGGTTTTGATATCTCGAAACATGTACAAATGTATGTACTAAAAATGTTTTTTTTTTTTCTAAAATGGTCATGCAACCACCATTGGATGGTTTGGTATGTAATGACCCTCATAGTGTAATTGTAAGTGTCAAAGGGATGGGGACGCTGCTATTGCCGTTAACTTCAAAGTAAAGACAATTTATTCTTAGTTTTCCGGCGGCATCATCCGCCTCAATAATCCACCGATGGTCGTATGAAATCGTAAATAAAGGATTCCCGCGAATGAGTTTCGGTAAGTTAAAGCCTAGGTTCTTCATAAACATACAGAACAGAAAGTGCGTTGATTGACACAAATATGCTGACTCCGGTATCCCATCAAAGTACGTAAACTGCTAATATCACTTTTGGTGCATCGAAATACACAGAGGAATGCATCACAATGTACAATTTTCACACATCTACTGCGATCACACAGAATTGTTTCAAGCGAAACTAAAATTACACGTCTAACTATATATTGATGCACTAAACCTGCATCCACCTGGATTTGATGCATATAAAGTTCTATGAGTAGGAGAAGAAATTTAATTTGATGTTATGCGAGTGACTTCCCAAATGTCAGTTGTGACGTTCCCTTTGGGTATTCGCCACTGGATTACTACGTCACGGTAGATACCCAATCTCTTTGTGAGGCAGAGTTATGAGACTCATCTTAATGTTATGCCACACTGAGCATTCTCAGGACATACAATTAGAAACATAACTTCTTCTTAAACTTCTTATCATTTTACAAGTTTAATAACATCTTTTAACTTTAAACATTCACTGCAAAATAGCACAACGATACTCACAAATAGTATCACATTTCACTATACTGCGGCTTTTCTTATATAACAACGTTTTTCACAAAATTCACATCATCTCGCGAAAATGACTTACATTTCGTCTTTCCAGGCACTGTTGTCCTGGAAACGGATTCAATAAAATATTGGACAGTTCTACAAATGTTTATAAACCGGAAATGACTTCCGCTCGATGTCACTTTTAATTACACATAAATAAAAGAAAACTATACATTTGATAATATTACCAGAAAACAAATAAAACCTATTCCTGTTAAAACTAAGCAAGCGTATCACATCGGTATCATTTATGAGGACTGCCTCAATTCTATTTGATTGATGACTTTGCGAAACAGATCCTAAGAAAATACATGTGTCATCCATTTGATGGTCATTCTCCCCTCCTGCTCCCCCCAAACGTTAGTGCTGATTTATCTCGATTTTTACATTGTACTACCTCAACATGTGATCTCAGCTTCCACACACGCGTCTCTCGAATCGAACCAACCGTATGCAAAGGCATGCAACGTGCCACGCTCCTCCCGTGCGAGAGGTTGCATTTGTTTGGTGCGTTTTGAAATGCAGAGTATGAAAGGTACCCAAACAGCCACCCGTCCCCCCCTTTGAAATTTACGACTAGTCATGCAGCCAGTAACCTCATGCGGTTGGGAACCGGTTATACTCTCTCCCAGGAGTCTCGACCAATGAACGCGCGAAAGGGGAAGCGATTGCATGGGCGGCTGCAGCTACCAGCAGTTTCCAACAGTTCCAATTAATTTTCTCCACCACTCGCTTCCTACCCTTCTCTACCGTTATGCGCGACGCTGCTCTGCAGACCGGCATGAAGCATAATTTCCCAACGGTAACATGTGTCCGACCAGGGGAGCCTCAAAAGAATCAGAAATTATGTTTTGCCGCTATTGAATGAGGGCGCTACAAAAGGGGCGCCCCTGAGCCAGCGTACAAGCCAGACTTCCACACCCAAAACCCTCCCGCACCTCCCGCCACTCCCAGGATGAGATCACATGTGAGGAGTCCCCCTCCCCTTACCAAACCCAGTGAACTCCAGATTTCATTTTGAATGTAAAGGAACGACAAAGTTACGGCATCAGACCTAACGCCTAACACATTATACCGTCCAATACTCTCGCCAATGAATTTAAAACTACAGGGTGTCTGACCCTGGCCCCTTTTAGCGTCGACAGGGGAAAACATCCAAATAACTACAATGCTCTGCCTGAGGGAGATTTCTGTTGGCACCCTTCAATATTAACTATATGTATAGATGAGATAACATTAAGTTAACCTCTCCCTTGACAACTGCCAAAGAACTTGGATTATATTTTTGTTGCACAGAAAGGGTTAAGATGAGAAAAATTCCAAAATTTTCCAGGGGTTAATGTTCTCTTGGAACTCAGTGACTCAGAAGAGACAGTCCCTTTGTCGAAGTACCAACACGATGGCAGAAACCGATATATCATATCTGGAATCTTTATATATTACACTCCCATATTATATGTAACATATCTTTGGTTATAAATAGAAAGCCACCTATGCAGTGTTTGGAAATTTGGATATGTCATGAATCCGACAGAAATTTAGCAAACATGAAACAAACAACAAGTAAGGAAGAAAGGCCTCCATACTTGTCACATGAGATCAGAAACACGCTTAGCACACTTTGATGTGCCGATAATTTAAAAACGAAATTCTAAAAAGAAACTACTTTGTTGCGACATAGATTTCAGACTGTGTGAATTACCTTGTATATGAAATTATGACTTGGAACTAACCTTACTCAGGGTCCTGAATGGCTGTCCTTGTTCGCGCTGATAACCGGTAGCTGTAAGGGTTATATTAGTTGGGAGATCCTTCCGTGCCAGGTTTCCTAATTGTCACTTGGCTCGCTGATTTGACTATTAGGGCAATTTTTTCAAGACTGCATTTTGCCAGCAATGTTGGCACACGGGGTTGCCCTGGTGCGGTAGACCAGCATTAGATTAAAAAAAGTCGCCTGCTCAATTCCCTATATTATTTGATAATAGAGTCCATTTTAGGTATCGATGTCACCAAAATATATACAATACCAATATAAACAAACAGAGGTGCATTGTCATGGTATCATCAACTGTAATTTGACAACAGACAAAAATGCCCCGAAACGTATGCTGTCTTGCGATTGTTGTTAAACAAGAATGATTCAAGCATTTATAGTTATGAACACAACAATTTTAAAATTTCGAATTTTACTTTAACTTTTTGTGGCAAATGTGCTTTTTATGTTCCCTGTAGGTTGAAATAAAGGACAGAGGGTTGACTTCTGGTTTCCTTCTCTGCTCCAAGAGCCGACCTCGTGGCAGAGTGATTAGCATGGCGCGCTACGAAGCCAGCTGCTCGAGTTCTTGTGAGTGTCCCTACACAAATTTAATATATCATCACTCATCCTCCTCGTCTCGATTAGCCAAAAGTGGAAGAACAGCAATGTAAAATAACCTAATCAATCAATAAATGTGTGGTTCAATGTACCTTGTAGAGTACTGCATTGGATCACTTTCGCTCGAAAATACGAATCTCCCACGATCGAGCGCACTCGTAGTGGAATGTGGCAACGTCCCGTATTTCAGAGCCTAATTAATGAGCAGCACTGTCAACATAAAACCCATACGTGGAAGGAAACCGCTCCATGCAATTACAATTCTAAATCATAATTCCGTGTATTATTATGTAAGGCTCAAATACCTCACATATGAAAGTATGCAATATCTACAGACCGAAACGTAAAATGGATACACATGCTGACAGACCTGCCTAAGCTATTACAAACATTGTATCACAGTGCAATAAGTACGTGTACATCATTGTTCACTTACCGAAAAGAATAATCATATTCTGCGAAATAATAAACTGCAGTTATAACATTCAATCGAACATCATTTCAATGTAAAATTAATCGTAGAAGCATCAAATGTCAGCCTAAGCAGTTTCAGCCCATAATCATCTATTCCATTTTCACATATCTCGGTAAGATATACAGAACTCCATTAGTATAACATGAAGATGATGACTATGTTCACATATTTTTTCAATATCACTTCGTCATTTACTTCACGCTCCATATTTGAGGACCCACTACCATAAACAAATCACGGAAATACATGTCCTGATAGGGTTCGAGAGTTCGAGTGTATTTCGCTCGTTCGGTCGTTTTTCGTTCGAGCGGAAGACCTATCAATTCTGTGTGCCATCTAGCGTTGCCCGTGCGAACTATTTGCCGTTCGAGCGAAAAACACCTCATTGCACTCAGGATATTACATATTTTGCATATTTGCTAATTTACTTCACATAAAACAACATATTTCGGTAATTTTGTCCTGCCTTGAACCTTTTTTCTATATTTCGATGTCTGAAACATGATGAAGAAAATTTGTAGCTCATATGATGTTATATTTTATATTCCATGAGATGCATAGTAGTGCTTACGGTCATCGAAAATTAACTGCCAAGTCGAAAGACAGACTCAAGCAAACAAAAATAAAACGGGAACAGTTATTTATGGAAAGATCTTGAGTTCACCCCACCCCCCAACACACACCACTTTTCTAGTTACATACTTTCCTTTCGCTTCTAGGTTTAGACAAAGCACCTAGAAACTTGGCATTGGTGGACAAGAAAGCTACTTTCCTGTACGTAGCGCGTTACACAATATGTTCCCTTGTACAAAAAAGTACAAAAGTAGCTATGGATTTTCATTCGATTGTCCTTTTTTTTTTTTTACGATTTGTTTCGAAAGTAACAAAGAGTTCTCTTAAATATTTACAAATTCTACATTAATTTGCGATGTGAGAAGTAATTAATAGTTCATAAAATTGATTTCGTAAATGTATACACGTTGCGGCATGAGTTTACAATACCGGACCACTCTCCAATTTCTATAAAATTTCGCCTACTTACTAATTTCGGTGTCCTGTTGACGTATCTGTAGTTCATATTTGGCGGTCACTTGTTAAAATTGTACATTTACGTGTAGAACTTGTAAAATAACCTGCGATTTACCACGGTGATTGTCCATACACAGCAATTCGGAACCATCTTTCTTTCGCAATTAATTAGCTAATGGTCTTCCTTTACGCACAACAATCTTGTTGACGACAGACGAGGAATGCCTACGAGGTTAGGTTAGGCCTGTTAGGTTAGGTTCCATTAGCATAAATACAAAGAAAAATTAATATTTTAGCTAAGAGAACTATACCTTATCTTGCCTGTTGATTTCTTCATGTTGGGAAAATGGCGTCTTCCGTGGAGCTATTGTTCTTATGGTAGGGTTACGTTACGTTAAGAAAACATAGTTTATTTAATTTTTTTCTCGATTTCCATACTTGACTGCCAATTATTACATGCAGATTCGTGATTAGGAGTTCACAATTAGTGAGTAGGCGAAATTTCATAGAAATTGGAGAGTGGTCCGGTATTGTAAACTCGTTCCAAAATAAATATCTAGCAGAATTATTAAAATTGCTTGGATGCTCGATTATTATTAATATTACATATTTTTGATACTACATAATTAGCTACATATCCTTCTGATAATACATATTTAGGTACATATTTTATCAATTATTCTTACATATTTGTGTACATATTTTGTACTTTGATATTACATAAAAATCAGGGGTCTAGTTATCATAGACAACCATAACTTAAATATAATTAACAATAACAATACATTTGGTATTTCTATTAACTTTTATTTGAAGTAGGGTGTTGGACAAACGCATTGTTTTATTTTATAGTTCAACAAAATATTTGGTCGTCGATACTGGAGTTCGCTTAGACTCTGTATTTTCCAATACTGTCCCTATCTTAGAATAACTAAACCCTATTATAAAAGTCAGGGATCCCAGGTTCGAATCCCGACCTGGGTATGGGTGTTCATTGTGATTGTTTATTCATCAATTTCATAATATCATCACTCATCTTCATCTTCGCGATTAGCCAGAAGTGGCATAAAACTAAGTAAAATAAACCTAATCAATCAAATCCTATCATAATACTTTTTGAAACATCATAAATGAAAAATAGCATACACTACTTCGCTTCATTAACCAAAAGGCTTATGAAAACCTAAGTTGTTTTTTGTGCAACTCTCACATGTTATATTAAAACTTGCATACCTATATCAATGTGTCATACTTACAACAGTATTGCATCTTAAGTCATCCGAGTAATCGCTGTAAGTGTGCCTCATGTACCTCATTGCCTCCTTCACATATACTTACTTAATTCTTATTTCTTGTGTGTTTAAATTATTTATGTACACTTGTAATTTTCTATATTATGTACATTTATAAACATTTATACACATTTAGCAGAAGTGTATAGCTTAACAAATTAATTCATGTAGGTCAAAAAGCTGTTATTATAGTAAGATAATCTGTGCAAAATACACTGTAAGCTTAAGTGTAACCCTACTTCAAATAATAAATAACAATAATAATAATTAAGAAATCATAATCGCCATCTCTCTGATCCTATGTCTCGAAGAACAATTACCATCATTGACTTCAAACAACCAGTGTGTGTGTGTAATATTTGGTTCCCGAGTGAAGTAAGAACTTAATGAGTTTTTTCGGGCATACGATGCCACATGCGAAATTTGTGTTTACATATTAATTTGATCTTGCGTGGCATTTTAGTGCATTTTATTACCTATTGAATCCAGTGCCATCAGAACTTCTAGTTCAGCTAATTTAAAAACAATTATTGATATCTTATTCATGAAAAACTCAGCAGAAAAATAGAAATATTGCCATGAAACATGTGTAGGTAGGTATAAATACAAATGGTGCCTTTACTCATGAATTCATCAAGTATTAGTGAGATAAAAGACGTGGGCTTTTCCTCAACACTACATTTCGTTAAATGAAATTTATCATACTATTATTAATAGGCCGTGGTGTAACAGTCCGTGAGGGCTAGGGCCGGGGTGACGTGTGGTCAGCACGACGAAAGCCCAGTCGTTGTTGCAGGTTTTCTATGACCGGGTTACGCTACTCATTCGTAGCTCCCCAATTTCCTCACGATGGTGGGTAGACACTTATGAACATAAACATTAGCCTTGTCACTGTGAAGGACTTTTAATTCAATGGAAGCGTCACACTGTAAATTGTTCGCGACAACCATTCATAATGTGCAGCTCTTCGTGGATGTATCCGATTAAAATCATGTGCAATGGCATGCGAACTTCTCTCCCTAGATGTCACTTTGATCTCGATGCGTTACCGATGCGCTAAACAAATTTTAAGGCATTTTTCTAACACCTTGAAAAGGAGCAAATTGGTACAAGAATTCAGTCATAACTTTTTACTGGTTAAAGATACGTCGAAAAAACCTTCACCGTTGCATTTCTCGTGAAATTCTAGCCTGATTTGATATTTTATATCACCCCCTTCCCATTTAAAATTCTGAAGTTGAATTCAAGATTGCGGACATCCAGATGGCCGCCGACCGTGCGGGTGGCGTGAATGTGGTTCCCCCTTGGCCTGGCAACGATTGGTCATCACCATTTCCATGTTGCGCGCTGCAGTGGCCTTATACCGGGGATGTTAAGTGACTTTTTTAGCCACCCTGTATATTCGATACTCCAGTTTTTCCTCTTTGTTTTCTAAAGCCCTAGTTTAGCCATAGCAAAGTTTTGTAATGAAAAGGGCCCCAACCTCGAGATGTTCTCGTACCACTCTTATATCCACAGTTCCACAAGACTTTCTTTCCTCTTTTTTTTTTCAGTGAAAAGAAAAAGTTTCTGGCCCTGGCAATACTGAGAACCCCCAGAGGTTGTGTAGTGCCCTATCCTCCCCTGGCCAAGTGCCACCGGCTGCCGCCAATGCAGTTATAAATTGGTTTCCGAATCGATTTTTCCTTTAGCCTCAAAGGAGCGAGTTGTCCCCAAAGAGTAAGAAAAAAAAAAATGTTTTGGTGTCAAGAGGAAAACCTCACCAGCGTGTATGAAGACGAGTAGAAAAAAAAAAGAATTACGAAAATAGAACGAAAGGGTTGGAAATGGAGAGATTTTTCAGAAGTAGACCGCAGTCTGTATTCCCCCCCCCCCCCCCCCCCCGTGAATTTCCCTCAAATTGTCCGTTCTGTGGTGCGCTTCGTGGACTGAGACCTAAACAGACATTTAGAAGTTTTGAAACGTTTCCTCAACTTCTCGTCCATTGGCCTCAATATCGTCTCATAATAGCGGTGCTATGAAACCTGGCTTTACCGATAGATGGCTCTAGCATCACCATGTGAGAGAAGTTTCTGAAGGCGAGATGTGTAACGGCGTGTTCATAATTCCATCGATGTAGTCTTCTCTTCATTACTTCGCCGACCTCCATGGTGGAGTGGTTAACAGTGCTGTAGTGGAGCGATATACGCTGTATATTTCGGGGGGGAGGAGGTCCGAACTAAGTGTCTCAAAATAATAATAATAATGTTAAATTAAAATAATTGTAATTACATTAAATTAATTACAAATTATGATTAATAATAGTATTAATTAAAATATTCAAATTATTTAATATACATATATATATTTTATATTATTTATATATATTAATTAAAGACAGTTTAAGGATAGTGGTATAATAGCACGTATTGATTATATAGCTTACGCATAGCTAAGGCAGGGATAATTTGTAAAAACAAAACAAAAAGAACTGCCTTGGAAAGGAAATTAATGTCAACTAGATAAAGAATATGAATATTCATTTAATATCAAAAAAGGATGTTAGATCCAGTTGATGAAAAGTACAGTTCCTGGTGATATTTTATGCATGTTATTATAAGTAGTAATAATTCTTGCATAAATCTTCTTTGATACTGTCATTCAAAGTCGTATGATCCGAATATAATCCTTGCGTTACCATCCATACCCGGGAACCCGATCCAAAGCATTTCCTAACTCCCGAGAGCATTATAAATGGAGTTAACAACCTGCCTCAGGAAGGGAAGCCAACGAGCACGCCAAAGATCGAGATCGGGTCGCGAGAGCGCGTGAGTGCCGGCAGGCCCGTAGCTAGAGGGGGGGCACGGGGGGCAACTTCCCCGCCTGTGAAAAATACAGAACACATTCCTACCTGAAATTCTCAAAAATCTTTACAATTATATCATGTGTTACTCTGGCAACATAACAAAGACACTTATTCATTTTGTGTTTTATTAGGGTGTATGGGATTCCGTATAATGTTGTATTATGATTGGGGGGAGGAGGGAATTCCCTTCCAGATTCAGACTTCGTAAAATGATTTCACAATTTTTAGTATCTAGAACAGTTGTGACATTTTGAGTAGTCTTGTATTAAAGGTGCCTAAAGATGTCGGATGTTTTTCTTGGATGTGTTGCTATGAACTTGGAACTGCTTAAATTTTTGCTTCATGTGGTAGAGAGAGGGAGTGGATATTTATTTGTGTAACTTATTGTTACTTTGCTGCCACTTCTAGCCAATCGCAACAATGAGTGATGACGTGAATTGATGAAGAGACAATCATGAACAGTGCCGCAACCACAGAGGGGCATAGGGCATTGTCCCCCCCCCCCCGACCTTGGACGGAAGTCCATTCTAGGGGAAGCGAACATTGAAGTAAAAAAAAAAAAAACAGGACTAGGAGAATCTAAGAATAGCCGGACAATTGGATACTCATGATGGAATTAGTTTCTATGTGTTCCTTGCATTTTTCTTCCAGACGGTCAAGGGGTCTTGCAAGGGGCAATTGCCCCCCTCCATTTAAAATTTTATAGAAGTTAAAATAAGAAAGGTAAAGTGCTCCCCTGTGCTTAGCACCACGCCATGAAGGCGTATAGGGGGTGTGGGGGTAACGCCCCACACTTTCTTGATCCGGTCGTGAGTGGGGGTGATGTGATCAGCATCACGACCCTGACCGCCTTTACCCCCCAGGGTCTCCCCCATTTACCCATGTTAGTCGAC
The DNA here is from genome assembly GCF_977018435.1 of Lepisma saccharinum. Classification (NCBI taxonomy): domain Eukaryota; kingdom Metazoa; phylum Arthropoda; class Insecta; order Zygentoma; family Lepismatidae; genus Lepisma; species Lepisma saccharinum. The sequence continues at coordinate 67,507,566 of NC_139240.1, forward strand.
GCTGGGCGCCGGGGCCTCTTCCATCGTTAGAAAAGTTCCCGGATTTGAACCGGCCGGGAATCGAACCCGGGACCTTTAGCATGGTAGTCAGACGCGTTACCGACTTTTTTTTTAAAAGAAAGGAAATACCCCCTACACGGAGGTATCCCCCACCATTCACTCTTTTTCTCACTTTTACACTTTTCAATTCTTACATTTTTCTTTGTCTCTTATCAACTGGACGAACACAAATACCCATGCCTTACCCGGGACTCGAACCCAGAACCCCTGGCGTTGTAGCGCGCTCTGCTAACCACTTCGCCACGGAGGTCGACAACCCGACTGAGCCACCGCGGCATTTCGTAAAATTTTCTTGCTCGTTTCGCTCGCAATCTCTCTTATTATTATAGTCCAAATTCAGAGCCATAGCTATGGGGCGGCGGGAGTCGGCCCTGGGAGCCAAATGATCTGTAGTAAAAAAAAAATTAAGAGAATGACATGGCGCCCCGTAAAGTTATTTGTGCCCTATTAAAACAATTTCTTTCTATGAAACTTAATATGAAATATTAAAGATGACACTGTAATCCAAGAAGTCATTGATTAGTCAAGGGATTCCTATTTGTTTGTCAGGTGTCAAAACATGTATTTCAACTATAATATAATACAATTCACACAATATTTTGCAAAATGATTAACGTAACCAGTTGGCAAACATTGTCTCTAGTGATGCAAGAGTCTCCCCTTTGAAGGAAATAGAGTCCGTGGTGGACTAAGGGACCCATGCTTTAATGTTTTAGCAAGTACAAAAAAAGGTATTACAAATTTTTACACAATTCATCAAAGTGTAGATAATATGTAACCATTATTATTTAATTAATTCGATTTTTCTTGCATAACACAACACAATGGTGTTGTTGGATTCAAGTTTAATACCTTTGTGAGTAAAAGTCTTGCATACTGGAAACCAGAGGGAATCATTATGAAGCATGATTTATAAAGAGCTCCCTTAATCAGTTTTGCAGAGAGGCCCAAGGCTATTGGTACATATTAATCATCTATTAAACTTCATATTCTTTGCAGTGGCGTGCCCAGGATTTTCGAAAGGGAGGGGTTATGTCTACATTTTTAAGTAGACATTCCTCATTTTGCCATATTTTCCTGCCTCTGACGTTATTTTTTTTAAATATTGGACCAAAAGGGGGGTTATAACCCCCACTTGTCACCCCCCTTGGGCACGCCACTGATTATTTGGCTATCTGGAAAGATCATTATCGAAATATTGCTATTTGATGTTGCTCGAAGTTTTTATTGTTCGTTGCAGTTACAAGATATCATCCACTTATCTCTTTTGGGGGAGGGGGCAAGTGCCTCTGTGTACCCTGCTATATCTGCCAATGTGACACAATATATTAAGAAATTGCCCCCTCTAGGATTAACTCCCCCCCCCTACAAAGAATTCCTGGCTACGGGCCTGGGTGCCGGACGGGGAGAATCGTCTACAGGGCCGCCCAGAAGCCATGGAGCCCAAGCCGGAACCTTTCCAGAGGCGAGACGCCTCAGGCCAGCCAGCAACGGGACCAGCGTCCAGCCGATCCGGAGATAAGTATCTGTCCCTTTATGGTGCTAATCCTTCTCCCCTAACTTATCCCTCTAAATCTATTGGAGTGCTTGCCCAATAAACTCAGTCACTTAACTATTCAATCAGTGTTTCTTTAATTTAACTGCTCTACTTCTGACTCGTCAGCCGTTGGTAAACGGGTCCTACCCTCTAATACAGAGGATGGAATCCGTTACGACTAAGGTTCAACGTCCCCAATTGTGTCTCCAGGGGCCAGACCTGGGCCAAGAACCTTAGCCCGTAACGCTTGCCTTCCAATTAGTTCGGCGAAAATAAATAACCCTCGATTAAACAAGTATATTTTCATTATTTATTTTTAGTTATTTAATTATTTTCATTTTTTAATTTTACTATTCAATAAGTCTTTTTGGGGGGTTCGGACACCCTGGATCCCCCTAAATACGTCCTTGGCCGCATAACCTGTGGTTAACCGTACTCATTAACGTATACCAAGTTTCATCGCAGGCCGTTCCAGATGGCTCTATGGACAATTGTAAACACACAGTATGTGTTTCCCGTACCCTTTTCACCCCTATTTTGTAGTGGACTCGTCCAGTTGACGCATGCGTAGTTGCGTCAATGGTCGTGACGAACATAGGCGGACTGTATCTGATTTCTCTGAAGCAGACGTAATGAGGCCACATAGACCAGCAGGCCGAGGCCTCCGAGATGTGTATACTTTGTGTATACTCCGTATACGGGCCGCAACCTGATGACGTCAAAAGATTAGTCGTGTGTTTTGGCGAAATACATGTATTTGAATGAGAGATTTGTACAATAAAGAGTTCCTGTAAATCTATTCATTTCAGAGTAAGAACAATAATTGTTATCGCAATCTCCTGATCAGGTACAAGTAAATTTATGCGTTTGTATGTGTACAACATTTAATTAGATGTTAGTAAAAAAAGTCTGTGTTCAATCAGTGCGATGTGTACGACATTTATGAATTTGTGAACATAGCTGAATGGTAATATTAATTACATGAATGCCGACTTTGTAACTATTATATTACTTTATTTATCACGAAAAAATGTTGATTGTTATTTATATGTCCGTTTTATTGCTCATACGTTGTCTGAAATTGTGCAGTTTAATGTGCAAGAGTCTCGTCTTTAACACATTTTCTTTCCAGTCACAGTAAAGGATATTCACTTACTTCTTCATGCTATGTTCCAGTTTACAATAATTATGTGCTTGATATATACATGACGTGACAGAAATACAATGTACATCAATAGAATTTTACGACTTCGTTTAATTTTATTAGTATATTTCACAAATACATTTTGGATAATTTTGTACCTTTGTAGTCGGTAATGGATGTTATATTTTCGCTTTGTCGATTATTTCTGTCAAAAACAGGAAGATCTTTTTGACTATTGTGATGTAGTTAACGAACTAATTATATAAAAACGTGTACTTGTGTCAACAGCATTTAAGGTATTTGGAAATGACAAGTTGCTAAAGTGAAAATTTACTATGTAAAGAATAACGATTAATACATTTGCATAATCAGTCATTGTGATTTCATGTAACACATTTGATTGATTTACATTTATGCTCTGTGGAAAAGTAGGAGAACGAGATATTATCTCAACCTCTCAACCTGTTCTAAATATCACAAGCACAAAGGGAAAATATAATTATCAACTTATATGTCAGCGAATGTTTGCATGACACGATTTCAGTACATGTCCAGGTACAGTTAGAAGTAAATTTTCGTTATTAAGGATGAATGAAACACGCTGATATATATTAAAACTTACGCCTTATCCTGAAAAAGAACTTGGCTAACTTGTCTCTTGGTTTTTACCATTATCTAGCATGCTTACCAAAAAGGACTATAATTATAAGGACTTTAGAATATGATATTCTTTTAAAAATAATCTCCTGATAGAGCATGAGGTTTATTGTATTCTCTTGCTTTTTGCTTTGGGCTTCTTAATTAAAGTAAGTTGCTTGCATGTTGCATTAATATTCTCAACGAGTTTCATTTTCCGTGTGATCGAAAATTACTTTTCATAGGCTTGAATTACTGTTAGGTTATTTAAGATTCGTATTCATAGCATTTATGTATTGCGAATAGATTAGGCTAGACTTTTGTTGCATTACCATTTGTACACTTTCTCTCTTTGCTTGCATGTTAAGATTTTGATGCGAAAGAGATTTTTTTAAAAAAAATGTAACCTATAACCAAACCACCGGAACTTGTGCATCCAAATATTTACCCGATTTATAGAAAATTAAACATTTATCAAATTAGATACGGGAATTGAGTTTCGAAAGTTGGTAAGCTTATTTAATACGAAATTCTAATCTTACAAGCTCATTCCTCAACCATCTGTACGTAAACTTTTACAAAATTATCTTGCATACATAATTTGGACTGTAAGTTCTCATTCCACAGCAGTTTAATACCAATTATATAGATACTAACGACGATAATTCTTTACGAACTTACAGTAAGTTCCAAATGTAGGATGACATTTTATCTATATCGCCTTTTTTCCCCTTGGTAATTTGAAAAATAAAGGTACTTTATGCGGAACGACAAGGATTAGATTTAACTTTTAACAATATTATTTACGTATTTTTCAATGTCATATAACATTTGAAACGTTCTTCAGGTGAAAGCAACGTTCTGAACGAATAAGAGAGGACTATTCACTCAGAAAACTAAATATTATATTCTTACAATGCACTTTGTTAAATGTTGTAAATGGACTATACTTGACTAATCCTGTGACGTCACGAAAGCTTGTGTGAGGCCCATACATAAGTATAAGTATCTCTCGGAAGCCCCGAGCAGGCCCACGGTGATAACGCCTATCTTGATACGGCGTTCATTTGCACGATTGAACCTCTTCTTCGTGTGTTCAGCGCGACGGTTTCTTTTTCATGTGTTTTATTAGCTTTTCGTGATTGAAATTTTCCATTAATACTTGCAAAATGAAATTTTTTGGCTCATTGTGCAATCTGGGATGTTATGCATGTGAATGATGTTGGCACAAGAGAGATATTTCCCCTCCACAGACTACTAATTACTTTTTTTCCGGAATTTTGTGAACTCTTTTGTTTTGAAGTCTATGCACATAGAAGCTTAATTTTTGTTTTACTTTATTTTAGAGGTATGACACTGCCTACTCATTTATAACACCCAGCATTCTGCAATATATGAGAAGAATGAAACGTACATTATGTGCAAAAACATAAAAAATAGAAAATAGCAAAATTGGCAGATCTTACACAAATTATTAAAAGAATGAAAATGGAGAATATAATAATAATAATAATAATAATCGTTTATTTTAAGTGTTGAGCACAGTATGAAACCTAATACAGCAGAAAATCAAATACAAAAGTACAAAGTTTCACTAATAAAATACATAAACTGTAGAATAACATAACATAACAAGTTAGCATATTTACACTTCAAGTTACAGTTTTCAACAAGATCTATTATATCTCTGATACTAATAATTGTTTATTGTTATATAATATTGTGCAATTAACTGTGTGTTGTTCTAATAATAATAATAATCATTATCATATTTATTTAAGTGATGTCTTTTTCTTTTAAACAATATATTGATGGAAATCAGCATGGTTTTCTTAGAAAATGTTCTACTATTACAAATTTATTGGTTTTAATAGACTCTCTTAAATGTAACATTAGGAAGCAATCGCAGGCTGATATTTTATTTATTGACTTGGCTAAACCCTTTGATAGTGTCAGCCATAAGCTATTAATTTAGAAACTCGACCAAATAGGATTATCACCACGATTTCTGAAATGGTTTTCCAACTTTTTAGTAAATAGAAGTTTCTCAGTTAAGATTGGTGAAACAACTTCTTCTAAAAAAGAAATACTTTGTGGAGTACCTCAAGGGTCGCCACTTGGCCCAATTCTGTTCGCTGCTTTTATCAATGATGTTACATTATGTTTTAAATCTAGCACATGTTTACTATATGCAGATGATATAAAACATTTTAAGAGTATTTTAACAAATAATGATTCGCCCAACTTCAGGCTGATCTCGATAGAATGACATATTGGTGCAAGATTAATGAAATAGAAATTAACTTGAAAATGTGTAAAGTTTTAAGATGTACTAAGAAAGTTCATTATATAGTCTCCAACTATTTTATTTATCAAAATAAAATCGAAGTGTGCGACAGTCATAAAGACTTAGGAATATTAATAGACTCCTCTCTCATATTTGATGAGCACATTTCAGATATTTGCAAAAGAGCAAAGAGGATGCTTGGTTATATCTTTTTCTCATAGAAAGTTTTCAAAAAAGAAGATACCTTAATATTCCTGTATAAAACGATAGTTCGTCCTATTCTTGAATATGCAAAGGAATTATGGTTTCTGACTGCAACCAGTCACCTTCAAAAAGTCGAATCAGTTCAAAAACTTTTTATCAGGTTCTTATGCACAAAGTTTTAAAAAAATTACCATGACCAAGATTACTCTGAATGGTTAACACAGTTGAATATGTCTACCTTAGAAGAAAGAATAAAAATGAAAAGGATAAATTTTGTAGAGAAGATCTTAACTTTCCAAGTTGACAGTGAATACATATTGAATAATATAGATTATAAAATTTCCAGATATTCCCATAGGTAAATCTCAAATCTCACATGCCTAAACAAAGCCAGAGGTTTCGTAGCTGATCTTGTTGAAATCTTCAGTTTGAATTTATGATGATGTATAAGATTGTAGGATCCACTGTTTTATTTTATAATTATGTATTCAATTTTTTAATTTTGTAAAACCGATTTTGACATAGTGATATACCTGGAAAGATATAAATGAATTGAAAAATGGAGAAAATGACAATAACATATAAATAGTGCAAACACGAGAATGGAAAATAGCAAAAATAGACAAATAATATTTACATAAACGTGACGTAGTTTTCATCATTTACATAAGTTCGAACCTCAGTTTAGAATATTTTCTTATGTTTTGCAATTTTGTTAAACAATTTACAGATTCTCGGAATACCTAACTCATTTGCGGTTTTCGTTTCAGCTGTAGTTAACAATAATTTCAACTTGCCAAATTTTGATTACACTACATATTCGTGACCATAACCACTAGGCTGTTCTTGGGAAATGTGGGAACAGTAATAGCAACAACATATATTCTATTCACGTTTTCAGTTCGATAATTGCTACTTTTTTTATCCCTGTCTCCCATTGGGTACGGATTTGTGCCTTTCGAATAAAAGATTTTATTGTTCCCCTGTTTATCTCTCTTTCTCCATCTCTCTTTATTTCTTTCTTTCTCTGTCCCTTGTTTTTTCATTTCTTCCGTTTCCTTCTCTCCTTTTTTGATTTCTGTCTTTCTCTGTTGATCTGTCTCTCTCTATCTGTATTTTCTCTTTTCTCTATCATTTGTTATTTTTTCTTCAGTTTCTTTCTCTCCTTTTCTTTGTTTATTTTTTCCCTGTTTACCTCTCTCCCTATATTTATCTTTCTCTTGTTCATTCTTTTCCTCAATTTCTTTCTCTTCTTTTCTCTGCATTTATATCTTTCCCTATCCATTGGTATTTCTTTTATTCAGTTTCTTTCTTTTTTCCAGATTTATTTCTCTCTCTGTCTACCTATCTATGTCTCCATTTCTCTCTTTCCCTATCCTTTGTCCTCTATTTTCTTCAGTTTTTTCTCGCCTTTGTTCTGTTTCTCTCTCTCCTAATTTATTTCTCTCTCTCCCTCGTAGTAATAACGTGGTTGACTTGTAATCAAGGTGCTCCGGGTTCGATACTCGGAGGAAGCAGATAGCTGTTCGCTTTCCACTTTAAACTGTGCGTCCAGTCTATCTGTGCATAAAAGTGAACATATAAACAAACTTCAAACACGCACGAATGGCTGCACTGATCGAGAAGAAAGTAAATTTTAAGAAAATGATTTTAAACAGATCAACGACTTTTGCCTCACCCTGTACCAGACGCTGCATGCATCCTTAAAGGTCGGTCACCAAGCGCTACAGAGGCGGCGATATTTGTACGGCCCGCTCGGAGCCAACGACGCGGCTAATGTGACAAAGTGCAAGTCGTAACACGCCGCTCGACGACGCACTCAATCTTGCCCAATAGGAGGGCTGAAACGCGGCGAAATTAGTTCCGGCCTCTTGTGTGTCACGCTACATTAGCCCAAACAGGACAATAGATTCCGCGTTTTCCTTCTTCCTCTTATCGGGTTTGACCAGGGCGAGAGCTCATACACTTTAATAACGGAAGAAATCTGACGCCAAACCATTAGTTTTTGGCAGGGGTCAAAGGTTCAAATTTACTTCTTTCGGCCATCTATGTCTTCTCGTTTCGCTGGACTTCTACTCCGTTAGGCCCGGTTTAGCCGGAAAGCATTTCCTTTAACATTTTCGCTAGCATAAATGCATGTAAATGCTTCCAAAAAATCTTATAGCAGATAGTACAGTGGGACATGAGTATTACCGTGCAAATTGTCCATCACCATGTTCGTGCAATTTATTTGATCCAATAACAGCTTCAAGAATGAAAGGAAAACTCAAAACAAGCTGTTGACAACTTCTGCACCAGCATACATAGAAATCCATCACTTTAATACAAACAGGATGAATTTGCATGGTAATACTCATGGATCCCACTGTACTCTACACGGAAGCATTTCATGGAACATTTCCGTTAGCTTTTGCGATTACAATGTGTAATATATACAGCACGGAAGGCACGTCTAGTTTCGTCATCTATGGTGAGTGCACAGCGTTTACAATTTAAATAACTAAATTATTCTTCCATGAGTGTACAGTAAACGCTATAAAGCATGTATATGAGCAGCGCCATTCTTTTGTACATAAAACCATTTTGTACGAAACGAAATTCCCCTCGGTTGAATAGTTATCGGCTCTTAAAAATGTGAAGTGATACATTGTTTACATCTCACGCGGCCGCCATTACAACTGCACTCGTGATCTAGAGGTCGCTTCTGATTGGATATGCTACGGGAATGGGACCGATTGTATCCTTGAGAAATGCCATAAGATTTTTCTTTTCAGGGTAGCATTTTGGTCGCGGCATAAATGTTAAGAAAAATGCCGAGGTAAATGCTTTCGTCCCCCTTCCCTGTGAAGTTTTCTGACAAAATGGTTTCCCGTTCTTTTTTTTCTGAGTTTGTGTAGTAATATTTTTAAGTAGCTACTGCTTCAGCACAATTCATCCGAGTATCATGGTTCATATGCCTTCTCTTCAGAATAGAACAGGCTTTCAAATGGTACCACGCACATGTGTACATCAAATATGAGGAAAGGGAAATCGGGGATAATTCGGGAAATTTCCCTCCGAAAAATCCATTTTGGTAACTTTGGGGTCCTCTGGACCGGCCCTGGATATTTTGCAAATAGCAAAAAGTGGCAGAAAAGCGAAGTAAAATAAACCAAATCAATCAATCAACAAACATAATCCGATAAAATTTCCGAAACGAAACTGCCACTGTATATAATTACACAGTATCGTCTCAAAACTTTAAACTCTTGAAATATACAAGAATCACTCCATTTACTCCAATGAAGTAAACATTTAGGGATCCAGAAGCACACCTCGATATAGTCTTTGTCCTCAGTGCTAATATCCTTCCAAGGAAGAAATGTTTGAATTTACTGCCCCAGAACATAGTACATAAGCTACCTGAACCAAATATGGCCTAGTACCCAATATGGCATATTTACTGTTTCCAAGTAGTTACATTGTTAATTCAACAGATGAGGTTAGTATCAGGGGCGTATCCAGAAAGAAATTTCGGGGGGAGTCCAGCCGTTTGTGCCCATCCAACAAGGCCAATGGCACGCTCCCCTCTATAATAGTACGAGTCTTTTGTGTGTGTGTGTGTGTTTTCTTATTCTTGGAATCTCAATTTCAGAATTGAATGTCTGTTGACACTTTTCAGAAGCAGTTTGAAACACAGTTCCCGAAGTCTGTGACGTCTGTTGGGTAAGAAAGAGTAGAAGCCAAATTGTGATGAGGGTTCTAAATATTTTGACAACTGCACAATAAAACTGAAAACCTTTTCACAGATGAAGAGTACATTTAAGAAAGTCCCCTTTTCAACTGTGGCTAGAAGATCACTTGCTTGTAATGGTTCACTCGGACAGCTCCACTTAACTGACAAGATTGAAGAAATTTAACAAAAAACATGAAGTTAATCCACACATTGACAATAGTTTGTTTTTACTGTCTGGTACATAACGCATATATTTGTTTTTAGTATTTTACCTCTGCATGTATTATTTCTAAAAACAAATAAACACAAACCTCACTTATTGTACCAAAACAGTTTCTCACTGAAGTCAGATATTCAACTGATATATCACTACCCAGAGTGAAACTAAAAAGAACTTTTGGTGGATGTTATTCAGAATTTACAAACCATGCACACAGAGAATTTTCTATACCTCCTACATCAAGTGCCTCATTGGAAAGTATGCTTAATCTACCATATTTTCAAAAATAAGAAAGGAATTGGGGAGTATATTATTTAGACTGTCCGAATAACGTGTCTGAACCTTTTTTACTGTACCTATGGTACAGTAACGTGAAGACAAAGAAGCGAAATAGCCGAACCTCGTGATTGTGTTCTAAGGGATCCAATATTGCATAGTCAAGTTATTACTTACTACATCTCCCAAGTGATAGGTGTTTGTTTATATCTCTAGTACATATTTTGATAGCTCATAATTTGTACTTTACAACAATGTACTTAGTTTAGACTCTAATCTAAAGTCATGTTTATAACGAAGGAAAGAAGAACACTATGTAAGGTAGATTCAAAATGGCCCACATGGAATATATCGTGAAAGATATGCGCAAATATGACATTTGTTATACTTATGTTCAAGTAGAGTGTGTGGAACTCACTAAGGATGATGAAGGACCTTTCATTTGCCCAGACTGTGATGTGTAATCCATGGTCTTCGGGTAACAAATTGTGACATGTCACTCCCTTATTTATTGATTTATAAACAATGATAATTTTTTGTGCAAATCTCTCTTGTTATTATGTCAATAAAATGTAAGTGTACTTATCTATCTATAAAAACAACATTCTGCTACTTTCTTTACAATTTCTGTTGCATTTTTTGATGTGAAAAAATACAGCGTGAGCACAAAAACACTCCCTGGTTTCAAGATGTCATAAAATTAATAGTTACTTGAATATTTTGATAAAATTGATATCCAAAGCTCAGTTAACTCAAAATATTTTAATATCTTTCTTTTCAGAATCGCTAGTTGTGAATTTGGTAGCTAGAGGGCAGTAACATCGAAAATGGCGTTCACTCCGCAGCAAAGAAGCTGGTGCGTGTTAGAATTTGCCAAAACAAGCAGTGTTGTGAGAGTGCAGCGAGCATTTAAACGGAAGTTTAATGTTGATCCACCTACACACAAATCCATTCTGCAGTGGCATAAAACATTTGTTGAGAGAGAGGACGCATTTGTGATCAAACAAAATAACATTCTGGCCGACCGTCCATCTCTGAGGAAATTGTGGAGCGTGTGCGAGAAGCCTTTGAACGCAGTCCCAGAAAATCAACACGTCAAGCCAGCAGGCAGTTGCAGGTGCCACAAACTACCGTAAGCAAGATTTTACGGAAGCGTTTGCGTTTTCACCCGTACCGGCTGCAATTGGTTCAAAAGTTATATCCACAAGACAAGGTAAAGCGACGTGAGTTTTGCCAGACTATTCACACTTTAATGGAGGACGATGAAACCTTTCTAAGAAAGATCATTTTTAGTGATGAGGCGACCTTCCACTTGAGTGGAAAAGTGAACAGGCATAATGTTAGGATCTGGGGAAGCGAGCAACCGCATGCCACTCTTGATGTGGAACGTGACTCACCCAAGGTGCATGTTCTTCTTTGAGGGGCCAACAATCACAGGTGAAAGCTACTTAGCAATGCTACGTGACTGGTTAATTCCTCAACTTGCTGCAGAGAGAGGTGACTACATTTTACAAGATGGAGCGCCCCCACACTGGCATCAATCTGTACGCAGCTTTCTGAATGACAACCTCCCACACCGTTGGATAGGACGAGCTGGACCCAATGATCAAAATCTATGCAAGTGGCCCCCACGATCACCGGACATGACAGTTTGTGACTTTTTCCTTTGGGGGTTCGTGAAGGACCAGGTCTATGTACCTCCACTACCCACAACCTTGAATCATCTTCAGGAACGCATCAGTACAGCTGTCAACTTCATCACACCGGATACGCTTGAGAAGGTGTGGTTGGACCTGGATTATCGTCTCGATGTTTCCCGTGTAACAGGTGGCGCGCACATTGAGCATTTGTAATTCCAATAAACACCACGAAAACTTTATGAGTTTTTACAACTACTGTGAACATTTCTGTAGAATACTACTTTTGGTATTAAAGTTATACCCTTTCAAAACCAGGGAGTGTTTTTGTGCTCACGCTGTATATGACTAGGTCTTATTGTCCCCAATATGGCCTAAACGTAATTTTTTTAAATAAAATATAATCTGCAACCCCGATATTATTTGGAACTGGCTCCAACTTTCAGTACTTTTCCACAAATGCTCCCTCATTTCTAACTTTGTATACCATTAGAAACAATCGTTAATATTTGGTAGGTCATATTGGGTTCAGGTACATAACAATGCAATTCAAGCTAAAACATTACTGTTGTTTTGATATCATTATGTAGGTATTAAATACAAACATAACAGTAATACTTAAAATATTTTAAATTATGGCTATTATTTTTCTAATTTAAAACAGTAAATATGAAACATGGTTATTGGGAGTGGAAAGGGGAAGGGGGGGGATTTTATCTTGAGCCGCTCCTAATCGGCCACAAGCATTAGGAGAGCAGTTCGTCCTAATGTTGAGCTCTCGTTCGATCAGTATTCTTGTCAAGTATGTCCCACGATAAAAACACTGAACTCCAAGTAACCCCCAGTAGCAGAAAACAATTAAGGAAGATAAGTTTTGCTTCTTATGCATAATGCATGACTCTTTATGTACTGATGAATAATTTACTACGAGTTGTAGCGTAGCAGAATGTCACGAATATGGAGTAGGGAAAGCAATCCAAAACCAAAGTTTGCTTTAATTTTGGATTATTCCCGCATATCGATTTTTCTTCTTTACCCCGCTTTGAATGACGGGAAGAAAGAGTTGAGTTGTCCAGGTTCATGGATGCAAGTAACTTAAGCAATAAAGCAGTGGCGTGCAGAGGGATGGTTTGACATATGCCAAAGAACAGAAAATCCAAACAAAACACGTGAATATTCAGTTATTCTTAGTGGCCAAGGACGTATTGCTGTGGGGTCCCAGGGAGTTCGGACCCCCCCCCCCCCGAAAGACTTACCAAGTACAAAAATTAAATAATGAAAATAGTTTAACATTTGTTGTGTAATCGAGGTTTATTTGCTTCAATTTATTTGAAGGCAATAAATATTTAGGTTTTTAAAATTATTTTATTTAATATTAATTTGATCTGTTTATGTATCTAAACAAAATCTAACTTAGTACAATGACTCTTTTGTTTCATAACAACAACATAGTTATTTTATTGGGAGACGCTTGACACTAAAATATCCTGTCGCACTACAAGGACATATGTATTTAGGGGCGTGGCCCAAGGTTCCGGACCCCCTCCGAAAAACTTACTAACATAAACAATGAAAATATACTTGTTTAGAATTTGCTGTATAATCGAGAGCTATTTATTTCCTACGAACTTTGAATGACAGTACCAAAGATATTATTAATCTGAAACTTTAATTTTTGTCAACTGGATCTAACATTCTTTCTTGTTGTTTAATAAATATTCAATTCTTTATCTATTTGGGACTGTTTTCCTTGCCAGCGCAGTTGATTTCATACAAATTATAGCGATCTTAACTACACGCTAGATAATGAATACATGCTCTTATATCTCTATTCTTACACCGCTTTTTACATATTAATGTAATAATAGCAAAACATTCTTTATTTAATATTTATTAATTACTATTATTTAAATTTAATATAATTATAATATAATATAATATAATATATATTATTTACAATTATTATTATTATTTCTGAGACACTTTGTTCGCCCCCCCCCCGAAATAAATTTATAAATACGTGCCTGTTAGTGGTATAAAATTGAGTTATTAAATTATGTAAAAATGATTTCTTACCATTCTTTGTTTGCATGACTGTTACTGTTCTATAATTTAGAACACCATATACTGTGGTTTTAGACCAATTTCATAAGAATATTAGGACATGATATTTTGCTATTCAAAATATTAACAACATAGTTGATTTCAAGATTACTTCTCTTATCTGATGACTTAAGGTTCCACCTATAATATATATTTTCATAGTCACAATAGAGACGAAATAATTTCAATTGAAAGTAAATTAATCTACTAACGTTTCTGTACACTCTTTAAGAATTGTGTATTACCTTAAATGCAATTCTAGTTCCAATAATTGTCACACCGTGCATATATTACTCAGGTCTATATGACGTGAAATTTGGTGCATCTAGATGTATGACAGGAAGCTTGTCTGCGATTGAAATTAGAAGCGAACTTGTACTAAGAATATTTTGTATTTTTAAGTCGCCTTTCTGCCACTTTTGGCTAATCGCCGATGAACATGAGTGCTGATCATACGAGAGGACATTCGCAAAGAAAGCTAATATCCAGGCAGAAAATCGAACTCAAGAACTTCCGTGGCGAGATTGAAATTCGATCTCATCCGTCGAACCGACTATACAAAACTTATTTGCAGATGTCAACTTACACATTAACTAAAGAATAAAACTGCATCGGCCTGAATAAGATGAGAATGCCATACCCGTCACAGTAATTTTCGAGAAAACAAGATTAAGTCACAAGCGGCAAAAATCTTTCGAAATTAGACCTTCGAAAAGTAGCGATTTATAACTCAGGTAGTAATCCCATGTCACGAAAACAGAGGGAGGAAGGAAGCAGAGAACAAAATGGTACATTTTCAAGTCTTCGGAACAAAGTTAGAAGAAGTAGCAGTTTGCAGCAGTGTTGCCATACGTAATGAAATGGTACCATATTTGCTATTTTCTCGTGAGCGTTATCAAGTGTGCTGGTTTTAGAGAGGTTCGAGCTCAGGTTATGAATTCATATTTTGCTGCCATTTCCGATAGGTAGGAAGGTGCACGAAGATGGTCAGTTTTAAATTTCAGAGTTGGTCGTAAGTCCACTTTGTGCTCACGCAGGTTAATGATATCCGAACCACGGTGCAATGTGCCTCCACCTGGTATTGAACCCGGAACACCCCGATTACAAGGTGATAATGTTACCACTAGGCCAGTATTAAATTTCATACTTGTATCATTAGTTGCCTGAATTTTTTTAAACATTGGTGTCCTTTTTTTCCTTTTTTGCATTACTTGCGCCAAAATTCGCGTTTTCAAACAACATTCTGCACTCAGAATTGAAATTGTATACTGTACTTTTTCGAATGTGAACCTCACCTATATTTTCTAGTTTTGGATGTTGAAAGTTTTGATACGCCTTGGATTTGAATTTGCGAAATATAAAATGGAGTACTTGCTAATCCAATAATTGAGGTTGTTTCCTCAATGTTTTAACGGAATACCGCAATTGATAAAGATCACCCTTAACGAAATTTTCTTTCATTTTGAGGCCTCCCCGATGGTGCAGTGGTATAGTTTTCGCCTTTCAATCAAGGGGTCCCGGTTTCGATACTCGGTGGAGGCACATAGTGGTTCGGATTCCACTTTAAACTGTAGGTCCAGTCCCAATTAGCCATAATGTGCATGAAGTGGACTTAAAACACCAATTAAATCAATCAATCAACCAACCAATCAACCAGCCAATCAATTAACCAATCAACCAACCAACCAGTCAATCAATCTACCAACCAGCCAACCAATCAATCAATCAACCCATCAATCGTTTTGATCATGTTTCGTGTCTTTATCTCTCATTTTTCAGCAACAATGTAATCTTTTCTACAATTATTACACTCATGCAATGTATTATGGTAGTATTGTTGACGGTAAATGTAACAATGCATCAATAAAATAATGTAAGTAATAGTATACGGTATTGTTCTAATAAAGTAGTATACCGGTATTACCGGTATGTATGTACATCTGTGCGCATTAAATTTGAAGTATTTCCTCCTTAAAAGCTGAAGCAATAATTACGGCGAGCCTTACAATGGCCTCTAGAATTCGAAGATTTGATTTGATTTAATTTTTGTTATTTAGCGTCGCCTTTCTTCCACTTTTGACTAGTCGCGACGATGAGGATGAGTGATGATATGGTGAAATTGATGAAAGGACACTTACATAGATCACCCACGCCCAGGTCAGGATTCGATCCTGGGACCCCTGGAGACTTAGCGTGCTGCTACAGAGGTCGGCTCCAGGAGTCACCCGCTTCATAGTGAAGGTATAGCACAGTGGTTCGGATTCCACTTAGTCTAGTCCAGACTTAAGTATCTGACCATAAAGTACAGTGGCGTTACTAAAGTGGCACAACCGCCGCGCTAGCCTGCGAACTGATGTGACGTATTTCCGGTTTGCATCGAACTTGACTGAATAAGTCTGTAGTCGAACCTTGGTGCTGCCCTAGAGCTCCCATTGATCCTGCAGCGGATGGTACCTTGCACCACTAACCTTGTGTACTTCTGGTGCACTTTTTTCACCCGTTATAATTATTGGCGCTCAGCGTGTTGGATCGAAAATCCATGTAAAGTTACCATCATTAGACATATTCCCGACAATACAGTTGGCAACACTCGCTCCCAGGAAAAGTTTCCAAAGAGTCAATAAGAACAGCACCAATCAGAGAAAACTGAAGCAATATCGGTCCCCGTTAAAGATTAAAACAGGCTCCCCCTCTTCCTTTCTGCACGAACTTCAGAGTAAAACAAAGACCTTGGAGGGGAAGGTGGGGGCTGAAAACTTGAAAATCCGACAGAAGTGTTTCCATCAGGAAAAAAATTGTGGAAAACTTCTCAAAATCCTTATCTCAATATTTTCTCCAGGGTTCATGAATCAGGGTCTTCCAGTTTCATTTATTTCCCCCGGGGATTAAATACAGTTT
Organism: Lepisma saccharinum; assembly: GCF_977018435.1. NCBI lineage: Eukaryota > Metazoa > Arthropoda > Insecta > Zygentoma > Lepismatidae > Lepisma > Lepisma saccharinum. The sequence continues at coordinate 67,524,283 of NC_139240.1, forward strand.
CCCGGAGTTTCTTGGATTACAGATAATGTCTCCGGCACGATTCTCTCCAGCAAATTTCTCTCTCGAGTTGTTGGGAAATGGAAAAGTGTTTGATGATATAAATAGCTCTGAGGCATTCATTGTTTCAACTTGTCTTTGTTGTCAACGCTGAGCATTGTTACCAAACGTGGACAAAGTAGCAAACATGTGCAGAATTTTTTGTTCGAGATTTTGGTATGTTGTTTGAAAATCTTACCTAAACCAAATTTCCTTTAGTATGCCACTTCTTTAGGCATATTCTTCCGAACGTTCTATATCAATTATACTTATATAAAACTGTAAACTGTACATTAGACAATAGTTATTTTCTCAGCCAACTGCAATTCGACACGAGAAAAATAATGTACGTGGGCGAAACTTGTTGATTCACAAGATACCTAAAACTCAATTATAAAAGTACCGTGATTTGTATAATACACTTTCAATTAATAACCAGAGACCTTAGATTTCTCATTGCCATTCAAGTTTATAGAAAATATGATTGAATCGGAGTTATAAGAACAAATAGAAAGTTGTTTACCTTAAACATTCCTTACCAGGTGTTCCAGCAGGTGGCCTTCTCCTGTCAACTTTTATTTCATCTGACAGGCAATTTAGATAAACATTTTCTTTCATCTGGAATTTGGTTGGACTCCTTTATCTCAAGCTCTTTTTCCTTATTCTTTTTGTCTTCATTCTAACACCTTCTTCCATTCTTCGTTTATCTTCAGTCCCCCACTCCAGTTCATTGTGTCTTCTTCACCTTTCTTCTCTATTTCCTTGGACTCCTTCCATTTTCTCACTTGCATTCTCTTCTCCCTTCCTATCTGCTTAGCCTCATCCCACTCTATGTCATGTCCTGTTTCTCTCGTGTGTTTAAATATCGCATTTCTCTCTCCCTTAAGTCGTACATCATTCCTATGTTGTTTCAACCTGTCTTTCAGCCTCTTTTTCGTTTCTCCTATGTACACACTCTGACATTCTTTACACTTGACTTCGTAGATAATCCCTTCCTCTTCCTCTTCTCTGTTTTCCTTCCTTGTTTGCGTTCTTCGCTATTCTTAAGATGCTTCGTCCACCCTATGCCCGCTTTCCTAAGCACTTTGCATGGAAACAAGGCTTAATGGTGTTATAATTCAATATACAGTATGCCATTACTGTACAAGTCTTTGTTCTTGTATGGTGAAAGATATGTGAAAGATTCCGATTGGTTAATTTGATTTCGTAATTGATTATTTGTATTATTGGTCTATGTATGTTTGTATGATGCTAATTGTATTTTTTTCTGTTTATATTTTCCTTGTGTCTAAACCATTATGTGTGTATCTGCGTTCTGTAACTGGAGGTTTTTCCTCTGTTGAGAGCAGTATTTAAATAAATGTATAATTAAGTATTAGGCGGATATCTGCCTGATTTGTCGTGGGCTAGTCGTTGGAGAAATTACAAATGCAGCATGTTAGTGGTAATTGTGAGTGTGTTGAGTACTTGCGTACATTCAGGATAAAATTCTGTTTTTAGAAGGTTCTTAACGTGTAAACAACGCGTCAGACAGAACAATTGTGTTGTCTGTGCTATATACGAGGCGTGTCCGGAAAGTAAGTTCCGATGGCGTCCGTAACGCAGCGCTAGTGGCCGTAACGCGGCAGGCCGGAAGAAGTGGTACGTTGTTGTAATCTGGCGCTGCAAAGGAGTCATTTTAGTACAATGCTAGGAGAAAGATAGCAGCTCTAATACAGTCTCCCGTCGACTGCGCGGTACGTGCGGTAACCGGATGTTTGAACGCTCAGTAGCGGACGTCAGCAGAGATTGTGTGAGGTGTACGCACCGGACGTCATGAGCGACAGTGTGGTCAGCTGATGGTGTAGACAGTGCACGGAAGGTTGATCCAAAACGAACGACTCCATTCCGCTGAACGCAAGCGAACTCTCACGCACTTTAAGTGGGAGATCTTTGAACACCCACCGTACAGTCCCGACCTCGCGTCTAGCGACTTTCATCTATTCCTTTCAGTTGAAGCGGTTTCTGGCAGAACAACATTTTGAGAACGCTACGGGACAGACAAAATTTAGTACCACGGTACGACAAATGACGGATTTTTTTCATTCATTGAGCTGGTATTTTAAGTCCACTTTATGCACATAAAGGCTAATTGGGACTGGACCTACAGTTCAAAGTGGGATCCGAACCACTAAGTGCCTCCACCCGGTATCGAACCCGGAACAAATTACTGAATAATGGTGGTTGATTCAATTTGTGTTCAAGTACACTTTATTCACAGTATGGATAATCGGGACTGGACCTACAGTTTAGAGTGGGATCCGCACCACTATATGCCTCCACCGGGTGCCGATTCCGGGATGCCTTGAAATAACGGTGGTGAGTGAATATGTCGAAAAGTAGGTGACGAGTAACCATAACAAAGCTAAACATGTCAATTACTACTGAAGTTCTTGTTTTATTTCGCTAATGGAAACTGACTTACTGGACGCACCTCGTACTTTAAGAATCGAGACAGTGCGAAGGCTCGTCTATTCTCGTTTTGATACCGATAAGTGTGGTTTATCAATTAATGCGTATAAACATTGATGAATATCGCATCTAGAGCAAGCTGTAGTACATTGACAATGCGAAGATATCTTAACAATGACTCGATGGCTTTAGGGAACACATTTGTTGTGACAAATTATCACATTTCTATACACACACGTCACGCGAGATAACACATTCGCAGGAGCAGCCAAACGAAACTTTCGAACCAACCCTCGTATATATGCATTTGATTTCCAAAAGCTAGACAGGACAGCATACATCAGGTTAATAATTATCCGAAACAACGAGCCCTGACAAATCCTACAGCTTACCGGGGGCATTATTTGCACTTTTACGAGGGCGAACCGACAACACCTGCGTCAAAATTGCCATGAATCGTCTCCACCTAGGACCATTTATTGCCACACCATGGGACGAAACAGGAAATTCGAACACAGAATCTGCTGAAAAAAAGAAACAAACGTTCCAAGCTATATCCTATGATGACGGCTATATTTATCCTAATAATCGGCAACCTGGAATCAAGGCGTGCGTAGCGGGCGTGCATAATCCCAGGCGATGAGGATACACAGTACGGCCATAAGTGGAAGATTTATGGTAAGTGTGAAACGAGAGGAGATACGACCGTGCGCAAGTGATGTATATAAGTGGCCTCGGGAGCGAGAGCCCCCTAGAATGTTCCTCTGATTAAAAAATGGATGGTTATGGTCTTTGAGCGCCAAACGACCACTGGAAAGCTCCAGATCTTTATAGTGAAGAAGGAGGGTTTCATCAGCTGTGTATCATGAAGATAGGCGAGAAATCAGGGTTACAGTGCCATCAAAATTATCAGTCGGGCGGAACATTCTTGAAGAGAATAACCGTTAATCTTTTTTTACCGTATAATTTTACCGTAACTGTCTAACCTTTGCCTGCACTACGGAGTCATAAATTTCAATCTCTATTTCGTGAAGAAATTGGTGTTTTTAGGTCATTGTGATATAAGGAAGAATTTTTCGTACATTCGTGTGGCTTATTTACTTGACTGTACTATCAATTATCACTTCCGCGTTCCTTTAGTGTCAATGTATATCTTTTAGAGTGTTTACCTCCTGGTTTGATTTTACGGCGAAGATGAGGATGAGTGATGATATGATGAAATTGTGAAAGCACACTCACAGAGAACACCCTTGCCAAGGCCAGGATTCGAACGTGCAGTGTTAACCACTTCGTCAGAGAGGCTTGCTCCTGCAGTACATGGGAGACACAAAAATGAAAACCTTAAAACTCCGACAAAAATTATGGGACACACTGTATACAACTCAAACTTCCATGTTATACGAGGGGCATTCAGTATGTTCTAACACCGAACTCCAAACTTCTTACAACAGGGCATAGAAACCTTGAAGCGGCGATGCACAAAGTCCATTGAAAAACAAGGTACATAAGCATATTTTCATTTATGTGATATTTTGCTTTTTTGGTGAGCATTGCAACATACTGAACACCCTTCGTATCAACTGCTACTATTTACAAAACGACATCAAGGTTGCAGTACTTCAAAACGCCATTTTTGTCAATTTGAAGATCGTACCTCCTCCACTAACTTGCACCAATGAAGAGTAGTGCCATCTTCCTCCGACAAACAAAACTCAATATCTGAATGCATGCTCCCTAAAGGAGCTTTCAGACCGAAGCGACAAGCGGAAGGAACTCTCAGTAATCAATGCAATCTTTCGAACCGAAGCGACAAGACAAGCCGCATGTGTCGCTTGTTGCTGAGGCAGGGCCGGTTTCTTAACACGTGGATCGTGTCGCTTCGGTCTGCTGCTCGCGCATGCCTGGTAAATGCTTGCTTAGAGACTGAAACGGATCGTGTCACTTGTCACTTCGGTCTGTGTCGTTTGTCACCTGTCGCTTCGGTCTGAATGCTCCCTAATACGTATGCCACGAGTTGTAGGTTATTCCATAACACCGACCAACAGGCCAAAAGCCGCAGAGATACCGTAAGCTAATGTTAACTAACTCAGAGGTGCTGAACACGAATATGACATCAGGGAAGGTTAATCAGCTCTAGTTTCCATGATTTGGGGAAGAGGGGGGGGGGCGAGGGTACTGGTGTAGCATTTGAAAATGTCACATGTGGAAGGTGAACAATTTGTGCCTTGGGTGCCAGATTTGTAATGAAGGCGAAAATCGTGCACTGAATGTGTGATCATATGTGCAACTAATAATCTAACAATGGAATATTTTATATCTTGTTCTGTCTGCCAGTCGTTGTTGATTTGGTTTATAAACTCTAACCACAAGGTTTAAAAATAACAGTATATCATTAACTTAACAGAGATTACTACTGGTAATTACTAATAGGTATTGCATTGCCAGAATTTCGTGTTCAGGATTTCTACCTTCTGTTGGTTCATCATAAATTCGCACAAAATAACAATTAAAGATTTTTCTTTACATTTTCGAGGATAATTCAGATTAACTTTACGTATATTTTAGAAATTAATGGCGCAAATTGGATTACAAAGGTCTTATTCTTCAGTATTGGATTTTGATTACTGAGCTTATCATCGAAGTTACTATAAAGAAAATACAGCTCCAACTAGCTGTGGAGAAAGATAAGTGTTTTGTATTAGAAATAAATCTCAATACAATTGTAGTTTCTTTCACTGAGATGTTGAGGGTATTCAAAGTTCTGCTATTTTGGTGACTTAGAGGCCAAGAACACTGCGTGAGAAGGATTTATCTGTTAGATTCTGATTCGTTGATAAGGTTTGCTTTGTGGCACTTTTCTGCCACAATACAGTAATCGCGACGATGAGGAAAAATGGTGAGGAGATGGACGAAGGAGCAACCATAAACAGATATATGGATGACAACACGAGATGATGCAGAAAGGATTATACTGATCGAGTCTAAACGCCAGAACCTCATTAGACTCCAAAATGCAGTCCAAGGTGTACTACATGAAAGGGAGGTTGACATGTGGGTGTGTTACAACCCTGTTAGATTCTGATTGATTGATTGATTTGCTTTATTTTACTTCGGTTTTTGGGCCACTTTATGGCTAATTTGCGAAGATGGGGATGATATGATGAAATTGATGAATGGACACTGACAAATATCAGTACCCAAGCCAGGTTTCGAACCCGGTACCCCTGACGTCGTAGCGCGATGAGCTAACCACTCTGTCACGGGGGCCGGCCTGTTAGATTCTGAGACAGGTTATAATATATACATGGAAAATGCAGGGTAAAATTTCAGGAATGGATTCCTCATAGAGAAGAAGCAAAGGTTATATCAAGAGAGATCCGGAATTTCCGAGTAATTCAAGCTGATACATGTATGGGAGTACTATACGATCATACATTTATGATCAGAAATTACATACTTGAGGAGGTTGATATAACCTTCTTTTCTCTTCTGCTTCTCCACACAATAATCTGTTGCTTAAGTTTTGACCAGTATTTTTTGTTACACCCTGTATATATTATAACTTGTCTCAGCATCAACAGATAAATCTCTCTCATACAGTGTTCTAAATCATCGGTGACTCTCTCAGCAAAGGAAACGACAAGAAAGCTAACTCCCAATTCAAGACAATTTAGCACCTTGTGAACTTATTACTTAAGCATACAAATTGGTGCAAAATTATACGTTCCGCCCTTGCAAGTCTCTCCAGACAGCAATTAGTGCTTAGAACTTGAGACTAACGCTTCCGTTAACTCGACAGGGAGCATTTCCAAATGGCTCGTCCTAACGCAGGCGAACAGAGACTGTAACTTCCGGCAATTAGGTGAGGTGTAATTGCACGAATCAACGATCTACAGTCATTGCCATCATCATCTGTGTGCTCATTGGTCATGTGAGCAGTTGGGTGTTGGGGATGGTTCAGGAACGCCAACGCAATTATCCCATCACTTACCGCTTCATTTGGAAGTTCATCCTTGGGTGTTATGCAAAACGGTCTACTTTAATATCATTTTGGGTTGCATACTTACCAGGATACAGAACTATATTGCCCTTTCGCGCTCTTTTTTAAATGCAACTGTTTTTGGTGTTGAGTATAAAGGATACATATGACTGACTGATCATATCGTGGCTGTTGTGAAGTTTCGTTTTCCTGAATTCCATTGGTTCGTTGGCGTTCTTCTTGTAGTTTGAATTCTTGCACTCCTGCACCCAGAACGTATTTGAGGAGGCCCAGGGGGGGTCCGAACCCCCGCCCTAGAAAACCTTTCCAGTACAAAAATTAAATAATGAAAATATACTTCATTACAATTTGATGAATATCGATGTTTATTTATTTGCACCGAAGGAATATATTGGGATCAAGACTTATGAACACAACTACTTTGGATAATATGCATAAAATGTTAATCAGGAATTTTTCTTTTCGTCAACTGGATCTAACATGCCCTTTTGTTATTCAATAATTATTCAATTTGTTATCTATTTGACTTTAATTTCCTTTCCAGGACAATTGTCTTTAAACAAAATTTGGTGATCTTAAGTACACGCAAGGTAGATAATGAATACGTAATCATAACACGACAGTATTAATTAATTTACATATTTAATTAATTTAATTTAATTAATAAAAACATTTTAATTTAAACATTATTATTATTTTTGAGACACTTGATTCGTCCCTCTCACCCCGAAATACACCTACCTGCCTGTCGGTTGGATTTCATTGACTGAATGATTTTGTTATTTTACGTGGCTTTTTTGCCAGTTTTGTGTACTCGTGAAAAATACTTTCTTAACACCCTGTCTTTTCACGAAACACCCGGAAGGGTATAATAAACTGTATCTAGTGCAATCTGATCACGTACTGCGAGCTTTAGAATCGAAAGAAAGAACATTTATGCTTGACAGGAGTTATTGAAGAAAATATCTTTCAAGAAAACATTTAGGAAAACTTCTACGAACAGCTTTCCTCACGTACACTTGGTGTGGAAGAAGATCGCGCCATATTATCGGCTATCTCCTCCATGGCAATTGGTATTTTGGAATTTTCTAGTCAGATATACGACAATATTGACTGCATGATCTGGCAATCCTGCACAGCACCCCGATAAAGAGCTTCGCCAGCGCCATCTAAGCGGAATGTACGACCTTCCGTTCCAGGTGTATTTGAAAGATACCAAAAGACCTGCAGAGAAGCGCTTATCGCAAATTCTCATTGTTAGCCTCCCAATACCATTTACCTAACAATTTGCGTACTTTATGCCCCTTTAATATACACTATCTGAGCTAAGGTGCGTTTATATACCCGATTCCTGTTCCCTACACGGTGTGAAATTTCCGTTGAAGAAATTTACAGTGAGGTGCAGGAAGGAAGACCTGCCCCCTCCCCCCCTCCTTCACTAGAGTAGAAGTGCAACTCAAGACAAAATGCGCAATTCCAGGTTTATGCTTCATTTTTTCAAGGCTAAATACAGGACAATACTTGAGCACATGTTGTCAGACTATGTTGACAAAATTTCGACTTGCTAGTGTTGCCAGCTAAGGTGATATGCCCCTAAAATGGTACTTTCTCACTTAACTCATAAAATCGCCAGTTCCAAAAAAAACATCAAATGCTGCACATGAACCATATTGGTCCTAAAGGACAGATTAACATGGCATCAGACGACTAATTATGACGCTTCAATAATTTCTTACAAATATTTCTCGCCCAAAAGTGGTATTCTGGGTAAATATTGACGCTTACTTCCGACCTTGGTTAATGTATAGAATATAGTACTGATAATTTTAAGGCGAAGAGGGACAATTACGCAATATCGTCTGTTATTTAAAGAAGGGTTTAGTATGCAAGAGTGTATGAATTTATCTCCATGTTGCAAGTGGGAACTGTTTTTCAAGTTGATTAGTAAACTAGACACAATGTTTGAAACATACGATTAATAAGTATTTACAGAAACCCATGTATTCCTTATGGGAACTCAACTTCAACTTCAAATTACGGCTAATCAAATGGGAGTTTCGACTTTTCCTTCTACTATGACATAGTTCAACGTGTTCTTTTCCCGTCCATGAACTTTTCTACGTCATTGGATGTTTGATATTGCCGAGAGAACGAATAAAAACATGGTCCCATAAGCGTAATGCATTTCTCCTTGCCTCCTGCGGCCATCCTGGCAGTGTTGCCAAACCTGATATACATAAAAGAGCTAAATTTCACCATTAATAGAGCTTAAGATGACTTTCAAGGAGCTACATTAACGAAGGCTGCATAAAGTGCCTCCTAGGGTAATTTTAGATGTCAGAGGATTGGGGGCGCTGCTATTACCGTTAGCTTTAAAGTGATGGCAATTTATTCACCGCCTAGATTTAGCGGCATCACCCATCTCAATAATCCACCAATGGTTGCATGAAATTGGAAATATAGGATTCCCGGATAACGATATTGTCATCTTCACCTTATGCACGGCGCAATATATAAAAATAGCTGGGAAGGTAAGAGGGGGGGGGGGTGACGCAGCCAATATATGAATATCACGTCACGCAAAATGTACACTCAAGCAAAGTTGGCCTTTATGGGCCGGAGTCAGTAGTGGGATCATAATGGGGCAGAGGGCTTGTGCCACAGTTCACAGCCAAACGAGTGCACGAAAGAGCCAGATCTGGCTCCAAAAGAGAGAAGTTGGCAACAGTGATCGGCAGCTGCCACAGCGAGAAAGACCTAGGAGAAATTGTCCCTCTCCCCCTTAAGCACTGAAGAATATCTCAATGCATAAGGCTTTATAATGCAAAGAACATAGTGTAAATATCTCTTACAGTTTTCAAATTTGGGTCGCGCGACTTTTGAAACACCCTGCACCTCCTCTGCACATCAGGCGCGTCAATTTTACAAGATCTGCTACGACACATCGGCCATCTTGAAAGTTATTAAGCAATTCCACACTAATATGATATGAGAACAGTTCTACAACGTATCTAGCTGCTATGAAAACTTCAGCCCCAAAGTGCTTTCTTTACTGTAGTTGCCTTGGTCCAAAACTTGCTGACTTGCCCCCACAACATTGTTCAAAGTTCCAATTGCCAATTTAAAATGTCCAAGTGACGTCATTAAGTTTCTTTGAGTTTCGAGACGAGATCTACACTTAGTGTCTGAAACTCCCGGTCTCATTCGAGACAATGTTCACCTCCGTGGTGGAGTGGTTAGCACAGCGCGCTACGACGCCAGGGGTCACGGGTTCCAATTCCGGCCTGGGGAAAACGTCCAATTATTTTTAACCTTTTAAACTTGTTCACCGCCGGCCTGAGTGTTTTTAATTCATTTTCAATCCACCATCTGCAGGCCTCCGTTCGGATTGCCGAGGAAATAAAATTCATGAAACAGATTCAAGTCAAAGCCTTTAGTAAAGTACATGACATTTTGCTAATTTTGAAACGTTCCGTTCTGGAACTACAAGACGAACTTATTAACAAATTTTGTGATATATATACAGAGGAAAAGCATATTTTGGCAATGATGCAGGCTGTTCGAGCGCCTCGACTTTTTAATTATGGAACTGTCTTTAAATAAATTATCCTACCATATTCTTACCCCGACTTCGCTTCGCATTTTTATTCAAGGGCACCCCTAATTTAAAACCACACTGTACACCACTGATGTTCAGTTGTTTTACACCCTGACCAATGTCTACTTGATCACATATGACGTCGATTCGAATTCATTTCATCTCCTACTAGAGACCCCTTTGCTCCCCTTGGACGCGATTTCTTCGGTGTACCGTGCAATTCATTTGGAATCCTATCAGCAGGGTCACTGGTCCCGTGTTCGAATCCCGGAATTGACATACCGGGTGATGCAGAATGGCGCGCCCCGTTTTGTGGAAATTGTCGCCAGTGCATGTAAATTTACTAACTTCCTTTACGTGTGCCATCATACGGAACTGTCTATCCACCCCCACGTCACATGTTTACAAAATTTAGTGGATTACAATTCCACTCCATGGAAATTAAATCACACTCTGGTCCCGAGCTCCGTAAAACTCGGACACTCCACGGCATACTTATAGCAGGTGTTGGTAAATTCATCTCATCTCAGCTCCTTAACGGTAAAATCCATACACGCCGCACTATTGACGTACTTCCCTTTTGTTACGTTCCCCGGTTTAGTTTCAATGGATCTACTTACTTTTATTCCTCAACGGCGAGCATGAGACTTATCAGTAGAGACCGGATGTTAGGCAAAATGCCTATTCTTCCCTGTTAGAGATATGATGAAAACGAATGTTGCGAAGGCCAAGGGGGAGGGATTAGCTTCATTTAAAGGCAATTTAATTTTGCCTATTTTGCCTATTTCATACGATATTGCCTATATTATTTCATAAATGCCAGATATTGCCTATTTTAGGCATTTTCTTTGAAATTGAGACATGACTGAACTCTGTCCATACAATTTCCTGTTCCCAGTATTAGTTTCCGATGCTTCCAAGAAATTTAAAAATAACAGTTAGCGAGTTATTGCAGCTAATAAGGACTTGGACAAATTAAGGGCAATTCAACAAGTTCTGAAAGGTAAAAATATACAAACTGAGTTAGATCCAAATGTTCTGGCGTGCTTTAAGTATGCTCCGGTAACATCTGTGGAGGTTGAAAGATCTTTTTCAATTCTATAAAATGTGTTGTCCGATCGCAGACATAACTTGTCGGTTGATCACCTGAAGAAATGCCTTGCTGTGACGTGCAACCATAATTAGTGCTTCTTATTCAGAGACTGCGAAACCGTACAGTACAAACTTGAAATGCATTTAAACAGATTCTTAGTTTGAACTGCTGTGTGGAATATATAGTGTAAATTTTTTAACTGAAATAACCCTGTGTGCAGTGATAAAGTGTATATTTAAATAATTTGCGTACTGGTTGGAAGTAGCCAACAATTTCTTTTGTCAGACTATTGTGTGTAGCCATTAAAGGTAAAGTGTTCCCCTGGGCTTAGCACCACGCCATGAAGGCGTATAGGGGGTGTGGGGGTAACGCCCCACACTTTCTTGATCCGGTCGTGAGTGGGGGTGATGTGATCAGCATCACGATTTTTTTGGACTGATGTGATTCCTGTTTGCAGTGATTTATTAAGTACAATATTGGACTGCTATCTCTAATGATGAGCTCCTGGTTTATTTTAAGCAACTATAAAGAATGTACAGGTATGTTTCTATATTATTTAAACACCTATTTCTTTTTGTATGTCTATCTTCATTATTTTGAGTTAAATTTCATTGCCTTTTTTATTGCGTATTTGTATTTTAATGCCTATTTTGAAAATTATAAGTGCTTATTTGCCTGCCTATTTTATATGTTTTTAGTGCCTAAACATCCGGTCTCTACTTATCAGCTTACTTTGAAGCCCTCAGGTAGTGGGAAATCAGATAAGGATATGCTTACGTAAACCTTGCTAACTCTCGCACACAAAAAATATATTTAGATGTCAGTTAGTGTTAATATATTACACTTGCACTTGCAATTAAACTCCTTATTACAAACAAAATTGTATTAAGATCATAATTGTTCTTCACTACACAAATTAACACATTCACATTTCCAAAATCACTTCCATTATCCAGTAACATTCATAATATCTCTCACCTCCCAACCCCACAATCAAATGTTTTTAAGGTTAGTCCATAACCATAACAGACTACCCAATTGAACAAAACAAATTACGTCATCATAGACAATTAACATATTAAAATATTAAACACTTAAAATGATACAATAAGTGGGTGCGTATCACGGTCACACGGTTTTCTTGAATTACAGTCAATTTGACCAACTTATTTTTGACGATGAAATAATGCACACTCGACCTATGGTCGACGCGTACATTGAACCCCATGAGGTTAAAATATTTACGGACGAGTCTGTTAACTTCAAGGGGATCGTATTTCCAGACTGGACGGACATGACCTTACCCATACAGCACAACATGGTTTCAGATATGTTACGGATACGTAACTCGTGACACATTGCAACATTGCGAAACATTACAGTGATGTTTCAGCAATGTAAAAATGTCCGCGAATCTAACATACCATTCGTAATGTTACAGAAACATGTCAGTGCAACATTACAGAAACGTGTAAATGTAACATTGCAGAAACATGTCAGGGGAACATTACAGATACATTTCCGTAAGGTTTTGTGATATTTCAGTTACATTACAGTGATATTATTGTTATATTGAATGGAATCAGTACTGTATTCATAAATGGCATATTTGAGGGAGGTTTGGGGTTAAACCCCTTCAAAAATTATTACTTGTAAATAATTTCCTGAAAATAGAATTCACAGTATTTCTTTTAAAATCAAGTATTGTGATGCTGTAAAAGTGCCAGAATTCTTGGGTTTAAAACCTCAGCGCTGCAGCAATTGAACAATTCACTTCTCCGTGACATTCCACTCCAAGACGTGTTAGTAACCAACCTTCCAGTAACTATTTTCATCCTATTTTTTTTGGAATGGAGGGCTCACAGGATATTTCCTGTATCACTGGTATCGAACCCGGAACCAACCGGCATCATCCGATTAAATTCGGTAGTAACTGTTGACGTGCGGGTATTGAGTTTGGCATTAAAATTCCGGTTTGAAATCCCCTCCCGCACGTCTCTGTTGAGTATTTTTACCACACGGTATATGCCATTCATATTAACAAGACTGACCTTGTGGCCTCGTGTATACGTTTTTGCCTTCCTTCGTCAGAACGTTCAATTGTTTTTCTCTCCCTCCTCACGTCGAATAATTGTTTTCATTATCCGATCAAACCCCCTTTTATATTTATAACGTTTATAGACTCCCCCTAATGACTGAACAGGTTTATATATATATATATATATATATATATATATATATATATAATTATTATTATTATTATTATTACTAACTTCTCTCTCTCCTAAACCCTAACCTATGTTCGTGTCCTCCCGGAACCACCGGAGGCCAGCTACTCCCGGACCTCCACGGGTGGATCCGGCGCCCCATGAAGGATGTGATTCCAGAGTGCTCCAGGAGGCTGTGACCTCCCCTTACGTCACGGCCAGAAGACTATCCAGGACTACTACAAAGAGGCCTCCTCTCTTACAGGACAAGAATACATCGTTCAATCCCCTCCAGGGCTCATCTTGCTAGGCGTCGTGTCCCTGGGCCGCAATCGCCAGAACTTGTCCAGGATTGGCAAGCCCCAGTTGTGGTTCGTGCCTGCACTCACCAGGACCGCCGAATGGATTCCCCCGTTCCAGAACAGTAGCAGCCAGATGACCCTCCAAGTGTCATCAGTTCGACCCCCCCCCCCCCCCCCTGTGGCCAACACCTTCCCACAGTGGCTTGTAACCAGATATCACCAGCGGCCCCACCACTACTCTTCACGTTCCCGAGTCAAGGACCCAGCGCCATCGGAATCCCCCCCCCCTTCCAGAGTCCTTAATTTCGTGACCAGCAACGCCCAGTGTCCCCGCATCAGTTCGCCACTGTGCCAGCGTCACACTTCAGGATTCCCGTTGCCCCGCTGTCCGTCTGTCAACTCTAGGATCTTCACGACGCCCCCCTCCCCGCTCGTCGAGTGTTCACCATTTGGGCCCAGTGCCCATCTCCGCACCACCTCTCTCCTCCAAGTGCGTCGTCCAGTGCTCCACTTCGAACCCAGAAGACAGCACCCAGTTTTGCAGTCAACGGTGTCACCCCCCTCTTCAAGATTGCCAGGATTCTTAATACATGTTCGTGGGTTCACCGGTTCCAGGCTTGCCCAACATCCCCTCATCGACCTTCGACCTTCATACGGCCACTTCTTGGTGGATCTCCGAACGCTCACTCAGGCGTTCACTCACGCCGTATACCGAAATCTGTGAAAATGGACGCTCTACCATTGCCGTTTTCGCGTGTCTGTTCCTCTTGGACTCCTACTGTACGCGAGCCAGAACTTTATTCCAGGAATAGCCTTTCGGTGACGTTTTACGGACTCCTTGGATAACCTTGTTTCCAGTTTCCGGTATATCTCCTCTGTGCGTGTGTCGCGTCGCGTATACAAATGCGTGTGTCCGCGTCGATACGTGTGCTCCGTGTGTTCCCGGTTCGACTCTCGTCGCCGGATCTTCAAGAACATTTCGCCGATCTCCGTTAGCAATGAACGCTCGCCATCGCGATTGCTAATGGGGTATCCTTCAGCGACATAAAGAACGCGAACTAAGTGTCTTTTTTTCTGTTTCCCTCTGGCCAACCAACATTTCGGCCAGTACTATATGTCAAAAACACAAACTCGCAGTGTAACATCGGGAAACAGTTTTTTTCAGACCGGCAGAAAGACTTAAACAATTTCAACGTAAATTTCTGCCACTAATGTTAATCCTTTTTCAAATTATGTGCATCAAATCAAACGAAAATGGTTTTTTGGGGAGCAAATCGCCCCATGGTACAATATTTCAATTTTACTTTCTTTGTGTAGGATATTTAAAAATTTCATTGCTTGTGAACCCTTCAGGTCTTTACTTTTGTATCTTATTGCATGATTCTTTTCTTGGGTCTTGATACCAAGTTGTTTTTTTTTAAGGTGATATCGTCTCACCATCTGGTATGGAGGGATCTTTTGGGAATGTAGCTCACTAATCATCATTCATCCTTGATGGTAAAGCACTCTCTGCTCGTGGTGAGCTTGGTGGTAAGGCGCTAGAGGTACTAAATTTACACACTTGAATATCAACACATGACACTTGAGTTTCACACCCCTAAAGACTGGATCAGCATGGGTAATGTAAGGATATACCTGTCTCTGTACTCCAACTGAAGATCTGCCGTGAGAGGTTATGCCTGTGACTGTACGTAGAGTCTGACTTGCGACTAGCGTTAACACGCTCTCCCTAGAACCTCCTCCTCTCTCTCTATTCAATCGTAACTTGCTCCTCAATAACTGAATTCGAACTGACCCCGAACTCTCTGCCTCCCAGACATTTATTGCAATTCAATTTAATAAACAAATGCACAGTCAGGCCTGTAGCCTCTTCCTGGATTTCGTCTGTTTACAGCTGATGACCAGGAAGAGCTTCAGTGCTGTCTGACACTGCATTCCTGTGATGTTTCTGAATATTTCCTAACTGGAAAACGATGGTTGAATGACTGGAAGTTGGAGTTCCTTGTCCATAATAATTAAAAGATACTACGGATCGTTACGATGTAGACAACTCCCCGTTAAAGGTGTATAAACAATCTCCGTGTTTTCCGGACGATGCGCAATGGAAGTACCCTTGCCCAGGAAGCAAGGATACCTTTTATCTTCCGTGTTACAGTGCTTTCGTGTGCTCCGGTGTCAAATGCTTCGGCGCGTGCCGAGTGAAATGTGATGAATAAGTTCGTCGTCAGCGCTGACACGAGAGATTGCTCTGTCATCGCCACCGGAGATTCATAAGACGCACGCCGTCAGTCTCGCGAACCGCAAATCGGTTCCGTCTGTAACCCAGCAGTTTAGATTTAGGCTCTGCATGATTTTATGTTGTTTTTATTTTTTCTATTATATACCCATTTTTTGCGTTTTTGATTGTATTGTTTCATTATTAATTTAGATATATACGGTCTTCTGCCCCTTGACTGAACAGAATGGGTACCGCGACAATTTTTTTTAGGATGCAGGTTTACAAAAAATTAACTTCCCTCCAGGATTGGTAACCGCGACAATTTTTAGGCAGCAGGTTTACAAAAAATAACTTTCCTCCAGGATGGGTAACCGCGACGATTTTTTTAAGCAGCAGTTTTACAAAAAGTTAACTTCCCTACGTGAATGTAATTTTTTGTCCCCAAGCGGTGTGCCGTATCACGTCGCAGGCGTGAATCGAACCTAGGACCCGGGCATCATAAATAAATAAGTTAATCATGTTATAAAGAGGGTCCCGCTGAAGCATTGAAAAAGAGCTTCTTAAAAGCTCATCGTGACAGCGACCTTCAGCGGAGTTGGAAAACCTCCGCTGACTTTGCATTAGAAAATGAAATCAGGAAATCAGCGTTCTTCCTCAGAATCGCCGTTGCCAAAGGACGCGATCGAGACAACCGTCGTAACGGACGTCTCAGTCTTAGTTGTTTCCTGTTTTTCATTGAAGTCAGTAATTGTGAAAGAACTCCGTCTGAGTTATTTTCAGTTAACGTTAATACACGTATCGCGAGAGAGCTTCTTAGTTATTATTAATTAAGAAGGAGGATATTAGTTAGAACATCGGTATACTCGAGTCTCGAGTTTAGGAGCCCCACATTGCGCTCGTTCGACTTTATTTCAGAGTAGGACCTCGTCGATCCAAGGACCAGCGGAGAAGAGATCGCCGCAGAACTTCAGGTAACGAACATTCCTTATGTCTTTCCTCCCCCTGCCTGTTCAGTCAAAGGTAGTGTTTTTAAATATATGTCCGTGTGTTCTTATTTCACGGGGCTAGTCCCCTTGCAGTTTCAGTGTCGACGTTGCTCTTCAGAGCTACCCCCTTTCTCTTACAAGGTTCCTCTCGCTTAGCAAGCGAGTGGCTAAAGGCTGTCATAGCTGTCATAGGCTGTCATAGCCTATCTCCGATCCCCCTCTTGGTCTTTATGCGATAACAAAATAAAATCTAATGCAATTATCGTCATTAATTCTTGAGTACGGTACGGTAAATTACCCCCTTTGAGGACGAAGCATGTGGCATTCTCGTACAAGTGTACAGCCTCAAGCACATTAGATTGAAAAACACATATTTCCAACAACTTTTAATAACGGAGTTGCCTTGTGGTCTGGAACTTTTGAATCACCCTGTATATAGGGTTTTCCGAAACGAACAGAGATACATCAGTGAAAAAAGTTTGTACTTCACAGCAGTCTTTGAAGTTTTACCTGGCAACACTGCATATCTGTCGTCCTCATCGCCACACCTCAAACTGGGTACCATTCACATCGTTGCATTCCTGCAATCTCGTCCTGAATCCGAAATTCCCGCGATGACTGCAGAAATCTTTACTTTGAGGTCATGTAGATATCTTGGCTTTTCCGCGTACACTTCTGTCGTCACATCACAGCCAAAAGTCACATGGAGGCAGATCTGGAGACCTTACGGGCCATGATGTGGGTCCTCTGCGGCCTCCTGAATCGACGCCATCCTGGAATCGCCTGATCGCTCGCAGTCACGTGATCCTCTCATCACGCAGTGTTGCCAGGTGAAACTTTAAAGCCTGCTGCGCAGTACAAACCTTATTCCACTGAAATAGCTGTGTTCCTTACAAAGTTTTAGTGAATTTAAATGTTAGAAGGACATTTGGAAACCCCTGTATATAAATCGAGAGAGAGATATAAAAATACAGATATGAGTGATTCAATCTGGTAAAAAATCAAGAAACAAAATCTGTGGGTTTCATCGGAATACGCCTACTTCTCCACCAAATTAACTTTGTGTGCATTTCTGTGTATTCGATTATTTTCACAGACCACAGCGTTGCATGACGTAATTTGGAATTTGGACGAATGAATCTCGTCCATTGAATTACGTCAGACCTTAAGAATGCCGCTTTAAACATTCCGTCACAATCGATCTAATTTGCGTATTGAATGTAAACTTAATGAAACAGTTATTAAAAAGTACGTTCAGTGTCGACGAAGCCAATCCGATACCAATTTGCACATTTAATGAACTTTAATGAATAGAAGCCCAAACTTGCTAATAACATCAAGAGAGACTGAAAGGGGGGGGGTTCTAATTATAGACATGCCAATAACATCTGACACAGATTCTATTCAAAAAGATAATTCTTGACTTGAAAGCACAGTATCAATAATGTATTATATGTAATTCTATGGTATGCGAAACTTTTGACATTTTTTTCTACATTAATTAGCAACGTATTGATGGATATCAGATTTGGTGCTACATATGGACAATGATGGCAAAAGGAAAGGTTGGAAATATTTCGCAGGTGTGTTTATTGAAAACACAGATGATCTGGGAAAGATGAATGCTGGTGTGGTTTCCAATGCAGCTGGTCAGGCAAAGCTAATTGTAGGTGGCAGCACGCTTGCGCTTCAGACAGGCAACTGTTCTTCGATTTAAATATATGTGGACATTGAAGCTGGACGTGTTCTTATTGTATTAATTCGCAAGTTTAATTATATTTTAACTTGAGAAAGTTGTTTCGAAACATGATAAATGAATCAGTACATTAAAACTAGAATTTTCCCGATTATCCGGATATTAGTATTATAAAGAAACGGATATCGGATAATTTGAAATCCTTTTCTGTTATCCGGAATTTGTGGCCATCTCTAGTATAGAAAACGGACGGCATGTAACTATATCATCTTGTTTGGACTCCCTCTGCAATGTTTACAGTGACGTCACTGTTGCTCCAGAAGTTGCCCGAAGCATATTTTAAACTTCCCCGGAGAACAGCCCGGAGCGTCAGTTTTACACCCGGAATTAATTCAAATGTCGGGACGCGTCGTTTTAATTAGGAAACCACATCCAGAATCTGCAATTACACTCGCGCTCGCGTCATGAACATTGTTACGTATTCATCTCCAACCCTTTCCCTTCCATCCCTCCCAAAGGGCTCCTTGGAGAAGGGCCACCTTGAGGAGGAAACTTGGCTCGTCACTCACCAAGTGTTCTTGGAAGTTGCCGGGGCGAGATCACAAAGGGCTCCATCGACAACAAACAAAGTGGGCTTCCGCAGGCACGAAAACCGTTGCAACATCTTCGAGCGGCAAACTGGATGCAAATGTATTCCATTTACGTGCTGGAGATGGCCCCGTTATAGCCGCCTTCTCCATAATGCACGGGTCTCGCTTATCGCACAACATTCTAGCAACCTCGCCCTTGTGACTAGGGATGGCCACAGGATGCGGTATCGGATATCCGGATTTCAAATTATCCGATATCCGTTTCTAATGCAACCAATAATCCAGATATCCGGATAATTAGGATATTCAGCAGTTGCCTATACTGAGTCCACTGGGCTATCTCACTATGCCACGAGGTTCTAGGCTATGAAGAGATCAGGTTGCCAACTCCTAAGAAATCAGGTTGCCAACTCATAAGAAATCAGGTTGCCAACTCATAAGAAATCAGGTTGCCAACTCATAAGAAATCAGGTTGCCAACTCATGAGAAATCAGGTTGCCAATTCATGAGAAATCAGGTTGCCAACTCATAAGAAATCAGGTTGCCAACTCATAAGAAGTCAGGTTACCAACTCATAGGAAATCAGGTTGCCAACCCATAAGAAATCAAGTTGCCAACTCCAGAATCAGCATCATGTCACTGATATGAAAAATAATATTTACAATTTCTGATTGATTTTTCTCCTTTATTTCATTCTCTAGACTTCAGGCTTCGCAGATAGTCTAGCGAGCCTAGAATATACGCTCCTGATATTAAGATAATTAGGATATCCTGATAGTCCGAATTCCGTTGTAAATTTGAAAATCACAAATAAAAGAATATGCGGATAGCCCTTAAAATGGATAAACGATAAAAGTATCCGGATAATGCACACATTCGGATATCCGGACATTTCGGATAACCCTAATATCGGATATCCAGATAATCCGAACATCTAGATAATCCGGACAATTCGGATAATTCTAAGAATTCGGATATCAAGATATGCTATACTCCTAGAAACTTTTTAACCGAATTTGGCCATCCCTGCTTCTGACGTCACGCGGGAATGCATTCTTTGTTAGGTTAGGGCAGTTAGATTTAGTTCTCATAGCAGAAATACGAGGGTAAGTCAAAAAGTATGTACGCTTTTGCCACAACTTTTCTCAGGTTGGCCACACTGCCTTCAGCGCTTGTGTGCTATAAGGTTGTACTTTTGCGGTCATGTGGCCGAGGTTTGATCTTAATCGCTCCAATTTTCTTTCTTTTGTAAAGATGGCCGCTCCACTGGCAGTGTGCACCAAGGAAGAACAGCGATCAGTGATCCGATTTCTCTGATCTGAAGATGTGTCAGGGACTGATCATCTCAGGCTTTCAGTACATGTGATGATGTGAGAATAATCTCTTTGGATGATGAGTGACCATCGGTTCATCAGAATCATCTCTCAAGCTTATTGAATCTTCCCAAAGGTGGTGGAGGTTGTTGATGGGCATACTCCCGCTTCGTGTTTCACGCTTGTCCAGCCATTTTTAAACCTCTTGATCAACTTATACACACTTCTACGTGGTAAAGCGATGTTCCTGTATTATACTGAAAAGGCTGTGATGAATTTCAATCCCTGACACATCTTCAGACCAGAGAAATCGGATCAATGATCCCTGTTCTTCCTTGGTGCACACTGCCAGTGGAGCGGCCGTGTTTAATCTGTAACAATAGAAAGAAAAATGGAGCGACTAAGATCAAACCTCGGCCACATCACCACAAAAGTACAACCTTATAGCACACAAGCGCTGAAGGCAGTGTGGCCAACCTGAGAAAAGTTGTGGCAAAAGTGTAGATAATTTTTGACTTACCCTCGTACATTGCAAATGTACTATTTATGCTAAGACAACTAAACCTAAGCCTAAACTAACCTAACAGATAAGGCTCTTTTTTGCATAACAATGACAGCGTTACGCGCTAGCAAGGTTGCTAGAGGTTTGTGCGATAAGTGAGATCCATAATTGCACAGGAGCGGAACACAATTCGACCATGTTCTGGCCCGGCTATTGACGAACTTCAGAGACTAAATAAAGGCGGTGTTGAGAGCAGAGCGTGTCCCTGCACAGAGGCAGGATCGAGTATTCTCGCACCAAGTGGATGAGAACTGAGGGGAAGGATCCTTGTGAGGTAGAGCTGAAGTTTCTTTTGGTTCCGGTAGGAAGTTAGAGACAGTTCCGCTTGAAAGCCAAATGAGGATTCAGAGGATATGTAAACAAAGTTCCCAATTATTTTAAAAATATATATTTCCAGGCACGATATTCAAACGACTCAAGTATACTAATTGACTAGGTTTATTTTACACCGTCAGACAGAAAGAAAGAAGATGGGGAATGGGATGGAAGAAACAGACAAATGGAGTGAAATAAAGAAGAAAAGAAGAAATAAAGGAGAAGATGAGAAAGAAATAAACAGAGTGAGAGAAAGAGAGATTCGATATAGCAGAGAGAGAGAGAGAGAGAGAGAGAGAAAGGGATGAAGAAGAGAATGAGAGAGATAAAGGAGGAAACAAAAGGAAGATATAGATAAAAGGAAAGAGAAAAGAATTGAAGAAATAGAGGAGAATAGGATAAAGAAAGGAAAAGAGAGAAACGGAGGAAATACGAAAGATGTAGATAAGAAACTGAAGAACTAAAAACTGAAGAAAAGATAGGGCAAAAATTTCGAATAAGTGAATCAATGATTGCACAAAGAAACCTGGGAGCATGAAGAATGAATGAATTGAGGCCTTTCATGCAATCATAAATTCAAGTAAGCTTTCTAAGTTTCTCCACTACTACAAAACACGTTTTGATACGTTGTGTTCCAGAGATATAAAACAGGCTAACTCCGGCTGCCCGCCTACACAATGCACCTCAAGGCCTCCTGTCTCGCTCACCCTTGTCCCTACCCTCCAACGCGTGCATACAAGAGCGATCTTCCACAAAAAGATACGAGTTACCCAGAGCCGGATTGAAGCTTATCTCCTACAAGTTATTGCTCGTAACTGTAATAGGCAAATTTGTGGTTAACCGTTTGCAACCACGCAAGGTTGCCCATTAGAGATCAAAACAACTAGCTTCACAGGATTCTCAGAGTGGTTACAGGAAATCACTGGCAGAAGGGGAATGCCTCTCCCCCACACAGAGAGAGAGAAAGGGAAAGGAAGAGATACTTATCTTGTCTGCCTCCCCCTGTGTGATGGCAGATGAGAGATAGAGAGAGTAATAATAATAAGAAGAGAAAGGGACAGAGTAATAAGACAACATAAATAAGAGAGAAGAGAGAGTAATAAAAAGAGAAATAAGAGAGAGAGAGAGGGGAAGAGAGTAATAAGAAGATAGAAGTAGAATAGAGAGGGAGAGCGTAATAAGAAGAGTGAAATAAGACAAGATAAATAAGAGAGAGGAGAGAGTAATAAGAAAAGAGAAATAAGATAGAGTGAGAGGGGAAGAGAGTAATAAGAAGAGAGAAGTAGAAAATATATGGAGAACGTAATAAGAAGAGTGAAATAAGAGAGAGGAGAGAGTAATAAGAAGAGAGAATTAAGAGAGAAGGAGGAAGAGAGTAATAATAAGAGAAGTAGAAATGAGAGGGAAAGCGTAATAAGAAGAGCGAAATAAGAGAGAGGGAGAGAGTAATAAGACAAGATAAATAAGAGAGCGGAGAGAGTAATAAGAAGAGTGAAATAAGAGAGAGGGAGGAAGAGAGTATTAATAAGAGAGAAGTAGAAATGGGAGGGAGAGCGTAATAAGAAGAGTGAAATAAGAGAGGGAGAGAGTAATATGACAAGAGAAATAAGAGAGAGGAGAGAGTAATAAGAAGAGAGGAGAAGAGAGTAATAAGAAGAGAGAAATGAGAGAGAGAGGAAAAGGGTAATAAGAAGAGGGAAGTAGGAGAGGGAGAGGAAGAGAGTAATAAGAAAAGAGAAGTAGGAGAGAGATTGACAGCGTAATAAGAAGAGTGAGAAGGAAAGAGTAATAAGAAGTGAGAAATAAGAGAGAAGGAGAGAGTAGATGTATAGTGGGATCACAGGCAAAAAGACCTGCGCAGAACCGCGTGTCCTATACATCGTACTCACGCCTAGAGAGGAGGGATAGAGTGGATCACTTTTCTTTATGCTCCGAGTTGAACGAATGGAGGGGAAGATGCGCGAAGGCTTTTGGCAAAAGGTTAATTGGTTTGTGGTCGCTCTCTAGAAGAAAATATTTTTCTCTCTCTTCTATTTTTCATCGTCCATTCTTAACGTGAAATATCATTTGCATGCCTTTTTTGGTCTCAGCCTAATTTCCCGCTTTTTGAAAAGCCCGCTTAATTATTGGTTTGATGGTTACAAGCAGATTTGCCTCTTTTTGATCCTTATTATTTTGCCTTTTCCTCTGTTTTCTTTCGTAATCCGACCGGTTCAAAAACAATCCTGAATTCTTTTGTCGAATGTTCATAGGATTAGCAGCAGGAAAGGGATTAGGGTGCATTATTTTCCCGTTTCATTCCCCATGAGCAAATGATAATGTGACTAGCGACATCTGTCAACGAAACCTTGGTACTACGTCCACTTCGCAAGTATCCAGAGACATCTATTGACGTTCTGTGAAGTACGTGAAGCACAGGAGATAGACGAAAGGAAGAGTTGAATGCAGTCTTTTCATGATATCGATTCCTGGAGATATTTAGCGGCCGTAGTACACTGACAAAAGGGGTCCAAGTAAAGGACTCTTATGTAGGTCAGGGACTTCTATGAATTTCGAGATGCGTTCGAAACTCTTGTAAAGTAGGGCACAGGAAGAGATTGCTTTGTTTTAGTGTCTCGAAATAACGAGTTATTTGTAATGCAATTGCTTCACTCCATTAACGGAACCTGTATCTAGTTATTTCTTGTAATGAGTAACTTTAACTCAGTTATTTTTTCACTGCATGTGCATAATTACTGTGCCAAAAATAAGAACAGAATATCATTCCAGACAAAGAATGGAGCGTGGAAATTGGACACCCACACACGCGCGCAATTAAATATTTTACATGACGTGATATTTTCCAAATAGTGCTCCCGCGAAGAGGTTAGCGCGCTCACCTCTGGTGTCAGCGGACCCGAGTTGGATCCCAGTTCAGAGTTCCAAAACTTCGGCCTTGACCCAAGGTACTGAAGACAGTTGGGGAGCTACTTGAAAAGAAGAAACAGACTCCAGTCTTGAAAATCAGAAAACAGGGGCAAAGTAAGGTCTGTCTTATTCAGATAATAATTGACGAAAAATTATAGTTTGAATGTTTGCGTAACAAACATATCGCAATGAAAACTAGAGAAATGACGTAAGTATCGCACTTTATGTAAATACATATAATATACATCACATTACAGTGTAATATGTTAATTTTGATAAAGATTAACAATCTTATAGGGGAGTCGCCACCTGTTTGGCGAGGATGAGACCCCCCAGTGGCGTGCCCAAGGAGGGGTTGATGGGGGTTATAACCCCCTCCCCTTGGGCCGAGTATTCCTAAAAAAAGGATCGTCAAAGGTAGGAAAATATGACAAAATTAGAGCTAACTACCAAGAAAAAGTATGCATAACCCCTCCCTTTCGAAAATTCTGGGCACGCCACTGCTAAATATTCTTAGTTCATCTAAGTACATTTCCAAATAATGCTAATAATAAGTTTAATGTACGATTCGTTATTTATTGCAGAGAGAGAAATGGGAATAAATATAATGTGAAAGAAAATCAGTGGAAAAGAGAGACAAAGAAACGATTTGTTGATTGATTGGTTTTAAAATCATAAGCTGTTTGTGTCCGTCACAGAATACGGGGATGAGTCCCTCAGCTAAAACAAATTGGAAGACAGGAATCTAACAAGAAACAATGTGTTTGTTAAAAGCTTCCTCAATAACTTGATAAGAGTCATACTGTCCTAGACTACTATGAACTACTAAAACTATACTAGCTCTGAGGATAAAATCTCCATACCCTAGTTGAAAGCTGAGTCTGTATGGAGACACTCAGCACACTAAGGATAGAGGACTACACGACTCCACACAGGATTATACTGCCTCGAGTCCAGGCACCAGAGCCTCGTTAACCAGCAAGAAACCTTGGTGTACTACGAGGAAGGGGAGAGAAAAGAAAGAACAAATAACATAAAAAGAGAAAAACAGAGACACACATACAGAGAAAAGGAGATAAAGAAACTGTGAAACAGAGATAAGGCGTGAAAGAAACGGAAGATAAGAAAGAACAAGGGATAGAGGCAGAGAGAAAAACAGAGAGAAAAGAAAGAAACTGAAAAAGAGAACAGAAGGAAGAGAAATAATACGAAATGAGATAGAAAACAAATATATACAAAAAGAGAGGAAGAAGAAATAAATAATAATTAAATGAGAGAAACAGTGGAAAGGAGATAAAGAAATGTAGGTAGAGAAAGGAAAACAACAGAGAGAGGAAGAAAGAAACGAAGGCGGAGAAAAGGGGATAAACGAAAGAAAGCAATTTAAAAGACAAGAGAGACGGTGTAAAATATTGAAAGAGAGGGGGGGGGTTGGTAAAGGTCCAGGAATTTTAAATAAATTCAATTCCGGTCCAGGAGAGAAAATCACCAAGCGTAAATAGGTTCTGGACCGTAAAGAACCTTTTTATCTGTAAAGTATTTAAATTCGGTTCAGGAACGTTTTTCCAGATCAATTTAAATTCGGTCCAGGAACCTTCTTTCAATGAAACCATACGCAACTTGGACCGAATTTAAATTGTGCGAGAAAAAGGTTCCGGTCCTGCAGAGGAACCCAATAGAACTCATTAGAATTTAAGGGTCCTGGATCTTAAACAACCCTAGGGAAAGGATATCTAGCAGTGCTAAGCCATTTTTCAATAAATATAATTCTTTATGTCTAGTCTACCTTATGTCACTTTTCTACCTCTTCTGGAGTGAGGGCCTCCCCGATGGCGCAGTGGTAGCATCTTCGCCTTGTGATCAAGGGGTCCTGGGTTCGATACCCGGCGGAGGCTGGTTCGGATCGCACTTTAAACTGTAGGTCCAGTCTCACCTTAATGTGCATAAAGTAGACTTAAAACACCAAATCAATCAATCAATCTTCTGTGGTGATACGCGCTAGCACCCTCAAAGTTCATCAGAGTTTCTCTCCGGTTCAGACAGTATCATCAACCGAGGAAGCAGTACGGTGCTGCCTCCTGGCGTTCGGTAGCAACAAGCTGAGACATTTCGCAGTCGGAAAATGTGTCCGGGCGATCATGACAGAGGTGGCCAGGAAATGTTCAGTCGTCGGTGAGTACGACATCTTCTTGCACGCGTCCTTAGCTTTTGCGCATGTTCTGCGATTCCTGCCTCTTTATTTGCTTGCAAAAAATACATTTGACAGGGGCGGAGAAGGAAAAGGAAAAGGGGGGGGGGCGCTTCGAGCAAGTAGATCAACGCGATGTGGATCCCAGCAGGGAATTTTGGAGCTGATGATGACAGGAAAGGAAAAAAATGTGCAAGAATGTGTTTTTTCTTTGTTTTTGTTAATTGAGTGTATCACTGACAAGGGTTAGTAGTAAGAACGGCCCACGAGGCCGAAAGACGCCTGCTTTTTCAGTAAAAGGACCATTATATTCTATTCTAAACAAGGAAATTAGAAAATCATATATAATCCACTTCACAATTGCTCATTTCTGACTCACTGTTGCTTTTCTTTTCACTTATAAGCGCCTGGAATATCATACTTCTTTTCAAATTTTAACTGAGCTGATTAATTGTAATGAAAAGTGTAAGAACTTTCAAGGTATAAGTTTAATTAATAGTCAAAATTTATAGTTAATTGGCATTCAACGAAAAGTGGTCCTTTGTTTGTGAATGCTTTTGCATATTTCACCATGACATCAGCCTATATGTTTCACAGACAATTGACGTCAAACTTTGCTGCATTTTTAAAGCACTGCATCAAAATCCCTCCTCTGCTTGTGATTGCGGAGCAAACGAACAAGCTCCAAATCATATCTTCTTGCCCGTTAAGGAACAAACACAGACACGTTTTTTTAAACATATTACACAGAGACAAGATACCATTTCCTGTATCCATACCCTCCCTATTATCGTCTCCTTCCCCTCGTACGATGTGGATAATATATAGTTTTGCCCGCCAGAATGGTATTCAATTTTGAAATTTGTGAGTATATGAAAGTTTGTGATCAGTGTTACAGCACAGTGAAGTGAAGTGTGCTACACCCCTTAGATCCTTGATCAAAACTGCCACATATCCGGCGGCGAGGGTCATGAAGAAGAAGAAGAAATTTTTTAAAGCATCATACACGTATAGTCCACGCGTATACTTCGTTAACGTCGAAGAACTGAAGAAAGCCGCCGCCACGAACGTGGGTGGGGATAAATAGCGGGCGAGTTGATTTCGTGCAATCACACTCAACCTTCAGGCAGCTGTCATTCTGCTCGTCTACTCCACGTGAGTCTCAGTCACATGACTGCGGATAAGCTGTTGCCGTACTTTGCAACTTCAATGTGGAGACCGTGGGAAGGTGCTTGTGCGCGGAGGGACAAGGTGGCGTAGAGTAGATGTGTGGCAACACCGTGCGTTGAATGTGATTGTTTGCAGCTGGTGAGCGCGCTCTGTGGACTTCAAAGCCAATAGGTCGTTAACAATTCTCTGAAATCAGTTCATTATGAATATTTTAATCCAATCTCATGTTTAAACCTTACACTTTATGTATGAAATGTTACATACGTAACGCTGGAATGCCCCTAAACAAGGCCAGCTTCATTACAGGCCGGAATCATGAAATTTGGCAACGCTGTCTCATACCGCGAATTTTCATTTTCCAGTCAACTTGTGAATGCGGTTCCATTTCTTGCTCTCTGATTGGCTGTTGGAAAGTTACGGTGCTGTGATTCTGAGAATGTCTTATTTCCTATTTTTAGCGCAAATTTGCTGCTTTCTAATCTAACATTACCTAACCTAACCTAACGTACAGCGCAAACAATGCGAGAGGGAAATTTCGATCGGCAACACTGCTTCCCGGCTGGAAAGAGGGGACGCTACCGGTGCCAGGATGAAGGCAAAATAAGAAAAGGGGTTTGGACAACCTCCAGATAAGTTGCGAGGGAGGAATTAACAATATTCTCGTTTTTACTGCGGTTCAAGGTTTGTGGAAGGTTCTTTCGTTGGACTGCCAAGCACCGAGAATCTGTTTTCGGTTTCTCGCACGAAGAGCGCTGTGTTGATAAGAGAAACTCACCACTTTTAAACTAAAGCCCCGATCACACGGAACTGGATTTCTAGTAGGAATGCCCTAGTTGGCGCTGAACTAACTTTCTAGGTAGCAATCATGGCCGCCTGGCTGACTGCTTGATTGGTTTGGAGGAATAGGACATGTTCTAATTGCTACTTACTTTCCTCGACTGGATTCTGTGGAACAGCCAATCAGAGCAAAGTTTCGCCATGTGAAGATAATCTGTGAGTGTGCAAAGGAGCGCTTTTGTCCGTGGTTTCAGAGTGTTACTCCAGCAATGTATAACGTATACAGCATGAAAGGCGCGTTCAGTTACACCATCTATGCTGAGTGCACGATGTTTACATTTGAAACAACTAAAATATTCTTCCACACGTGTACAGTAAACGTTGTAAAGTATGTATTTAAGCAGCGCCATTGTTTTGTACCTAATAACGTTTTACACGAAACGTTATTCCTCTCGGTTGAATAGTTATCGGCTTTTAAAAATGTGAAGTGATACATTGTTTACTATCTCACGCGGCCGCCATTACAACTTGCCTCGTATGGGAACAAAAGTCTATCGACAAGTACGCTGATAAGTATCGTGTGAGGCGAAAACTAGCAAATTGGTAGCCAGTCCAGCGTCAACTAGGGCATACCTACTGGATATCCAGTTTCGTGTGATGCGGGATTTACTTTATAAGTACACTCAGTTGCAATTCCTATGCTCAAAAACCAAGCCAGTTGTAATGTAATTCGGTTTTATTGTTACTTTATCAGAGACAAGGAAACATCTTCAACCAACTTCGTGAACCAAAAGCAATTTTCCTTTTACTAGCGTGACCAGACACGTATCTAGAAATATACGTATTTGGATGGGGGGGGGGGGCAAGTGTCTCAGAAATAAATATTAATAATACATGTTTAAATTAATACGTTAATAAAATATAATTATTACAGCGTGTCTACCAGTCTAGAAAGTTAAGAAAATGATAAAAAGGGGCCAAGAAAAAGTCAAGAATTTTGGATTTGTTATCTTGGTAGACACCCTGTTATAGGTCTATTTATAGTTTTTACATTAATTAATGTTGTATTGTTAGGTAAAAAAACGGTATAAAAATAGAGATATCACATCACCTATTCATTATATAGCTTACGTGTAGTTAAGATCGCCAAAGTTTGTATAAGAACAGCTGTCCTGGTAAGAAAATTCATATCAAAAAGATGAAGAATTGAGTTAGATACAGTTGACGAAAAGTAAAGTTTATGATTAATATTTTGTGCATATTATTATATGTAGTAGTGTGCATCTTCTTTGATACCGTCATCCCAATATAATCCATGCCCTCCGATAAGCTCGACGTAAATAAATAGCCTTGATTATACAAGAAATGCTGAACATCTATATTTTGATTATTACATTTTAGTAATTGGTAAGTCTTTCAGTGAGGTTCTGACCCCTAAATAAATCCTTGGGCGTGACGAACTAAAATTAACATTGATTTACATTAACCTGCAGCAGTTCAAATGTGAAACACACTTGAAAAAATATGTATAAATGTAAGATCCACACCGAAAGCCTTTCCACCCATCTGCCTGCGAACTGAGGCCACTGTCGAACTTTCTCCTCCATTAGTGAACTTGCTGATGTGGTAAGCATGCACAGAGAGATTGAATTTTCATTTCCCGAGAAGTTTTAGGCTGACAGAGGGCAAGAAACAGGGCCGTATTTAGGATCTGTAGACCCCTAGGCTGAACCTGTGGTGCGGTCCCTACCGGGGGAAATTTTTTTGAAAATAATATTTTAATTATAAAAATAACATATTGTAATTTTAAGTAAACATGTTAGGCAAATGCAAGATATAAAACAGGAATGTAACAAACAAGCAAATTTTACTTATATTTAATTCAAATACAGTACTTTCCCAAACAATCAGAAAGTGTCAAATAATGTTAGTGGTCAATTGGTTTTCGCCTACACTTCATACTAATGAAGCTACTTATAATATCTTCATAAATTAGTTGTCTTAAAATATCACTTTCCTGAGCAAAGCCAAAACGTTGATCCTGTGTTCTAACATGGAGGTTCGAAGCCTGTTTTTGATCAACTTCAATTTTGAAAATGACCTTTCTCCACTGCTGTTTGTGACCATAAGTTTATTGAGTTTATTGAGCAATTTTCACACCGAAAGTACCCCTGAGGGGCATTGGTGCATGTACATTACAAAATACAACATGTTGACATCGCACATAATATATATCTATACATCAATTTGGCAGAATTTTTTTATAATATAACTAATAAAACATACATTGACAAATTATTTCTTGAAGTGAACTAGTGCTGTAAAAGTACATATTATATAGTGTATACAATCTAAATTTATTTTATAAAGTTATTTAATTCTTGAAATTCTTGAACTGAATATAATGTGTTTTCCAATAACAATTTTTTCACTTTACTTTCAAAGATTGTGGATCTTTCAAATTTTTTGTAACTTTTTGGTAACATATTGTATAACTGGATGCCTGAGTAAAAAGGTCCCGTTTGGTATGCAGTTAGCCGCACTTTGGGAATGTGGAAGTTATCTTTTTGTCTGGTATTGTAATTGTGAGTGTCTATGTTCTTTGGATAGTTCGATTTTGTTTCGTGTATGAAAGTAAGTGTTTCAAGTATGTACAAACTTGGAAGTGTTAATATACGGAATTTTTTGAAAAGAGCTTTACATGTATCAGTTTTGTGTGCATTTGCCAAAATACGCAATGCTCTTTTTTAATTTTATAAATCCTCTGCGATTGAGCCGAGTTCCCCCAAAATTGGATACCGTACCTCAAAATACTTTCGAAGTTTGTGACAGGTACATTCGTAGAGCGACCTCGATATTAGGAAAACAATCTTTGACGTTTTTTTTTTTCTAGGAGGAGTTTATATATCCATCTTTCCCGACTAATGATTTTTTCATTTTCCTCATCATCTTTTTGAAACTCTTGGTAAAGTGTCCTTGAACTGAATCAGTCCATTTCCCAATTGATGGTCTAAGTCATTGTTATATGTTTCTGCTAAGTTTTGAGCTGCTGCAATTATCTCTTCATTGGTAAGTGTATCCACTTGTTGAGAAACCCAAAACGGGTATCAAGTAGTTTGTATGCCTCAAGCCTCTGCCGCAATGACGATTCAAATTGATCTGTGACAGGGAGGAAATTCTGGGCTCGAAATTTTTCTGATGGGGTGAGCTCAACTCCTGGTACTTGGACACAGTCAAGAGGTGCCAAACGCACGATTATTTTGCGCTTGCGCTGTGTTTCACTTCCACTCTCATACTCACAAGGGAGGTTATCTAAGTGTCCCCCTCCGATTTCCATGAAACTTTGTAGATGTATAGAGGGACCAAAAGGAAGAAATACGTGTTTTTGTGTTTCAGCTAAGAAAACGGTTTTAGGGGGCAACCCCCTCCTCAAATGTCAAGATGAGGATCTGACCCCGAAACCAAGTAAATATGGCATAGGAAGAAACAGGGGTATAGTGCCCCTCTATACACCTGCCAAATTTCATGGAAATCGGAGGGGGACACAGGGGTCAGATCCTCACATCAATTTGTCCTCATCATGCCTTTTGAGGCGGGTTTTTGCCCCCTAAAACAGTTTATTAGCCGAAACAAAAAAACACGTATTTCTTCCTTTTGGCCCCTCTATACACCTGCCAAGTTTCATGAAAATCGGAGGGGACACAGGGGTCAAATACCCGCTTCAATTTGCCCTTATTTTGATATTTGAGGGGAGTTTGCCCCCTAAAACAGATTTTTAGCTGAAACAAAAAACACGTAGTTCTTCATTTCGGCCCTTCTATAGACCTGCCAAGTTTCATGGAAATCAGAGGGGGACACAGGGGTCAGATCCCTACTTCAATTTGTCCTCATCTTGACATTTGAGGGGGGTTTGCCTCCTAGAACAGTTTTTTTTAGCCGAAACAAAAGAAACACGTATTTCTTTCTTTGGGCCCCTCTATACACCTGCCAAGTTTCATGGAAATCGGAGGGGTACACAGGGGTCAGATCCCCACTTCAATTTGTCCTCATCTTGACATTTGAGGGGGGGTTTGCCCCCTAGAGCAGTTTTTTTAGCCGAAACAAAAGAAACACGTATTTCTTTCTTTGGGCCCCTCTATACACCTGCCAAGTGTTATGGAAATCGGAGGGGGACACTTAGATAACCTCATATTTTTTAAAGCTATCCCGTTTTGTTCCTATGAAGCTTGTTAGCGATGTCAGTGCTGAGGCAGCTGTGTTCAGGTCCAATCTAGGGTTCTGCAGAGTTTCACTAGTTTTGTTTACTTGTCTCAAGATATCATCCCAAAATGCTGTGTAGAGATCCGTTTACATCTTTATGCAAACTTAGAGCAGTAACACGTGATTGTCCTGAATCTTCTTTGTCCTCTGAAATTTCAAAAAAGTGCATTTCTTATTTCTTTATACCCTCGCAAGAGGGCTTTTGTAGCATCTGCTCGGCATGACCAACGTGTTGTTTTTTATTTTAGTCTATTCAAAATTTAAATTTTTAAAGCTTTTTTTTTTTTGTGCGAGCCCATAGGCTGCAGTCTAGATAGCCTGCGCGTAAATGCGGCCCCGGCAAGAAACCACCCTCTTCACTGGTGCAAGTGTGTAGAGGAGGTGCCATCTTTAAAATTAAAAAAAAATGGCGTTTTGAAGCTCACTTGACCAGTGTTGCAGCCGTGAAATAGTCCTATAAATGACAGTTGATACCTCATATAAGTTTGAGCTGTCCTGTAATGTTTGTTAGACTTTTACGGTTTTCATTTGACTTATGTAATATTAGTATTGCTTTTATTAGTATTATAATTTGATGGCTACTCCCCCACCCCAC
This sequence comes from Lepisma saccharinum, assembly GCF_977018435.1. NCBI lineage: Eukaryota > Metazoa > Arthropoda > Insecta > Zygentoma > Lepismatidae > Lepisma > Lepisma saccharinum. Next base: position 67,557,547 of record NC_139240.1, read on the forward strand.
CCTCTGAAGAAAGTAGCTGAATTTAACACTGTTACAACACAGATTACGGGAACAGTGGTTCTCCCTTGTAAGAGTTTTCTGACTCCCTTCCAAGTCTACAGACATTACATTAACCAAGGGAATTAAGAAGTTTGCGTCAAACTTGTTTTGGAGACTGGGTTTAGAAGAATCAAGACTAAGTTTAAAGAAAGTACTAACTGGACAAAAAACCGTCAGTTTAATTTAAGACCGCGCGTGTACTAAAGAGTCGGAACTTCAGGTCTGGCAACGACAGTTGTTGAGGTTTCGTTGGGGCAGTAAAAGACTCAAGCGATAGCAGCGCGCTCTGTCGGAGAGCCGAGGTCGGCAGGAGCGTCTTGTCGCCCGAGAAGACCCCAGGAGAAAAACTATAATTAGACCAGTTATGTGAATCCCTTTCTCCCCCACTGCGGTTCTTAGTTACACTGGATCGTATCCTGAGAGAAGGTTTATTTATTTTTTTGTGTGCGTGTGGAAGTGTATCCTTCAGCGCTTCGAGTTCATATTTCGCCCGTGAGTAGCACGCTGTTTGGAAAATGTTTTGGAAGATGACAAGTATCTGTGTGTTTGTTTAGTTCGACATGTCGCCGCTCATTGCATGGAGGCGTCACCTCTGTGTCTGCAAGAGAGAGGGATATTTTTGTGGGCAATGCATGAGTAACGAGTTGAAACATGTGAAGAAAGCAAGTGTTGTGTGTGCATATGTGTGATTTGCGTGTGGTGCGTTTCTTTGTGATCTTTTTTTTTTATCTCTCTGATAACGTTTCCGTTTATCTAACTGAGGTAGGTATTTGACGGGTTTGATACTTGCGTTTTCTGAGTTTCTTGTTAATGTAGCGGTTATGTTCAAAGTATGCAAATTAAACTTATAGTTCTATACAGAGAATTCACCCTTTCTGGATTTAGGTGTGGGTAAGTGGTAACATTATAGTATAGGGGTGACGGATTTCTTCAAATTTACAGGAGAAAGTACTTACGGAAATCATTTTCTGTAGCGTTGTGGAAGTTCGTGAATGTAGTTTTGATCCATTTTAATGCGAATACATGTTTTCTGCGAAAATCTCTGTCCGACATACTGTTTCTGCTGCCGCCATTTGCTTTCTGCAAGAAAGCACAATGTTCCCTGTAGTCAGTGTTTCAAACTCGCCGTGTTTTCACTAGAACATGACGTGTCGAGTATTTTTAATTTTTTAATATTTTTTTTTAACTATGCTTGCCTAACCTAACTTAACCTAACCTAACCTTACGGAAAATGGTTTTTGGGGCTAACGAGAATGGTTTTTGGGGCTAACGTGAATGGTTTGTGGGGCTAACGTCAATGGTTTGCGAGGTATTAGAATAATTTTAAATCCGTTCACGAAAGTAGGTATTTTCTGGTGAACGAGGTTGCAACACTGCATAAATCGACAAAACATTCGCACAACGCGTCCTGAACCAGTACGCTATCGCCCGCTATAATGTGTTACAGAATCGAAATAACGAGTAACAGTAAATACTCGTAAATGTAAGAATAGACCTTATCTTAGTTAGAAATGCATTATTTCACCTTAGGAAATGTTCCTCATTCCATAATAGTACGTTAGCAATGTAAAAAAGTGCGAAATATATGATTTATAGGTGTCACCCCCCATACTATAATAGTACCGGGTAAGTAATGTAACAATTAAGCAAGGTGACAAAACGGCCTTTCGTAAATCGAGAATGTCTGAGGTTTTGTTAAACAATTCATTCATTGTTCGCGAGCAGGTTTCTCGCTGCTAAGTGGAAGCTTTCCTATTTTGCAGCAACGTAGTATGCACTTAATCAACTGATATCATCATCGGGGGGAGGAGGGGATTTATAAAATTTGGGCTCCTAGACTATCCTTTGTTTTGCACCCTCCGACATTATTATTATGAACAGTTTGTTATTATGGTAATACTTCACTTCTGCTAATTGCATGCTCTGTATTAATAACACTTGTAAACATTAAAATATAGACACATCTCATTCAAAATTATTCATTAAACTTCCACTTATAACACCATTAAGCCTTGTTTCCATGATTATGAAAAACTAAATATGCTGACCAAGGCAGTAATTTATTTTATTAAAAACATAAACTAAACGTAACGTTTCAACCTTCTAGCAAGGTCTTCTTCAGACTCTGTATCAAGTACAAAAGTAACAAGATACAAAAACAGGGCATTATATATACACAAACATTACTCCCTCCAGACTATTAGAAAGTTGTTATGGAACTTTCTAGCAGGTGGCTTTCCCTTGTCAACTGTACTTTCACCTAAAAGGCTAAACTTATTTACTTCCATATAGAATGTGGTCGGGCTTTATATCTCACGTTCTTTTTCCTTCATTTTCCTCCTTCTCCTCTCCTCTTTCTCTCTTGTCCTTTCCACTCTTTCTAACACCTTCTTCCATTCTTTGTTTAACTTCAGTCCCCCATTCCCGTTCATTGTGTCTTCTTCACCTTTCTTCTCTATTTCCTTGGCTTCCTTCCATTTTCTCACTAGCATTCTCTTCTCCCTTCCTATCTGCTTAGCCTCATCCCACTCTATGTCATGTCCTGTTTCTCGTGTGTTTAAATATCGCATTTCTCTCTCTCTTAAGTCGTACATCATCCCTATGTTGTTTCAACCTGTCTTTCAGTCTCTTTTTCGTTTCTCCTATGTACACACTCTGACATTCTTTACATTTTACTTCGTAGATAATCCCTTCCTCTTCGCTGTTTTCCTTTTTATTGTTTGCATTCTTCGCTATTCCTAAGATGCTTCTCCCTCCCTTTCTGTAAGTTTTAATGCCCGCTTTCCTAAGCACTTTTCTGTCCTCCATATTCTTTATGAAATTTCTTTTTGTCACCTCACTTACATCATTTCTTTTGTGGCAGAATACCCGTGCGGCACACTTCTTCTGATGCCAAGCGGTTTCAATTTCCTGTTCTATCTTCCTTTTCATCAATATATCAAGGTAGCTTAACTTGTCTTCTTCTTCTATATTTTAAGTTCCAATAATATCCCTCTTTCTTCATCTTTTATTTCTTTGGCAAAAATGTCGAGCTGCCTCTTCGTTCCCTTCCATATGCCAAAACAATCGTCCGTCCACATATATGACAAAATAATTCTGTTTTGTATCCGGCGTTTCCCGGGTATTTATTTATCCCAATCTCATATTAGACAGGAAAATAATGAAATCTAACTATAGTGTAAAATATAACTAATTTTCTTTACAGGTATTTAAAAGTATATGTACAGTATACAATTATAAAATAAAATATTTTACAAATTCACTATAATATTAATTTAACTCAAAACTTGATTATAAACAACATTTTTAGTTTCACCTCCAGGAGCAAGAATAAATAAATTGAACGGCATTGGTAGTGTCATTATTCATTTTAGCGACCCCGAAAACTATGGATTCCACACTAATATCGGTCGTTTTCGATTATTTTTTTGCCAAAGGGGGCTTACCCCCACAGTATTTCTTTCCAGATTGTAAGTCATATGTGTACCAAGTTTGGTTGAAATTGCTCCAGGCGTTCGAGAGTTATGCCAGAACAAACATACACACATACATCCATTTTTATATATATAGATGATAGATTACCACAATATTTAGAAATTTTAACAGTCGATGGTCTTTTGTCAAATCTGCCCCTTCAGCGTCTCATTTTTGTGGGGCCCTCTGGACTAGGATAGCCTAGTGGCATTTACCCTCTGATCATCATCTGCCTCAAACCATTTCTTAACCACTGCCCCACAAATTATTTTCTCTCCACTTCCAACATTGCTCCTTGTTTTCTCTGACCCTTTCCACCGTATTTTCAATTTTTGTTTTGTCTGTCCATTCCTCGACATAGCAAACATTTCTAAAGCTACCCCACTTTGTAGCGACAAGGTTTTTGCACCATGAGTATATAATGTGATTCATTCAGACCAAAGATATATCTACCTGATTATTCATGACAATGCAATAATTACATTTGCAGTTATTCCGTTACGGACAACTAGAAATTTGTGAAACGTGTTGAATTTATTCAGAATAAATAACTCGGTCCATGGGAAATACTTATGCCTATTCATTTTGTCATTGAATGTATTAATAATTAATATTTCAACATCTATAATTTATTATCATATTCAGTTAAAGCAAATAAACCTTTTCCTTACGAAAACACACATTCAGCGCCTTTTATTTCCTGCTACTGGTGAAGAATCCTTTCATTTTCTGTTCTCTCATGGCGCCTACTTGGTCTGGTGCGGGGCACATTCAGCTGCTAACAGTCACTTAAACTAATTACTAAGGCTCGCTTCAGACGAAAGCATTTTCCTTAAGCCAGTCTCACACGGCAGTTAGGTTCGTCCTAACTTCCCCATCGACTTCTATCTTCGTTACTTAACGATCGTGTGAGAGCTTTCTGTTATTCAGTTCCCGACAGAATTAGAAACCGTCTCTAAATCCATCGTTAATACCATAGAACTACCAATCAGAATTGAGGAGCACACTGGCCAGCTGAAGTGGGAAGTAGAAGAAGAAGAAAGGCAATAGATGTTCGACTGTTTTTTGAAGGCAGCAAAGAAGAAAAAGATTCGACCAATACAGCTATATAAATGATTACGGCGAATGTTTTATTTGTTGAGTGAAGAGTCTACTATTTATTATTGTTTTAAATAAATAGTTCGTATGTCTAAATTTCCTACTGTGATACTGTTATTTTACTTTCACAACCGACGCGAATACTATTTTGAAGTAAACAGAAAGCACTGAACAGCCACATGCGTATGTATGGCTGTAACAAATAGACTGTGCAGTGTGTAGCACCGCAGTTGTAATGATATATATAAGTTATTAATTGTAATTAGTTCTTCATGGACATCAAAGTGAATTTCGCAATAAGTATTTTAGGACCAAAGAAGTGTCAATGATATATAAATATAATTTTGTAACTTAATGTAAATACCACAATTTTCGGACTTTGAATGTTGTGAATTTTATGTAATTTAATTTACTAGTTCGTATTGGGGGATATATTTCAAAACCGTACGAGAAGGGTTTCATTAGAATATACAAGTTCTATCGTAATATACGGATGCAACTTTATGCCAGTGTGTCCGTAAAGTGATATATCAACTTGAAATACCATATGTTGTATACTCACATTCACTGCCACGGGTTACATGTGCTACATCTTTCAACAGTGCCAATGTTATTCTCTATTCTTTTAAGAGAAAACATAATTTTCCCAAATCTTGAGCAGTTAGAAGCGTCTAAACTTGCGAAGTGGTATACCGTGTTTGTGCAGTCGCCATTTTTAAAGATGCGATTTTAAGGATCGTGTGAGACCCCTTTTGCTGCCTTGGCGAACTGAAGACAAAATCCTATGGTAGTTTCGAGTCGGAGGTGGGCAGGGAAGTGCGGACATACTAACCACCGCGTGAGACTGGCTTTAGCATTTTCCTTAACATTTATGCCATGACCAAAAATCTACCGTGTAAAGTGAGAAATGTTACGGCATTTCAGATGCCATGGCATATTTCATGGCATTTCTCAAGGATAGGCTCGGTCCGTAGCATTTTTCGTAGCGTAACCAATCAGAAGCGACCTCTAGGTCACGAGTGCAGTTGTAATGGCGGCCACGTGAGATGTAAACAACGTATCACTTCACACTTTTAAAAGACGATAACTATTGAACCGAGAGGAATATCGCTTCGTATTAAATGGTTTTAGGTAGAGAAGAATTGCGCTGATTAAATACATACTTTACAACGTTTACTGTACACGTATGGAAGAATATTTTAGCTCTTTCAATTGTAAACACCGTGCTCACAGCATTGACAATGTAACTGGACGTGCCTTTCGTGCTGTATATATTGTACGTACATTGTAATTGAAACAGCTAACCGAAATGGTCCATAAAATGCTTTCGTGTAAAGTACTATTTGTTATAAGGTTTTTGGAAACATTTGCGTAGCATTTATGCTAGTAAAAATGTTATTAAAGGAAATGCTTTCGTCTAAAGCCGGCTTAAGACATCTAACCTGTCCCTCCTAACTTAACAATTCCGCTTAGTTCTAACAATGCATATGTGGTTAGGTTAGGAGGTTTAGAGCTTTTAGCAATTAGTTTTTAGTGACTGTTAGGAAATGGATGTGCCCCGCACCAGACCTGGCGCTTACTGAACACATACATTGACACCAAAGGATTAGTTATAATCAGGGAACAAATGATAAACGTAGCTCGCGCCGAGTGGACAGCGCCATCTATGAGCCAAATGCAATAACATCCTAGTATTTGTAGCAGATCAATGCTTTCCGCCCTTGTGTTTAGTGCTGTGTTAACGTTCACATGTAAAGACTGAAAGAACTTACGTCACTTGTTAGTATCTGGCCTCAAATAGGCAGTGGAAGATTTGATTTATACCAATTCTAGCGATTTTAGTTGACATAAGTTGCTATTATAATATTCTTATATCATATTTTTACCTGTTCACGTAATAATAATAATAACTAATTGGCCTAATTAATACTAATATTGTTAATATTAGTATACATATTAATCTTATTGACCTATTAATTATCAACTTCATTATTATTATTACAAGTGAGACACTTGGTTTGGAGCCCTTCCAGAAATATAGTTCTGGATATGTACAATGGGATCCATTAGTATTACCGTGCAAATTGTCCATGACTATTTTCAATAACTTTTATCTTACATCCTGTGTGTTTTTAAGCGATGGATTTTTATGTATGATGGTGCAGAAGTTGTCAACAGCTTGTTTTGACTTTTCTTTTAATTCTTGAAGCTCTAATTGGGTCAAAGAAAGTGAACGAATATGGCGATGGACAATTTGCACGGTAATACTCATGGATCCCACTGTACCTACTAAGGGCAGGGTCGGGCAAATGGTAAGATATAGCGTGCACCTAGGTATAGTTAAAGGTACTATCCCGGAATTAACCTGGAGATAGCTAAGAAAAGCACGAAAAACGTCATTCGGAAAGTCCGACCGAGGGATTAGAACCTACAAACTTCCAAACACGAGACCATTAACGGAACAATCAAGATAATTATTTAGCGTCCCAGCTCCGTAGCTAGATACTTTGACGCCATAGACAAATTGTGTTTTTTTATGTGCGTCTTTCCATATTTTCTTCTTATGACATGGTTTGTGATATTTACATCTTACAAATTTTGAAATGAGGGAACAAAGAAAAACTTTTTAAAGATTCGTAATACGCATTTCTGATTACGAGAAGTTTAGCATATTTTTGAATATTTCGGTTATGTCTCATCGTCTGAAGAACATCTTTAAGAATGTACTATTCTCGTACTACTACTTTTGGAAAAATAAAATACCATAAGGAATATAAGGAAAGCTACAGGTAAAAAGATAAAAAGAGGTTTATAACAATAAGTTAAGAATGTCGGTCATAATTACAGGGTAAGTCTGTAACTTCGTATCAACCTCACAAATCGAAAAGGATTTATGATAGAGATGTTTTGGTGACGTAGTCGAAAAGGAAACGTCATGTTCCGAAGTGACTAGTGACCTCCCAAGGAAAGTATCTAGAGGTGGCTTCATCTCTTGAAAATCTTCAATGGGAACAAGGGTCGAGTAACACCTTGTATGTTTTCCTTCTCTCCTTACCTCTGCCAAGTGTAAATTTGTCCGTCGCATATTCTTACTTTTTTCTTTACAAAAAAAACACAAAAAAACAACAACTATGTGTCGTGCCCTCTATGCCCTAGGCTTCAGCTTACTCCTTGCTACGGGCCTCAAATCTCATCTCACACGCTTCTATCTTATACGGGGAAAATTTGCCAGCTCTTCGTCTGGCAGAAGGAGAGATCTTATTTCCAGGAGTTTCTTCCGCCATCCGGAAGGACTGAATTAGTAAATTCTTCAAATGAGCGGGACATCCCTTGTAACTTCCGACCTATTTTCAAACCGGAAGTGCATATTTCCTGCGAGTGCCAAGTAAAGCACATGTAGGATTGTGTGTGTTAAGGGCGAGATGTACAGTTTCCATAACGAATCTACTGTTGTCGGACAGGAGATAGAAATTTACATGGGCGCGTGAAAGTAGAGGTATACCGTTCGCAATTCCAACTGGCGGTTGGGAAACAACGAATCAGCGATCAGTTGAATTCTCTTCGACCGACATCGGGCATTTTCGTGTCACAAGGCACCCGAACGTTGCTGGCGGGACGAAACAAATGAGCGTCGGATACACAGCATGTTGCCAAACGTACTCTAAAACAGAACACCGAAGCACTGTACAAACAAGCTAATAAAAAGAACTGACAAAAACAGACGTACGCTTGGCAACGTTGTAACACGAGAGCGATGTTACCCCTACAGCTGTTACTTCGCAACTGAGGTTGTTGACACTCATGAAGGCACACACCCCCGAAAACGATTGGTGGACAGATGAAGCTATGTATGTCAGCCGTCAGTGGGTCCGCGATCAGTACAGGCATAAGTTACTTACCCATTCAGGACAAGCTAAAGAATACAGTTATTTTCCCATGAGACTTTTTGTTGGTTGCTTTTAAGAAAATCATAGAAAATATGTTGTTAAGTGTGTTATTATTTAACATTTTTTTCTGAAATCTACAACACGACGTCCTTATTCAACAATGTATGAAAGTTATTGAAAACATAGTTTCAATACATAATAAGAATTAATTAATGAAAATAACCTATCCTATTATAATCATAATCGTCACTAACTGCGAAATCCGAAACAGAATTCTCTTAAAAATTTCGCACAATGTGCATTTAAATTATTCAATTATATTCTGAAGATAATCAACAAAAACGTAACACAATTCGAGAAGAGTACAAGTAAAATTCAGCACCGACGACAGCAGCGACATCTAGCGGTTGAAATATGAAACAGGTGGCTACAACACGTGTACGTATATTTCTTTCGCCGTTGGGTATTCAAGAGATGCGGTGCGATTATAACACGTCACTCATTCACAATGGAATCCTATAGTGTGTATGCCCGTCTTATTTGGACACTAAATGTACCGGAAAGGGTTAATATAACCACACAAAACACATGAAGATAACATCAGACCAGGAATAACAAAGTGTTACTTTGAGTAGAGAAAATGTTAACAAGGGAGTGTCACTCGGGAGTCCTGAGTTCATTCCCCTACGTTGGACGATTTCAGGGAAGGGATTATTGTGGGTAAAGACGGTTGGAGCATGGTGTTGATTACATTACCTCCAACTACGGCCGAGATTGTGAAAAGTAACTTGATTACTTTTTCAGGTAATCAGCATTGAAATTAAGCTATAGTTTACCCATTTCAGAAGGTAACAACTATGGTTACTGCTGCTTGCAACAGTGTTACAAGTAAGTCATTACTTCTAAACTCCGTACAGAGCAAACATTAGAAAATTGCATGTTTCTATGTCATACGAAACACGAAAGAGGCTTTTTGATCGATGTGAAGTTTAGAGCCTTCTATAAAATAATAAAAGAAATAATAATTTTTGTGTTTTTGTTTTCTGGTCCTTGGCGAGTATTTGCAGGACCAAAATCACGTCGTATCGGACAAACATAATGTTTTAGTATTTAGCCTCAAACAAAAGCACCTCGTTTTTCCGAAGAATTGGGCAATGTCCAGGTCGAAACAGAAAACAATGTTCGATCTATTTTCGAATCGGCCCACGATGTGGGAGGTTACGTCTTACAAGTACGGTTTTGCTTTGCACAGCGTTTTCCTTCACGCAATTCTAAGTACGATAAGAGAACTGTTCATGTGAGAGATGTAGCCTGTGTGTTTTCGAAAAAATGGATTTCATTGTTTTGATATCTTTATAGAATTGTGTTTTTAGCCAACCCAATATTTAGAAGTCACGATATGGATCTAAAACATTGACTGACTGATTTACATTATTTTACTTCGCTTGTCTGCCACTTTTGGCTAATCGCCACCTCCCTTCCACGTACTACAACCTAGACTGCTTTTTGCAGACTAACGAGGTTCTGGCCAGTATAATCCTGTGTGAGGCTCGCGTTGTGTGTTTGTGATTGCCCTTTCGTCCATCTCACCGTATCATCTTCCTCTATGTCCGAACTAGTCTCGGACAATAAATAATCATAAAAGCATGAAAAATTGTAAGGAAATATATCTTAAAAACACATAGGAATAATGGGTGAAGTTTTTTAATATTTAGAAATAACACTAGAGTGTGCGTCAAATCTCCTGCATATGGCCTTGAACGACTGAACAGCACCAACGAATCACAGACGTGCGGCGTTGCCTATAAAAAAAAAAACAAAAAAAACCACGCTGTCTCTTTTCCGTGTGAGATTTCGACATGGCATCGCTGCAGTGCGCTGCTATTGGCTATCGCATATGCTGGAGATTTGCCGCGCACTCTAGTTTTACACACTTCACATAGTAATTCACAAATATGTATAATTGTTTATTAGTTTAACAATTATGTTCGATGAGAGTATGTTAGTTAATCATTTAATTCCAATATTTCAGAGATAAAAGCAATTCGTTCTGTCAGTAGCAACTAACACACTCTACGCCCCCCCCCCCCCCACCAGTTTCAGTTGTGCGCCCAAAGCTTTCCTTTCTAAAATATTAATTCACGCCTACATTTATATTAGTATATACAAATATGAAGGGCTAATATCAGTGGCGTGCCCAAGGGGGGTTGGTGGGGGTCATAACCACCCCCTTTTGCCCAGTATTCCTAAAAAAAGAACGTCAAAGGTAGGAAAGGATGTCAAGATGAGGGTTGACTACCAGAAAAAGTGTACATAACCCCTCCCTTTCGAAAATCCTGGGCACGCCAGGCTAATATATACATGTAATTTGAATCAATGTAAAAACTACAACGAAAAGTATAGGTTTAATACTGACGTATCTTATTACAACTGACATTTGATCAATTTTAATAATAACTTGGGTTGTATCCCAAACAAGGGGAAATAATGTTGCCTTTAGAACGTTATCTATTTTGCCACATTTTCAGTGTGAGTTTTAAGAAGTGGGTTATACCTCGCTAACATGTCTACAACAACAACACCGCGGGGGCTATTATTTACCCCACTGCGTTCTGTCTTCATCTTCCAAAATCACCTCGTATGTTATGTGTTAACGTCAGCTCAACCAGGCACCAATCCACTGCCATCTACTGTGTTTTCCACGTGGACATTCACTGGCTTGCCTCGCATGGACGTTAAGAAAAATAACCTGACTACCTGTCAGCACCATTCTTTTTTTTGCATTTCATTCTATATCCTCTCTTATTGCACCACTCGCACGACGCTTTGGTTCTACTGCAGCAAACTCGTCCGCGGTCTCAGAAAACCTCCAACTCCTTCTGGTCCTCTGCCAACACCGAACGGAACGAGAGAATGAAATAGGCAAGCAGACTAGGCCACATTTCTAGAATAGTATTCGAGTTTCGCTGTGAGGAAGAGACATCAGGTCAGCCATTTCACTTACCTCTTGGAAACAGGTACTACCTCCTTGGGTCAATGGACTCTTATGTAAGTTTGTTATTGTTCTTTGAATAGCTACTAATACCAGTAGCTCCCCACATCTTCCAATAAAAGCAAAGCTCAAATTAGTAAAAATCTAATTAGGAAGAAAGAGCCCCATTCGGCAAGAACGCACGCAGGATTCTTTCCCAGAAGGGCAGAGTTACAGAAACTACTTTTATTATTACTAATATTATTATTGCTATTATTACTGCTATTATTGCTTTTATTTTTGTTATTATTATTACTATTACTACTACTACTACCTATGTTTGTTTAAGAGTACATACCGGGTGGCCAGAATTAAAGTTACCCAACTCAGAGCCCTCTGTATAGCCTGTTTGAGGCATCGTAGAACTCTGAGATTTGGCGAATACCATGGAGAAGAGGATGGAGATAAGAAAAAATAGTTCAATTTTCCGCCACCGGGTTGAAATGTGGCGCTGTACTTCCATGATGGGTTGTACAAATATCACGTTAAGTGATTTAGCTGAGTTATTAGTTAGAAAGACATTTGTTAGCGGCTGGAAGTTGCGAAAAAATAATCTCTCTTTTATTGCCAGATTGCAAGGTAAAGGCAAATCCATAACCAATTGGAGCAGTTTACGTCATTATTACAGCCCATTATGAAAGTACAGCGCCACATTTCAACCCGGTGGCGGAAAATTGAACTATTTTTTCTTATCTCCATCCTCTTCTCCATGGTATTCACCAAATTTCAGAGTTCTATGATTCCTCAAACAGGCTATACAGAGGGCTCTGAGATGGGTAACTTTAATTCTGGCCACCCGGTACATTTGTAATTTCCATATTCTGTACATATGTAAAAAAAAAAAAAAAAAAAAAAAAAAAAAAAAAAAAAAAAAAAAGTAAAAAAAGGTAAAGTGCTCCCCTGTGTACAGCACCACGCCCTGAAGGCGTATAGGGGGTGTGGGGGTAACGCCCCACACTTTCTTGATCCGGTCGTGAGTGGGGGTGATGTGATCAGCATCACGCCCCTGACCGCCTTTACCCCCCAGGGTTTCCCCCCAGGTACATGTTATTCGACACTGGGTGGGCGCCGGGGCCGCTTCCATCGTTAGAAAAGTTCCCGGATTTGAACCGGCCGGGGATCGAACCCGGGACCTTTAGCATGGTAGTCAGACGCGTTACCGACCTTTTTTTTTTTTTTTTTTTTTTTTTTTTTTTACAAAAGGAAATACCCCCTACACGGAGGTATCCCCCACCATTCACTCTTTTTCTCACTTTTACACTTTTCAATTCTTACATTTTCTTTGTTTCTTATCAACTGGACGAACACAAATACCCATGCCTTACCCGGGACTCGAACCCAGAACCCCTGGCGTTGTAGCGCGCTCTGCTAACCACTTCGCCACGGAGGTCGACACTGAGCCACCACGGCCACTGTACATATGTATACTTGCATAACTGTATACTTAACAATAATTCATTTAGGACAAAAAGCTGTTTTTTTATAGTTAGATATTCATTTTAAAATAGACTGCAAGCTTAAATGTAACTCCATTTCAAATAATAATAATAATAATAATAAATAGTTTCTGCTGTAACTTACGGCCTGTAAGTCACAGAAAACAAAACCTTTTGTTATAAAATATCTGTACAATTTCGCCGTTCGAGTTGCATTAACTCTTTTCAAAAATCTCAGGGGGGGGGGCTGCAGGCGCCCATGCTATTAGGCACCTCCTTCTTAACAATGAAAATGTGCCGGCCACCGTAGCGGAGTGGTTAGCACAGCGAGCAACGACGCCAGGGGTTCCGGAACATGTGAGTGTCACCTCATCAGCATCATATCATCACTCATCCTCATCTTCGCGGTTAACCAAAAGTGGCAGAAAAGTGAAGAAGTAAAATAAACCAAATCAATCAACAATGAAAATATAATAGACCAAGGCGACAATAGCATCGATACCTTCAATCCTTTTAGTAGGCCTACTACGCACAGTGGCGTGCCCAGGTTTTCGACAGGCGAGGGGGGGGGGGCGTTTATTTATTTTTATTTAGTAGTCAACCATCATTTATCATCTTTTCCTGCCTTTGACATTCTTTCTTTTAGGAATACTGGAAGAAAGGGGGGTTGTGACCTTCACCAATGGGCACGCCACTGACTATGGTAAACCTTATGTACCAAGAGAAAGAAAATTGCCTTCGTCCCCCTCCCCAGTTTTGGAACCCATTCGTCGTCACTGCCTTGTTGGAACAATGCTTATTTGCAGATTGCTGCTTTTTTGTTTAGGACTAACGAAAAATATCAACCAAACCTTTTTGGTTTTTGCAAACAAATCAGCACATTTCTTTGTAGAAGCGTGAACATGAAAAGTACAACAAGACACAAGCAAGTCAAATTGTTCATAATCCTTTCATTTAACCTCCACGCACACACTTATTGCAGTACACCTAGTAGATAAGATAAAATGTTCGTGAAACTCAAATAATCAAAGGCCAACGACATCAGAGCTACCAGCGTTGCAAGTGCAAACCTATACACATGAGTAAATATTTAGTCGAGGTAATTTTCAAACAATTTTATCTGCAACTAACCAGCCATAGCCTTACTAGCTATCAAAATCCAAATAAGGCAGTGGAAAGTCTTCGCTCTAACGACGAGACTTGTAGCAGTGAACCCTTTCTTAATGTAGTTATCGATGTCTGCGATTGCACAATTTTAACGCAAGTGTTCCAGGACAAACGTGTGCACGATCGAACAGAGTGGTACATGAAACACGGGGAAGTGTGCGATTGAAACGAGACATGAACGCAAGCATCTTCAGATGGACATGGATATTTTCGTGTTCTTTTCTCAATTGCCCCTTATCGAACATTGCGTACGTTTTCAAGACTAAGTTGAGATTAATAGTGTGAATGGTCGAACATTCTCTCTTTAAAAAGAGTGGGTTGTGAAACGATTCCTTCTTGAGTTGAAAATCCTCTGGGCAGAAACAGACTTTACACTGGAGAATCTTGATATGGCCTGAAACTGCCGACGCGAATAGTCAGTTATTATATCAGTAAGTACATATTATTTTTATCTTCTCAAAATTTAGTTAGTTGCATCACATGAACTTTAGTAATCTTCCATCTACATCCTCAATCCTCATTATTCATGGTCTCCTTTATTGCACTACGGTAGACCAACTTCGTTTCTGACGTCATACGAGAAGAGATGTGCCTACGTTGTTAGGTTTGGTTCCCTTAGCATAAATACACAGAAAACGTTTTGTTTATGCTAAGAGAACTAAACCTAACAACTTAGGAATTTAGTGTAACAATGAATCATTCCGCGGTGACGTCAAAACGCAAGGTTGATCTAGCGTTGTGCGATAAGGGAGACCCATTATTCGTCTAAACCACCAGTCAAGCCGCCAGCCAGGTAGCCAGTCCAGCGCCAACAAGGTCATTCCTACTGGAAATCAAGTTCCATGTGATTCGGCCTTAAGTTGCTTTTAGCCCTAATGACCTATGTACACTGTGAAAGTTTGTCTCGTCTTGTCCATAGAAGTAATCCATTGAAGATGGAAATAAAATGAATAAAATCAAAAGAGCTCGTGATTCAACTCGCCACAGTCCCATCACCCTGCAGTTTTCATGGTATGGATGACAGAGATTGACATTCAACAATATCGTATCCCCAGAGAAGGGGTTAAGATCTGTAATATATCTTCAGCCGTTACGATCGACACAACTGAATGCAAGCTTACAATCGGGACTTGTGCCGCACGGCATAATTTATCTGCCAGCTAGTAATTGATTCTTCTCAACGCTTGCTGTTGGAATGTAGCCAAGCAGAGGCTACATCTGTGCCACTGTGTTGCTTGGAGAAATATTTTTACTCCTTCCTCAATGGAATAATAAGTCACTGCGTTATGTAACGATGTTAGAGGGTGCTGGTATTCATTGGCAAAGCATCAGCTGATTGAAAGAACAAAGGAGATTGTCTGGCTCTATTCACATGCACCTGCAATGTTGTCAGATTTCGAACAGGCTAGTGAAAATTTGTAAGAACATTGGACTCGTTAAACGAGTTATGGCCACTGACCGTTCCATAAGTCCTGTCGTGAACTCGGTGAAGTTCGTTATGGCTTTTCGTTCGTGCGATGTGCGAAGTTCATCCAAACGCACGGACCCAGAGGCTAGTTTGTTCGGTTAAATTCGTCTGCTACTTGCAATCAATGCGTGTGCACGATAGCTTCAAACTGCGCTGGAAAATACAACTTAATTTGAACAGAGAGAGATATGAAGCAACATGCACAAGATGAGTGTGCCTTAACTGTTCTTAAAATGTGATTCAAATTAAAAACAATGCCCGCAGTAGAGTTAATTTCTGCCAGAAGGACATGCCTTCCGCTAGACGTCATGTGGAAACTTTCCATAAACAAATCCCTGCGCCTGCGCTTTCACCTTAAGTCCGTAAAAGAACTGGTTTCACCAGGTTCACGAGCCCATAGGCGTGCGCACGGGAGGACAAGAGGGGGCAATTTCCCCCCCTAATCATGGACGTCCGCAGATTTTTTTTCCACGGAGGAACAAGCAAGGTATTTTTCCACGGGGCATATTACCCCGATAATAGTGTTTCCCCCTCAAAAAAACACCACTTGAATTTGAAATTATCGCATTAAAGTAAATTGCTATGACTGAAATCAAATTATGCGTGTGAAATATATACTTTTAGGTTGACATTCGATTTCTAAGAAGGGGGTGTGGCTATTCTTGCCCCCCTTCCAGACGTCTATGTTCCTACATTATTATACTTTCACCTAGAAATTTAGCTTAGCGGAATCTTATCGCCGTTATTAAAATATATTATACTATTAGTGTCCCTCCCCAACCTTGGACGGAAATCAAATAATCAATTCTAGGGGGACAAACATTGAGGTAAATGTACAAGGCTATACTGAACGCAACTCCAACTGGCGTCTGACCTTGACGGCTATTTCTGGCCCTTTCTGTCCCCCAATCGTCTTCGGGGGGGGGCCTCGATGGGCGTCAACAAACTCAGCTGCGAACATGTGGTGGACCCAACGCTCATTTGTTTGGTCCCGCGAACAACGTTCGGTACCTTGTGACTCGAAAATGTCCGTTTCAGTTGAAGAAAATTCAACTGATCGCTGATTCGCAGCCGCCAGTTGGAGTTGCGCTCAGTATAGTAGAATCTAAGAGTAGCAGGACGAAAATATACTCAAGATGGAATTTGTTTTCACGTCTTTCTTGCATTATTTCTACCAGACGGGCATGAGCAAGTGCAGGGGGCACATAGGGGCAATTGCCCCCCCCCAACCCTTATATCAAATTTTGTACAAATAGAAATACATTTCGTAAAATTTTCTTACAGTCTTGTCAAGTTCAGAGCCGTAGCTAGAGGCGGCAAGATTTGGTCCTGGGCCCCGAAATTAAAAAAATTGTAAAAGAATGATATGGCGACCCATGAAATTTCTTGTGTCATATTAAATCAAGGAGCAAATACAGAATACCGCAAGTATCTTCAATTGCTTTCAAATTCGGCATAGTCACTAATTTTGACCTCGTAATCACGAATCTGCAGTTAAAAATTGGCGGTCACGTCTGGAAATTGCGAAATAAGTCGAAAAAAGTGGGTCCGTGAACGGAGTAAACAGCATTGATTTATGAAGAAAACAACTATTTTTTGCAATGATTAGCGTTTCAAAACTATGTTTACGATCACCCGTAATTTTTACTATGCTTGCCTAACCTAACCTAACCTTACGTGTATGGTTCGTGGGGTATATTTTTCAACTTTACGCAAGACGTCATTTTCTCGCATGCTTTCCCATGTTATTGCATAGCGATAATTGACAAGCTTATTTCGCAATTTCTAGACGTGACCGCCAATTTTTAACTGCAGATTCGTGATTACGAGGCCAAAATTAGTGAGTATGCCGAAAATTACCAGAGAAAGAGAAGTTATAACTACCAGGCTCTTGCTGCTAAACAATTTTGTCTTAAATGTTTGCAGGAAAAGAAGCGCAGCACATTTCAGAGACAATTTATTTATTCATTATGGCGCCTCTATGTTGCTGCATTAGACCATATATACTGTATAATGTATATACAGTGAGAAAAAATGAGGTTTTTCTTTCCCGACTGAACTTACATCAAGGCTTTGTCCCCCCTAATCACAGGGTCTGCGCACGCCTATGCTCGAGCCCAGTTGTCTTCGTTCCCATTGTTAAGCGTCTGAAATCTTAAAATCCGCAGCGGCGTTCTAAAAGTGAAAAGTAATTATATTTCTTCCTATTTTTCCGTGTCGGTTATTTTTCGTCGCTTTGGTACATCTTGGGTTAATTGCGATCAGGATCGCTGAGGAAGATTTTCGAAAGGGGACGGTTACGTATTATCTTTGTCAGTTCTCATTTTGCCATCTTTTCCTTCCTTTGACGTTATTTTTTTATGAATCCTGAGCCAAAGGAAGGTTATGACCCCCACCAACACCCTCTGGGCACGCCACCGATGGCTATTATGAGGGCGTTGGCGGTATTTGGTTGTTCAAGATTTGGGTTGGCTTAGGTCTGGTCCTGTGTGAAAATGCTGCATTTAAATATTTCCAGTGTCTGGTGAGTGTTTCCTTTTTCCATCCAATTTTTTTGTATTTATAGAATTTATATGAATGCAGTTGTTCTACAAGGAAATTATGTTAAAATACATAGAGAAATGGAATATCTATGAAATAACAAAAAAAGGTTGTTAGTTTCAGTTGCATTTTATATAATTACGCATTTCTCAAGGCCGTGTCAATACAAAAGTGACTATCCCAATCGAATCCTTGCCTTCAAGTAAGGTGCTGTGGAAATAGGTAAAGTACATGAACCCAATATGGCCAAGTTTTCTAATGGTGTACAGAGTTAAAAAAGTAAAACTAATCGCAAGATTCAAAAGAGGAACCATTTCTGGGCGTTTGATGAAAATTGGCGCCAATTCCAAATAATAAGGTGGGTGCAGGGAAGATTTTATTAAAAAGTCATATATTTTGTTCCTTCCTCAAAATATGCAACAGAAATTGTAAAGAAAGTCCACAATGTTGTTTTTATAGGTAGATATGTATATTGATGCACTTACATTTTATTTACATAATGACACATGAGATTTGCATAAAGAAATAACTTTGTTTACAAACCAATGAACAAGTGAGTGACGTGTCACAATTTGTTACCAGAAGAATATGGATTACACATCAGTCTTGGCAAATGAAAGGTCCTTATCATCCTAGTGAGTTCCACACACACTACGTGAACTAACAAATGTCACATTTCCTCAGGTGTTTCACAATATATCCCTATGTATGCCATATTGAGTCCACCTTACATAGTGTTCTTTTTTCCTTCCTGACTTTAGATTAAAGTCTAAACTGAATACATTGTTGTACAAATTATGAACTATCAAAATATGGACTAGAGTTATAAACACATATCACTTGGAAGATATAGTAAGTAATAACTTACTTGTGCAATATTAGATCACGTAGAACACATTCACGAATTTCAGCTATTTTGTTTCTTTGTCCTTAAATTACTGTACTATAGGTACAGCCAACAGGACAGTCTAAATGACATACTAACACTAACTGTTAAATTAACCTTGTAACTACTTGGAAACAGCAAATAGGCCATATTGGGTACTAGGCCACATTGGATTCAGGTACCTTATATTCAGTGTGTTTGAAAAATTTTCAGTTTAGAGGAGGGGATTCCAATAACAACTTTTCAAGCATTGGGATGTTATACAGGCCCTAAATTACATACATAATTTCATTTGAGAAACCCAATAATTTGCTCCCAGAGAGAAGGATACAGTAGCCAGAGGGGAAGATTCTATTTCATCCTCCCATCAAATACTACTCTTGGTTAGGTTCATATTAAACAACAAACGAGTATTTTGCATGTTTAATTTTAGTACTGCCAACTCTTTCAGGGAGGGATCTGACCTCTCTTAAATATATATAAACAGCCATTCATACTTTATATCATATAAAAACATGCTATATCAAGTACATACATAGTTTTTCTAAGTCATGCTGTATTTTGCACACATTAGCACCACAGCACCGATTTGTAAATTACAACCTAACTTGCCTAAGGTTGAAAGATGCAGGCCTACTATGGTAGTGTTCAAGTAGCTGCAACAAACATAACATGACAAGTTAAACGCTTGGCAGTGCAAAAGGCACAACTAAAACTAAACCCCTAGCAACTAAAACTAACAACTAGGAAAGACAATATTCACTCATTGGGTTTTATGAACCTTTGAACCTGAATCATGGCTGGGTTAGGATAATTATCTGTCTATCTGAAGAATGATGATAATTTCGAAGAATAAAATAAACTAAGTCCTCTCTAGGCTTCCTTGCAGGTTGACCAGGACCCGCCTCACTTTCCCTTAACTCCTTTCTCTAAGCTCCTCTCTCTCCTCAATCCAAATCAAAAGTCAGTCCCTTCTCAGTCTGTCTCACCTCTATATCACCCAGGACATGGAGACCTTCCTCCATGCCGAATCGTGATTTTTACTACCTCTATTGCAAACAGCTGACTCCATAGGCTGATGGAACTTCCTATATCCTGAATACATCAGGAAGTTTGGAAAGCACAACACTGTGCATTATTTACATACCACAGAGGTTGAGACAACTGAGGTAAACAAGTGAATGCCGTGGTCAACATGAAGCATCAGAGAGGCTTTAAATAAAATATAATCTTATGGATTGATACGATACTTATTTAAGGAAGAATTGGCCTCCCAGGCAACAATCAACAATCTTCCTGTGAGGTCTCCGCTAATTATATTTAAAAGTTACAGCTACAAGTATACATGTCACACACATACAAGTAAACCATGGTTGGGCAGAGTTGGTCACAATGGTTGGCCCAACATAAGATCAACTTCAAGTTGCCAAGCGATGTAAACCCAACCTTTCCCACATAAAAAGTATAGTTGGCCCAATGGTTCTGATTACTTGGGATATTACTGAAAATAGTCATGGACAACTTGCCAAGCAATATTTGTGCATTCCACTCTTCTGATTTGTATGAACAGTAAGATTTTAAAATTCCAGCTTATGTAGCCTATGGTAAAAAGACAGACTTACTGATAATGTTCAAGTAGGTTTAAAAATCATGTTTTTACTTTGATATATATATATATATATATATATATATATAAAGATTGGCCGCTAAAATTAAAACAAAATATACTTTTTTGGGAAAAGAGTGGAGAATTGGCCATGTATGTATCAGTTACAGAGAACACAATATTATATATAATTATAATGGAACCGAGTACAACAGCTGTGGAAATAATTATACATATTGTGTAACAATGGCACTGCAAAGTAGCTTGTCTACCCCTTAATGGAAGCAAGCCACGTAACAGTGCAAAATAAAATGTAATGAAATCCAAATCTCTTGCATCTGAAATAGTAAGAGGTTCGAATTACTTTTGCAACAATGTTTTCTTCTAGATTGCATGTACAGGTAATAAATAGAATTAACATATTAATTATAAATAAATGTGGGGAAGGTATTGATTCACATGATCATCTTTTATATATATATATCTCTGTGTGTGTGTCCACAAATTATTGATAGATTTTATAATACTACAGTTTCACTAATATTGAACAGGCAGACATGATATTAGCGTCATTTGTAAGAGGAATATTTGAAGTTTTACACAGACCTTAAATGCATTCGATTGCTTCTAACGTGTGGCAGGGCAGATGTACAGGCAGTACTCCCATTCTCATCAAACCTTCTCAAGCATGTTTTGTGTGACGTCTTCAATGGCAGTTTCCTCGGTCACTGGACCTCACAGTGAGCTGAGCGATTTCTTCCTGTGAGGTTTCATCAAAGGCATCGTTTACGATCCTGAACTTCCACTGACACTGTCAGAATTGAAAAGTTTCATGAACACCGCCATCGGGAATGTCACACAGGACATGCTTGAGAGGGTTTGGCGAGAATGAGAGTACTGCCTCGACATCTGCCATGTCACACGTGGGGTACATAAAGTATGCATTTAAGGCCAGTACAAAACTTCAGATCGCTCTTTCACATGCTGGTCATGTCTGTCTGTTCAACATTAGTGAAACTGTGGTATCATAAAATCGTCCAATAATTTGTGTATATAAATTCGTTAGCATGAAAGCTCTTAGATAAAGATTTGTACCAACCAAATTCACACTCCAAATAACAGCATCCTACCACAACCTAAGCACGCTGCATTGAGTTTTCAATGAATGGAGGAGTATTGTATACATCCTACTGGAATGTATCTTGATTTCCAAGTTTTTTTAAAAAAAACATCTATGTTAACAAATTAGGGATAGTATCATATGTATTCAATAGTTCATATTTGCACATTAATATTGCTAAATATTGTATGACACATAAAATAGCGAATCATTCTTGGCTCCATGAAAAAGTATGCTAGAAAACACATTTAGCAATATTACTGATAAGTTTTGAAATTTTCTCTGTAAATTACATTTGAATTGTTGTGTCCTAGAGTTTGCGTCACTACTAGTAGGTCCTATTTTTGCCTCTGGAGATCCAATAATCTTGTTGACATTACAAAGAAAATAGATAACATACTAGAATGGTTTACATATTTTTTTTAACATTAATTATGTGGATAAAGGAATAAGTTATAAACATATTCTTATTTCACCACTGTTTGTACATGCATGAAATTTTGATCTACATATCCCTTATTCTCTTGTCTTACAGGTCCTGTTTTAAGGCCAGGATAGCATGCTGCCTGTGCCTGATTTGTCTATTTCCGTGACCTACATTCTGCTGACGCTACTTCTGGCCTATGCTTGCAGGAAGATAACAGATATAATCTCAACCCCAGGCTCTCTAGCACACACACTTTTTCAAGAGGCCATTGCTGGAGCTGAACTATGTGGATGCTGCTTTGAGCTCATAATAAGTAAGGAAAACTATGTATATTATACACTTGGAAGATGAAAGCACTGAACATAAAAGAACATCATACACGGTTCTTTTATCTTAGAGTTTTGTTTATTTAAAATAGCAAAAGAGGTTTTTGGAATACCATGAACTGTTTTTTTTAATTTGAACACAGGGGACACACACACAAAAGAAATTCAATTGTCCAAATTGGATGTGTTGGGAATGAAGCACTGAGATCATATATATTTTTTTACACCAGCTTATCAAAGGATTTTATCACTTTGCTTTGGAAAACTAGATTTAAGATATGGTTTTATTTCAGCTCTGGGTATGATCCTTTAGGGTGTTATCTGTGGTCATCGTACAAAAACTTAACAGTGCCCAAAATTGTAGATTCTTATGATTTGGATCTTAGAGAGTCCGTGGACCACTGTCTATGACATTTCAGAACCACAGCTTGTGTTGAGCATGAAATCAGAAATATCAATGAATGATAATTATAGCTCTTGTTGCACGGTGATCGCAAAAGTTTTTTATTTGACACTTGAGAAGAGTCAAACCCCATTTTCTCCAGTGTATCCCAGGAGGGGATTGGGGGGCAAGCCTGACGTTCACTTGTGTGCAAGTAGTCCAGGGTTTAATACTCAGTTTGAGTCTGAAAATTTTTACACTGACCGAGCATCGGAACATTGATGATCTTGAAAAGAAGAACAAGCAGACTCTGTTCTAGAAAGCTTATTGATGATGGTATGATGAATGTACTCACTATGTGTCACTGAAAGCCACTTGGCAGACCTCATTTTCTGAAGGGCTGTTGTATGTTCCTCAGAGCCTGTGGCTAAAGAACTTTCAATAAGTGAAAGAGTGAATGTAGGAAATAATTCTAAGATTTGGTCCAGGATTGTACTACGTATTCTTTAAATTCAACTGAGAAGTTACATGAACACAATTAAAACCTGTGGCACAACAGCCCATGATGGCCAGGGCCTACCTACATACGTGACGAGGTGGAAGATCATCCAACCGGTTACGGGGTGACGAACCCTCAGTTGTTGTTGTAGGTTTTTGTGATCAGGTTATGCTACTCATTCATAACTCCAAAATTTCCTCACGATGGTGGGTGGCCACTGCCCTCATACACTGCCCGAAATCTGAGGAGAAAGATTGTTACGCTTCCCCCACAGGAGTCTTGAACTAACACTCGACCCATAGCCTGAGCCCAAACCATGACGCCTTGGACTGCATGCCCACGGTGCGGGACACATGATCACGACTATTATCAAATAACTTCTCTGTAGTCATGGACGTGCACAGGATTTTTCCAGGGAGGGGCAAGAAAGGTATTTTTTTCCAGGGGGGGGGGCAACATGGCATATTTTCCCTAATAATAGTGTTCATCCCTCAAAAAAAATTACTTAAATTTGAATTTATCATGTTCGTGCAATAATTAACACACATTATTGTGGCTGAAATTAAATTATATGTGTGAAATTTGTAATTTTTGGTTGACTTTCGTTGCCCCCCTTGCCCCCCCCCCCCCCTTCTGGATGCCCATGTCTGTAGTCTGTACATACATTGGTTTTAAACAAACTTTGCTAAAGAAATATTCATAAAAATTAATATTGTTTTTCTTTTTGTAATATTTTGACTCAGCCAAGCAGTCTTCAATGATAAACAATGACAATGGCGATGTAAGGGGTTCATGGTGGGCAATCCCCTTCCAAAAATCATCTCTCCATCTTATTTTAGAAAAATATATTTTGACTATTATGGCAAACATTATTACTATATTCAATAAGCTGATTTAATTTTCTAACATTTAACAATCTTTGTGTAAACCCCTCCCCCCCTTTTCAGCTGCCACGCTGCTCCCCCTTTCTCTCCCATTACAAAATTTCTCTGGCATTGACAGTGAAGAACAATACTTATATTCTGTTGTGGGACCTTATGTAATAACTTAATAAATAACTTGTTTGATATGGTTGAAATATTATGAAACAAAAATAACAATTGTGTCATTTTGAACATGTTATAAATTATGAATTATCATATTATATTATATTGTTAACTTTATGCCATCATTGTGTTTCTCTCCCCACAGTTGCAGACAACTATGGGGTCTTGATGTATGCCCTCTTCCTTTTCCTTCTAACAATATGGTGGTCTCGGAACTGGGGTGATGCAACAGCATGCGCTTACACACACATTGAGGATCTAATACAAGGAACACAAACCATAGATGTTGTTCTACTGAAAATATGGGCAGAACTGACTGGCGGAGTCTTAATCTTTAGGTAAGTTCGTCTTAACGTAATTCTTGTTAACATTATCAGTATCACCAATAAAAGTCAGATGAAAACTGCAGTGACTGGTAAAAAAGTTGATTGTTACCATATATTGATTGAATGTGCACATCTCAAAACAAACTATTAAACCATACTTCATCTCTACTGAATTCTAGTCATTTGACTTGATATGATTGATTCAGTTTGTGGTTTAAGTTCACTTTATGCACAGTAAGGCTAATCAGGACTGAACCTACAGTTTAAAGTGGGATCTGAACCACCATGTGCATCTGTGAATCGAACCTGGGACCCCTTCATTACAAGGGGATGACGTTACCACTATGCCACCAGGGAAGCTTGACCTGATACGAGATGGGCACAAACCCTATAGTAGCATCTCTTAGTCATTAAATCCATAAGTGCCCAGAAGAAATGAGAAATATCAAATTTAAACCATCCATCACTCAAACATGTGTAGAATTGTGTTTATGTTCGCTCAGAATGTATTGGGTTGGTGCGAATGAAATGTCCGGCCCAGGTGCGTCATTGCCAAAGGCCAAAAAATCAAAACTACAATACCTGGTTAATCAAAATAGTCACCATCTGCAGCCACACACTTTTGCCATCGCTCAGCCAACAATTGGATTCCATGGCGAAAGAAGTCTGGAGTCTGCGATGCAAAGAACTCCTCAACGGCATGTTGCACTGCCTGATCATCAGCGAAGGTCTTCCCTGTTATGAAGTGATCGAGATGCTGGAAGAGATGGTAGTCAGTGGGAGAGAGGTTGGGAGAATATGCTGAATGAGGAAGGGTTTCATATTGCAATTCATGGAGAGCCTGCACCGTTCTTTGTGCGACAGGTGGGCGAGCATTGTCGTGCAACATGAGGACACCATGTCTGTGGACCATTGCTGGATGCTTGCGGAGAAGTTTTCGCTGCATTTCATGGAGTTCAGCACTGTAACGATCTGCATTGATGGTTTCACCTCGCCTGAGAAAGACAGATGGATCACACCACCACAGACCACCATACCAGCAACAACACCTTCCGTGGGTGGAGAGGTGGTTTCGGAAACCGCCCTGGACGTTTATCACGATCCAACCATTGTCCTGATAGTTTACGATTGTCATAGCAGATCCATTTTTCATCTGAAGTGACAATCCGATGGAATACAATATTTTTGGCAGCTTGCTGAGCAGAATGTCCCAGTTTCAATTCGTAAAGAAAAATCACTCGTAATTGTGTGTTCTCCATGGTGCACTTTCAGGCGACCCTGTTCAGCAACACACTGCCTCCTGACTGACTGTCTGGGTGCTCCAGTCTGTTTGCTGACGTTAGATCCTGGACCTCAGTCAATCTCTGTGTTGTGTTGTTGAGGTGAGTTTCCCACCAGACGTCAAAGTGGACATTTAATTCGCACCAACCCAATATTACACATTCAAATTATCTGTCTCATGATAGGTTCTTTGGAGAGAGACAAAGAGAGTCTCTTTTTTTCTCTGTCTCAGTAGTCTTAGCTTAAGAATGTTCTTTGAAACTAGAATATAATCACCAAGGAAATAAAAACCAGTCAAAATAAGAATATTTTGTACTTATATTACTCTGAAGAAACACATATTAATTAAATGTGGTTTATTTTACAGGTATATACGTAGATTATGGCGAATGGAATTTGCCTTCACACATAAGGGAAGAGCATTTGCTAAATGTGTAGCAGATCTGCAGGTATGACACAAAAAGCAATTACCTTTTTAACATGGACATCCACAGATTTTTTTTCCAGGGAGGTGCAAGCAAGTCACTTTTTTAAACAACGCTGCCCAAAAAAGAACTGCTTCAATTTCAAATTAATGCAATAGACCCTCTACTGATCATTAACTCTGATAAACTTACTTTTCATTTTTCCACGTAAATTTCTTTCGCGATCGATTTCGACACCCGTCTGGTAGCTTCGTCAGGCGTGTACTCCTCTACTGATCTTACTTGTAATTAACAGTTACTTATAATAATGTATGCAAATTACTGTGACAAATGAAATCATGTTTTTGGTTGACATTCATTTTCCACAAAGTGCATGGGTCTCTCTCTACCTCGACACTTTCTCACAGACTGTCAAAGATTTGGATCAGCCACATCTTTAAAGAAAAATGTATGTATTTTGATATTCACGTTCTTATTGAATAACCCAAACGAGAAAGACCACAACCAATGGTGGCGATTTGGGGGGCAGATGCCCCCCACTTTTCGCCACTTTTGTCCCCAAACTATGATAAATCTTACCTACAAAGGGAAATTTACTGCCTTTGCCCCACCAGTTTTGGTACCTTGCCCCCTCGGTTTTGGAACCCAATCACCACCACTGACCCCAACTACTAGTGTCCAAAATTAACGCAACAAACGGAAATTCTTTCCCATGTGTCCATTTGACCACATAATACGATCAGGTGATAGTAATATTTATGATGTCATAGACAACTGGTTTAAGATAGAAAATAAACTAACCTTAATGTGCCAGGATTCAGGGGTGCCCATCCCCCCCCCCCAAGGCAAATGGTGCATCCCCCCCAAAATCATGTCATGTGTTTCCCCCAAATCATATCATTTGCACCCTTAAACCATATCGTAATCCCCACAAAATATTTAATTACTACCGAAAGTAACTTTTTCCTTAGCTTTACTGAACATTATAATTGATCTGCCCCTCCTCCATAAACAGGGGTGCCATCACTCAGGACCACCCCTAAAATCGTTCATCATAATTGAGAATATCGCGTGGATCCCACTTCATACTGTAGGTTCAGTCCCGATTAGCCTTAGAGTGCATAAAGTCGACTTAAAAAAACCAAATCAATCAATCGAGAATATCGCTTGTTTTGTAATGCAGCTTTAGTATAAAAACTTCATATTCATCTCATTAAAGTGCCAAACACACATCAGAGCAACAAATTATTGCGAGCGAAGCGAGCAAGAAAATTTTTACATTCATTTCTTTGCAGGCTTTGAAGAATATTAATTTAATGGGGTGTCAATACTTTCTTAAGATCCCGAGATATTTAGTCTTTTCCTTTGGCACATTTGGGGTCGAAAACGTGTGGATGCCTTATCGCTAAATACAGTCTCCAAAATGTAATGTTTGAACTCTCTCTCCACTACAGAAACCCTTGACAATCTAAGATTTAACACTTTATCAAGAGCTTTCTATCTCCCCCTTTAAATTTCATACTCAATCCTACCACCAAAATTTCCATGCCAATTTTAGACTTACTGTTAATACTGAAGAGTAGATATTGCCTCATCCAAAAAAATTAATTCTCAGTCTCCACACCGGAATTTCCGCAACAGTCTAAGACAATAGTAATACACAAGAATTAGATAGCCTCTTCAATTTAATGTTCAATCCCCCTCTAACTAAAGTACTCGCCATAATCTAAGACCAAGAGTTGGATACTTTACCCCCAAAGTTTAATTCAGAATCCCCCTCAGGACCCCCCTTTCGATAATGCCCTTAACACTTCCATTTCTTCATCTAAGAGATTAAATATGGTGCATTTAAGGTGTAAAATTTTTACATATGTTTTGGAAAAGATATAAATGTTGAATTTTATATTATTTGATGGGAAAAAATCCCCCCCCTCAAATCTCGATGGTGCAACCTGCGCCATAAAACTTCGCTGTGGACACCCCTGCCAGGATTTATCAACAAAAAAATCACCATAGCAACAGGTTAAACTTGGCAAATTTATCAACAAAAAAAATCATAGGAGGAAAGGTTTTCTGTTTGTTGCTTTAATTTTGGACACCAGTGTATATTTATCACTATCTATAGGTGAGTTTTTAAGTCTACTTTATGCAGAGATAGGCTAATGGAGACTGGACCTACAGGTTAAAATGGGATCCAAACCTCTGTGAAATGTGCCTCCACCAGGTATCGAACCTGGGACCCCTTGATTAAAAGTAGCTTCAGTAAGACACAGCGATGACTTTTACTCTTATCATGAAACTTGATTATAACTTTTTGACAGGGTGGATCATGGCCCAGTCCTGTTACCTCCACACCCAGTATGTGCTTTCATGTCACAGTGCACATGCAGCGAATGACTTCACTTTTTTAATCAATCCTAACGGACAGGAATTTCACAGAAGTCAACTTTCTTGGATGGATTTCAATACCATAATTACAATACAAATATAAGTAACTGATCATTTATTAGTATTAGCAAGGGTTATGCATGATTTTCAGAAAGTGTAAAGTGGCAATTGTACATGTAATATGTATTTGACAAGGGTTTGTTAAGAGCCGAAACACGCCTGCTCAATAAAAGCGATTCTATACTATTCTTTTCCAGTAGAGTGGTTCTACATTTGATTCCCTTATCAGACTCAGGACTTTTAGTATTGATCTAACATCATGAGGATATATGGAGTTTCTTTTAACCCCTCAAGTGTGGATGGCGTATATATACAATTTCCTTTGACTAGATTCGACTGCATAACAATAACGCTTGGTGAGATTATGCTAGCTGCTGTAAAAACAAAACCAGTAGCAGAAGATGAAGATGATGAAAAAGAAGAAGATGAAGAAGGTCAAGAAGAAAGAGAATATAAGTTATACGTAAGATAAGTTGTCTGCTCTCATGTGGTGTAGTTCGTGCATGAAAGAAAACTGAAATATTGCTCCAAAACGAATTTTGTGTGATGTGGACATTGAGTTGCACTTGTTTCAAATACTTTCACACTGGAAAAAAATATTCTGCATGAACCTGAAGTACATACATGCCAACATGCTATGCATTATTGTACAATTGTATTTGTGTATTATTGCATTATTTACGCTTGTCGTAGAATATAAAAGTAATTCTGTAAAAAAGTACTGCATAACAGAAAAAAAACTGGAAAATACTGGAGTTTTATTTCAGTTAATTTTGTTCCATGGAATTCTGCTGAAAACCTATAATTTCCAGTAGCAACTCATTCAGAAAATTCCACACTTAAGGGGTTAACTAACTCTCTAGCCTCCTTAAACCCGAGGGTTTATAGCTGCAGCAAGACAAACCTTCCATCTGTCCCTATCCTGCGAAAGATCAATCCAATATTTTCCATCCTTAACGATTTCCTTTAGGTCCCTCTCAATGTTATCCCTCCATCTTTGTCTTGGCCTTCCTACAGGTCTCTTACCATCAGGTTACTCAACAAGAATCCTGTAAACAATTCTTTACTCTCTCATTCGTGCCACATGGCCTGTCCACCTAAGTCTAACTAACTAAATAACTCTCTAGCCTTCTTAAACCCAAAGGTTTATGGCTGCAGCAACACAAGCCTTCCATCTGTCCCTATCCTGTGAAAGATCAATCCAATATTTTCCATCCTTACCGATTTCCTTTAGGTCCATCTCAAAGTTATCCCTCCATTTTTGTCTTGACCTTTCTACAGGTCTCTTACCATCAGGCTTCCCAACAATAATGATGAATAAATAATTTAACTTCTGTGAAGCTTTCTCCACTGATTTTCTGCTTTAATATGCTTAACATTGATCAATGTTATTTTTCATAGGTACCTTTTTACTATGGAGCCTTGATTGAATGTTTTGCTACCTGCCTGTGTCGAATGGTATCAAAGTCACTGGGTGATCTCCAGCCAAGATTTGCCACTGCCATTGATGCATTCGTCGGAACTTCACTTGTGGTTGCTGGTATGTTTTAACACAGTTGATGTTATTGCAACCTACAGCATATGTACAGTCGATGTAGAGGGTGCTATATAAATTACTCAGAGTAATATTCAGTCAGTAAAGAACAGCCCTTGAAGTGAAAATTGTTGAGAGGGAGGGAGATATTTGCTCAAGTCTTGAGTATAAAGGTGGGGATGCTTTGTGTAAATTTTCCTAGGGGGGGAAAGGGATAGTACGGGGTGGAAAATAACTTTTTGCTAGGGGTCCACAGTAAAAAGTAACAACAATTAAGAAATTATGGTAATACCAAATGTTTACTACGACAATTGTGGTTACAAAAACAAAATTAAAAGTTGGTATGTCCGCTGTTTGCTTCTCTCACAGCACGAAGACGATCAGGGTAGTAGCTCAGAAGATTCGCAAACAGTCCGTATTCCATTCCATGCCACGGAGGACTTGTTCCAGATGTGCAAGGAATGTTGGCCGGGAATAGCGATCCGGTCCGCGTTCCACTATCATCAAGGACTCATATGCGTCCTTCAGAATAGCCCCAAAATGCTCCGCTGCATTCAGGTCCGGTGATGCACCCGGCCATTCAGAACTGCTGAAGAAGTCAATGCCACTTCGCCGAAGAAGGTCTTGGTTTTAGCATTTGCCTTGAAGCAAGGTGCTTTGTCGTGAACTAACTTTTAATTTTGTTTTTGTAACCACAATTGTCGTAGTAAACATTTGGTATTACCATAATTTCTTAATTGTTGTTACTTTTTCCTGCAGACCCCTAGCAAAAGGTTATTTCCCACCCTGTATTCAACCAAAGGCAATGTTCAAGTGCACAAGTCCTTTCATCATATCATCACTCATCCCCATTTTCATGATTACCCCAAAAGGTGGCAGAAAAACAAAGTAAAATAAACCAAATCAATCAATCAATATTCTTATTGAGTGTGGCAATTTTGCTTTCCTCAGACAAACTTTTAATCTTCCCAAACCTTTATCGTCCATCTTTGGAGATGATGGTGGTGTTTTAAACATATCCTGTTAGCGTTTTGAGAAGAACAGGCCTCTTACACTGTTTCTGAGGAAATTTTTAAACTCTCCTCACCTTCTTAATGTGTTGCGTATGCCCCTGTGTAGGTCAGTTTACAACCACACACTTTTAACTCTAAGGTAAGGGTTTTATATAAGAGAATTTTCCCTCATGTACTTAGAAGGGTGCAAAATGGCCATAAATGCTAACGTACCGAAAAATTTTAATTAATTCATTCATTATTCGATTATTACTGATAAGAGTTGTCAGTTTGAGTTTTGTTTTATAAGTCCACATTATGTACAGGAAGGCTAATTGGGACTGGACCTACAGTTTAAAGTGGGATCTGAACCACTTGTGCCTCCACTGGGTATCAAACCTGGAACCCGTTGATTGGTAAGAAAGTGAGCTATGTGCACTTATTGCAAGATTTAGGAATATTGTAATTGTAATTGTAATTTATTCTTGTTCTGTTGACTACATTGTAGATATTTCAATCTTTGGTTTGAGTTGGTGTTTTAAGTCCACTTTGTGCACAGTAAGGCTAATCAGGACTGGACCTACAGTTTAAAGTGGAATCCAAACCACTATGTGCTTCCATCGGGTATCAAACCCGGGACCCCTTGATTACAAGGCGACGACGCTACCACTGCGCCATGGGGAGGCCCTTTATATTTCAATCTGCAGCAGTATAGAGCACGTCATTTCATTTGTTACATATAACATTAGCATGATTTCAGTACAAATACATCCACTTGATTACTTATTTGGGATGCAGTATGATTAAAGTTAAAAGTATATATTATTACATATCAGTTTGATTACATACATGGCATATAGCAGTTATGGTTACAAATATATATTACATACCCTTGATAACATATTTTGGATGTAGATCAGCATAATTGCAAGTATATATATATTTGGACAACACACCCAGGAAATTGCAACATTTGCTTCCCAAACTACCCTTTGTGATTTGAATTTTAACCAGGGTTGTTTAAGATCCTGGAACCAATAAATTCTATTGGGGTTCCGCAACACGACCGGAACATTTTTTCTCGCACAATTTAAATGTGGTCCTGGACCGAATTGAAATAATTTACAGATAAGAATACTCTTTACATTCCAGAACCCAATTACTCTTGCTGATTTTCTGTCCTGGACCAGAACTGAATTTATTTAAAATTCCCAGACCTTTAACAACCCTGGTTTTAACTTGTTCTCCCAGGCAGACGTCACCTTTCGTTTCCTTACTTTTGGTAAAAATGAAGAAAATTATTTTTATTACTATTCTTTCAGCATTTAACTACTCTGGAGGTTATTTCAATCCAGTGCTTGCAACATCGCTCAAGTATGGCTGCAAAGGTCACTCGGCTATCGAGCACATCATTGTTTACTGGATTGGTGCAACACTTGGTGCAGTAGGATCAGTATATCTCTACAATCTACCACGAGTGAGAAATTTTATAGCTGCTTGGAAATACAAAGTACGAGTAGACTAAGCTTTTGTCCCAGCCCAACGAGGTGCTCAAACAACACAGTTAAGGTCATACTGTTATTGTTATTTATTTTCTATTAAAGAATTTTATATTACTGTTGATTACACAAGATCATTAAATGTGAAGTATGTAAACGAATTTTGTTATACCGCGTGTCCACAAAAACATTCCATGATTATAAACAACCACAAAATTTTAATTATGTATATTGCGAAGAATTTTAGCAGATGTGTAATTGTTGGCGTTAACTACAACAATAGATGACATAACAATAAATGAATGAAAGAAAGGAAACATAGCAGAAAAACACATTTTAGGATGTAAGAGAAAATTAATGAAATGGACAATTTGCATGGTAATACTCATGGATCCCACTGTACAAACCTAAACATCCAGTAAACATCAACAGTAACACAATTTGCTTCTAACAACAATGCCATTTAAAATAACACATTAACAATCGAAAGGTCTTTTGGTGTTTTCTCTTTTGTCCACCATTACGTTTCTTCTTATTATTGTTATTTCAAGTTTCTTTGCAACACTCATTCATACAGCATTGTACAGTGGGATCCATGAGTATTACCGTGCAAATTGTCCATGAATATTTTCATTAATTTTTCTCTTACATCCCAAAATGTGTTTTTCTGCTACTTTTGGCTAATTTTTCATTTTTTTCATTATTTTATTGTAATGCCATCTATTGTTGTAGTTAACGCCAACAATTGCACATCCACTAAAATTCTTTGAGCTGTTCTTTTGAATGGTATCGGTATAAATTTCGCAATATACATAATTAAAATGTTGTGGTCATTTATAATCACGGGATGTTTTTGTGGACATGCTGTAACTAGTGTAACGTTGATAGTTGTTGATGCAGGCTATCATTACGTTATTTTTATATGGT
This sequence comes from Lepisma saccharinum, assembly GCF_977018435.1. NCBI lineage: Eukaryota > Metazoa > Arthropoda > Insecta > Zygentoma > Lepismatidae > Lepisma > Lepisma saccharinum. Next base: position 67,591,412 of record NC_139240.1, read on the forward strand.
ATACATCTGTAAGCTCCAGGAGAGCTTTATGTCTTGTCATCACCAAGGTCTTCCAACTAATGTATATACAAGGAGAGAGAAAGAGTGAAACAAAACGTTTCATGGCGTTAGAACAAACTGACAAGTATATTTTATATGAATTATCTCTCTACAAGCAAGTTGCATATAGCTTATAATTCATCATTGCTGAAGTGTTCTGCTGTTTATTTTAATAAAAATAAAGGTATTAATATGAACAAAACATAAGACTCAAGTTCCGACTGTGTAATGATTGGTAGGTTCGGTGCCGACCCTTGTACCTGCTTTCAGTACTATTTAAATGCTATGAGTAGATTAGGACCACCAGGCGTTGATTGCTTTAGTATTTCTATACTAAGAGAAAACTTCTCAGCAACTTGCGAGCATATTCACTTATGTAAGTTTAACTGTCATGACAAAATTTTTCTGAGATTTTAAAATTAATTTTTCCGAACTTATTTCCACTCTCAATTCCATTACACAGTCGGAACTCAGACTAAAATATCGGCACATTTACCGTTTCCATCTAAATAACTTCATTAACAATACAGGACCATAGAACTGTATTCTTATAATCTACAAGCTTATTTAATATTTAACAATTTCAAAGGATGGAATGTACATTCATATCTGTAACATAATTAATATTTATCAACTGCACACTAGTGCAGTAAGTAAATCTAATTCTGATGATTTTTCCCCATGCTATAATAAAGTGAAGTGTGAGCCAATATTATATTTTAATTAAACTTAAACAAAAAATAAAGAACCATGACAATAAATATACCATGACTTCATTAATGCAAAGAATGGATAAAATGAGAATGCAATTAAAACAGGACAATAATTGCATTGAGAATTGAACACATGAATCAAGGTAATGGAAGTTGTGATGAAACTTTGTAGCTAAGCTGGGGATCTTTGGACTTGAAACGATACTCTCTTTGACAATAAAAAAGGCTCTCTATTACATACCTAGATATATGTAATATTTGCATACTCTTTATAAAAATCAATTAATTCATCAATGTAAAGGATTACGTAATTTATTCTTCATAGTGTAGTTATGAAAAGTAGCTTATGATTACAAAGTTTAGACTTGATATATAGACGAAACGTATTTTATGAGCAACTATGGAAGGAAATTAGACAATAATACGTACAGTTATCCCCATTCTGAATAGAAATTCTGTGGAATTTAGTTGACTTTCACCTAGTCATACATTACGTTAAGTAAGGAATAATGTTACTGAGATTAATAATGAGCAAAGCATTTTCAATGAATTAATTTCTCCATTTGAAAGAACTAAAACTAGCTTGATAATACAGGGTGTTTCACTTGCTCTTGTCCCCTGATTTTCGCTTATAAAAATCAAACTATTGGTTATAATATAATGGAATTTGCTACAGACATACCTTTGTGTATGCTTCTCGCTGAGAGCGAGTGAGACACTCTGTACAACACACAAAGTATCAAGAAGTGAGCAGATAATGTTGTAAGTTAAGTATTTTGGCTCGTAAATATTTTGTAAATAAATCATAATTAGAAAATCTTAGATCTCCTTTTACTAATAATAAAATAATATAAAAAGCTACCTGTTTTAGGATTTGAAATCCCCACATGTAATAAATGCTGTTACCTCGATTAGGTTTGTGTTTTTAATAGATTTGGAGTATAACAAGCGATTTTTAACTAACACCATGTTTTTGTATTGCCCCCAGTTCTTGATTTTTCTTCATCTAGGTAATTTCTTGTATTTAACATAATTTAAATATCTAAAAATATTTATGAATTGGCACTTGTGTTTTGGGACCAATATTAGTAATTGCAAATAAATTAATATAGCAGTCCTTTTTTTCTTTTGCAGTTATGACAACTTAGTTTCACAGTACAATTTTTTTATGCAATAAATTATGTCTTATTTGTGAATAGTATTTGTATAATTCAGAACTTCTCTCGCATGTTGCCGATTTCATGTAGTAGGATATGCATTATGAGGCAACATAAAAATATAGAGCAAAAAATGTTGAAGAAACTTTTTATATATTAAAACTAACATGTTTCCCAGCATTTCATGACTAGAAATTGTATTACTTAATAATTTTACTTTCTATTTCAATTTTTTTTATGTGTAAAATTTTGCAGACAAAGATTTCTGTGACTATTATGCAATGAAATACTTGATACATAGGTAATACCAGCTCTGAATATTGTTCATGTCCAAATTAACGCAACCGAGACTTTGAAGTACACAACTTTCGTATAAAGAGCAATAGAGACATGAACCTTGCACTGGGTATTAACATGAATGTTCAGCATGGCGGAAAAGTTACTAAGGTAGAAAGAAGTTTTTGTACGAAGTAAAAACAAACATGAATAGAACACAGCTGTGGAGTCGCTTGCAATAATTTTCGATGTGTATCGATGGTCTGTGTGGGTATTTATCGAACGGATACATTTTTTAAGCATTTTATGCATTACAGACAATTTATGGGGTTAATTATGACATATTCATGAAAAAGTATTTTTTTTTTAATATAACAAGGTGTACTGGCAACATTGGTAGTGCCAGAGGGCAATACCAGGTGGGCCCAACATATGTCTATGCTATTCAATCAATGCCAAGATGAAATAAAATATTTGTAATTTATTGCACAAGAAGATAGGTAGCTTAGGTTTTTGTACCATGACATGTTTGAAAAATATCTCCATAGACAAAGGTAATACCCAGTGCAAGGTGTGTGTGTCTAATGCTATTTGTACAAAAGTTACGTACATTCGAAGTCTTTGGTGACTTTCTTTGGACACCCTGTATAATGCATTATACTATGTGCCAATCCGTGTTTGATATTGAGAACACAAACCTGTAAACACTGCCAGCAACTTTGTAAGTTGTTTTCAATTTTTCCCTTTATATTGTTGCTTCACAAATTGATTCCATTTATGCCTGTGAGGTTAGTGTTTCTTTTTTGTTTTTGTTGTTTTGTGTGAGAGAGAAAGAATATATTATTTATTTTTATTTTAGCGTTGCAATTAAATAAGCCTTTACTTGTTTGAGATATTTATTAGATATGTTTCATTAAAATGTTGAAAATGTAAATATAATATTGTACATCAAATGTTATTGGCTGTCTAAAGAATTACCTCAACAAATGCGAGGAAGGTCATTAATTTAATTGCTCAATTAAAAATGTGATATGGTTAACAATCATTATTGGATTGTTGAATTCCTACAATATTATTCAATAAAGTACCTATTGCATGTGTGTATTTTTTTAAAAAAATCGTCCATCATGAAACAGCATATTCAATAACACTATTTCATGAAATAATTACAGCATCAGATTGTATGTTATTGGCCTGGGCCTGTATCCAAGATTATGCTTCACGTTTTTGTGTGTAATGATGTGTTAGACCTGAAGTGACTGTATCACTTCACTGTGAAGCCACGTGAAGGACAGAAAAACAGTGTTGCAATATGCAGATATTTAACACCACAAGAACAAACTCTAGGTAAGAATGTTTATTGTTTACTAGAGTGCTGCAATGAGCGTTTTTCGCTCGAGCGGCAAATAGTTTGCATGGGCAACGCTAGATGGCATGCAGAATTGATAGGTCTTACGCTCGTGAGAAAAATGCTCGACCGAGTGAAATACACTCGAACTCACGAACCCTATTAGTTCAAGATTTTCCGTCATTTGTCTATGGTAATAGGTCCTAAAATATGGATTGTGAAGTAAAAGACGAAGTGAAATTGAAAAATAGGTGAACATAGTCATGATCTCAACGTTAAATTGCAGTTTTGTATAGGGTGGCTCAAAAAGTCACTTAACACCCCCGGTACAAGGCCACTGCAGCGTGCAACATGGAAATGGTGATGACCAATCTTTATCAGGCCAAGGGGGAACCACATTGATGCCACCCGCGCAGTCGGTGGCCATCTTGAATTCAACTTGAGAATTTTAAATGAGAAGGGGGTGATATGATATATCAAATCAGGCTAGAATTTCACGAGAAATGCAATGGTGAAGGTTTTTTCGACGTATCTTTAATCAGTAAAAAGTTATGACTGAATTCTTGTACCAATTTGCTCCTTTTCGAGGTGTTAGAAAAATGCCTTAAAATTTGTTTAGAGCATCGGTAATGCATCGACATCAAAGTGATGTCTAGGAAGAAAAGTTCGCATGCCATAGCACACGATTTTCATCGGATACATCCACGAAGAGCTGAGTATTATGAATGGTTGTCGCGAACAATTTACAGTGTAATGCTTTCATTGAATTAAAAGTCCTTCACATTGACAAGGCTAATGTTTTATGTTCATCAGGAAGTTCATAAACAGAATATGTGACCCTTGTCATCTGATAACTAACTTTGGACAGAAACTGCTTCACAACGTTCCCATAGTGTTCTGGTGTTCCTCCCTATTGAAAAAAAAACTCTGTATAAAGTACCTTCTTCCATAAGCAAGGATGAAAAAACCTGTTTATTTAACAAATCCAAGTAGCCCTAAGCATTTAAGGTTCCGTTGATGGAAAATTGACTAACCAATCGTGTTCCATACAGCACGCCACACCATTAACTTACCAGCACTAACCATTCAGCTTAGATCCGTCGAAAATGAGTTGTCAGATAAAAAGCATCGAATATTCTGTTTATGAACTTCCTTATGAACATAAACATTAGCCTTGTCACTGTGAAGGACTTTTCATTTAATGCAAGCGTCACACTGTAATTGTTCGCGACAACCATTCATAATGTGCAGCTCTTCGTGGATATATCCGATTAAAATCGTGTGCAAGGGCATGCGAACTTCTCTCCCTAGACATCACTTTGATCTCGATGCATTACCCATGCGCTAAACAAATTTTAAGGCATTTTTCTAACACCTCGAAAAGGAGCAAATTGGTACAAGAATTCAGTCATAACTTTTTACTGGTTAAAGATACGTCGAAAAAACCTTCACCATTGCATTTCTCGTGAAATTCTAGCCTGATTTGATATATCATATCACCCCCTTTCCATTTAAAATTCTAAATTTGAATTCAAGATGGCGGACATCAAAATGGCTGGCAACCATGCGGGTGGCGTCAATGTGGTTCCCCCTTGGCCTGGCAACAATTGGTCATCACCATTTCCATGTTGCATGCTGCAGTGGCCTTGTACCTAGGGTGTTAAGTGACTCTTTGAGCCACCCTGTAGATGATTCTGGGCTGAAACTACCAAGACTGGCTGACATTTTTTGTTTCTACAATTATTGTCACATTTAAATGATGTTCGATTGAATGTTATAACTGCATCAAGGTAATAGATAATGCTTGACTGAATTTTATTATTTCGCAGAATATGATTATCCTTTTCGGTAAGTGAACAATGATGTACACGTATTTGTTACACTGTGATACGATATTTGTAATTGATTAGGCAGGTCTGTCAGCATGTGTATCCATTTTACGTTTCGATCTGTAGATATTGCATACTTTCATATACCTATATTGTATTTGAGCCTTACATAATAATATACGGAATCATTATTTAGAATTGTAATTGCATGGAGTGGTTTCCTTCCATGTATCGGTTTTAGGTTGACAGTGCTGCTTATCAGGCTCTGAAATATGGGACATTGCCGAGTGGATGATTTGATTAAGTATTTTCGAGTGAAAGTGGTCCAATGCAATACTCTATTGTTTACCATAGCCTGCAGAAAAGGAGATGCGGTAGACACTAGCGCCATCAAATGGTTGGATGGGAACTTAAAGTTACGAAGCCATAGACTGAGACTCAAGAAACTCATAGAGAGATTTATACTAAACTTCCTGAAATTACATTTAATCCTGTCCCTGTAATAGAGTCCCGTAAAAATTTTAGTTATGATTTGTCTAACCAATGGAACCTAATAGAATACATGTAGGAGAATCAGAAAAACTTGGGTAGACATCACCATATTCTGGACCGGGTGTTTTAGATGCCATTTTCTAAAATGGCCGACAGCGACAATATTTTGCTTTTATTTCCGCTCCTGAAACCGTTAAAATCATAATTTTGGTGTCTAAATATATGTTTTGAAGGGTGAGGAATCGAATAAAATGGTTCCTGAAGTTGTCTGATTGTTATTTATTTCTGAAATTATGTTGTTTTCTTTTTGCATCTATAAAGGATAATATGAATAAAAACTGACTACAATTATTTGGAAAGTTACATTTAAACCACAAAGTATTTGAAAACAAATATATAATAAAATAAAGCACACATTAAAAAATATATTTTACAATAAAGCACACATGATAATTATGAAAACTCTGAACTTAAATGTTTTTTACAAGATATTGCAACAATCTGCATAATAATATGATAATTTCTTATTTTTCTCCCACACTAACTTTTACATTCTTTGCCGCATTTGCAATACTCAGTGCATGGTAAATATTTCATATTACATTTACATCTACTAGTAGCACTGCTTTACTAGTACAGTGTATTAGTAGCTTAGAAGGCATTTCATGAAGGCAGATATCAGGCTTTAGTACACCATTTAAATCTTTGCACCATCCATAATTAATTGGTTACAGAGTTCCATCAGGAAAGTAGCTTTGTGAAAGTTTTAATCAATCCTGCAGAACAAAAGAACATCTTCTCAAATGTCAATTTCTTATTGAGAAATATGAGGGTGGTAGCTCAGATATGTGCTTCTGTTTGTGTAATGAATAACTAAGCTCATCAACATGTCTTATATTTTGAGGATGGACGTAAAACGTGAACAAGATATTCCTCTGATTTATTAAGTGCTTCTTCAGACAGAGTATTTTCTTCTGCAAATCCAATTAGTAATGTTTCTGGTGATGCTTTCAGTGAACATGGCTTTGTTCCTATCTTGCTTGTAACATGACTACCTGTAACGATGTGTGCCTTAATTAAAGTGCTGCAAAGCGTAGCTCCCCATTTTCTCCCCAGCGTGTGTAGAGGCACATAATGCACTTTGTCACTCACTCCCACTTTAATCCACATTTCTTCCAATTCTTTCATGAATAGTTCAAATAGATATCAAAGGACGAGAACAACTACTTCATGGAATATGTGTGGGGTATCATTCTGGAATCTGCTTCTTCTACAAAGGTCTGAAAGTCAGAGCAAGTTTGAAGTTCTTTGTTCATAACTAAGGCATCTCTGGTATCATTGTCTCCTCTGATGGTTCCACTTATCACTGTAGTGAAGTTAGTCCTTTTTGCATGTTCAATAAAACCGGTAGCAGTGGTAGCAGCGGACAATTAGGCAGCTGTTTGTTTTTACTTGAAGACCAGAATCAGTCCATCTGTATAGGAATTAGAGGGTCCCATTCGATTGTCATCATTTCAATTGGATCAGCAGGTCTCCGTATTTCCCTTTCACCTTCTTTTAGTGACTGCTCGATGTAGCTGTCAAATGCAAAATCCACTCGTTAGGTCAGTGGTATTGATTTGCATTAGCCCAGACGTTATCAAATATACATTTAAAAGTTCCCATACACTTAGTTCTGAGTTGGCGAACTTGTGACATAAAATCAACTACGAGAGCAGTATTCATGACTTCACGTTCTTGAAAACAGTAATCAGTTGGATCTAGTTTTTTCTCCAGTTCAGACAACAGTAGATACTTTACAGGTTTGGTTGTGTAGCCATTATCATCTAATAACATATTAGTTGGCATCAGATCATATTTCAAAATATCTTTCATTGTTTCTCCTCGTGCTTTAGCTATGTGTATACTTCTATCAGCTGCAGCAGTATTATTCTTTTGGGAAGCAAGTGTTGTCTTCAATTTAGGAGTAGGCACTACTGTTTCACCCATCATTGTTGGGAGTTTTACCTTCGTGATGACACCAAAACGTTTTGTAGTTTTCTTAACGAAACGTTCTCTTCTGAATAGTTCATAACCTACTCTTTTCTCCACGCTCTCTCACATTTATCGGGCGGATAGCATCCTTTCTAGGTACACATTGTTTACTGATAAAATTATGAAGTTGGATCTGGCTGGATGTTTCATATGGATTGCCTCTACTGTTCATAAATTCAAATACTGCATTCACAAACATTAACATCTTGGAACTTAAGTTTCCTGATAATTCATGATGAAGACTTACCTCACTGTAACTGGTATCATCAGCACAAGGTATTTCTCGGAAACAGTTGCTTATTCCTAGTACCTCGTGATATACCAATTCCCATTCAGTGACATACTTTTGTTGCTTTGTTTGTTCAATTATTCCTTTAGAGCTCTTTCGAGATCGTTGAATAATTTGCTCCAATTTCATGTCCGGCGTCACTGCACTGAATGATCGATTGGTTTGCCTCACTACAAAATGGCCTGTTTGAAATTTCTGATACACTTCAGGATACTGTTCCTCTAACCATCGCATTTTTTTCCAGATAGCATGATGCATATCTTAAATAGTTAATATACGGTCAAATTCACAAAATATAGGTAGAAGGTTCTGAATAGCTTGAAGGTGGCTATTCCAATCACCATCTCTGTCAGACGCTATGAGAAATTTGAACAAGTTTACCAGGTAAGGGAATGTATCCCAATATCGGCAAGTTTCTGACTTAGTGGCATAATCATCGGAAAATTTCTGAAAGTCATTGTGCAAATCTGCTAAGGTTGCTAAAAGTTGATTAAACTCTGTTGAGCTTGTTTTCACATTCTTAGTTGAAATACTTATTTTCAATTTCTGGGTTTGTTGAATGGAAATGGCATAATTTTCTTTTGGGTTACATTTCCAAAATGCTGACCATTTCATCTTCAATATAGCTTCTTCAAGAATCAGTAAGCCCTTGAGCGATCTGACATGACTTCCAATCATTACTGATTCTGCAGTCTTAACACAAACACTTTGCACTCAATAAGTGCATCCTTTGCACCACTGCCACACAGATATTTTCCAATAATGTGCAGGACGACCTTTGCGCAATGGAAGTTTCCAATCATTCGGCCACTATTTTATCAAGAGATTTTTTTTAAAGTATACGTTTTATAGCACTGGTTTGTCACATGATACACAAACACTTCTTCAGCCGACAAACTTTTCAGTCTTTTAGCCACTATGTCATCTCTTATGTCGGCTGCTTCGTGATTTCTTTTTCTACCATTAACTGTGGTAACTGTATTGTTACCGTCCACAGTCTGACAAATAATGCACTTCTGCACATCAAACAATATATTTTGTTCTTCCTGTTGAACATCTGCCAGTTTAGTTCCTACCGGTATCCGTCTTTGCTCATCCATTTTTAATTAGTGGTAGTTAACCTGTAAATGGACGGGTTAAAGTTACAGTGGTGTAAGTCATTTTTTTTAAAAAAAAAAAAGACTTAGACACAAAAACCAGATCTATATAAGTCAATCTGTTAACAGAAAACGTGAAGCAAATCAGAGATTCATTCAACTGTCAACAGATGACAGTATAACGTCTAGTGATAAAGGAAACAGCTGTTGTGTTGATCAGCAAGGTGCTGAGAGTCAGACCTTTTCTTTTCTTTAAGAAAGTGACTTACACCACGGTAACTTTAACCCGTCCAAATAACAAACTATTATTAGAATTTTGAATTATATAATTCAGTTCTGACAGATTTATCACCCTAAACATACAGTTAAGTAGGCCTCTTGTTTAATTGTGTAATAAATGAAACCAAAATTATACTTTTGTCCCTGTAATAGAGTCCAGTCGACATTTTCGAAAAAAAAACACAAAAAAAAAAACATCAGATTTTCTTAAATAAATAACAATCATACAACTTCAGGAAGCATTTTATTCGATTCCTCACCCTTCAAAACATATATTTAGACACCAAAATTATGACTTTAACGGTTTCAGGAGCGGAAATAAAAGGAAAATATTGTCGCTGTCGGCCATTTTGGAAAATGGCGTCTAAAACACCCGGTCCAGAATATGGTGATGTCTACCCAAGTTTTTCTGATTCTCCTACATGTATTCTATTAGGTTCCATTGGTTAGACAAATCATAACTAAAATTTTTACGAGACTCTATTACAGGGACAGGAGTAATTGTAGGATGTATTATTTTTGTTACATTTTGTGTTTACATTGTAACATATTGAAACATGTGCTGCTAAGTGTGTTCATGTTCTTTGGGTGGGTGGAAGGGAGTCAAGTGTTTTTTTCTATTTGTGGTCTGGGATTTTTTGAAGAATGGGTGTCAAGTTGGGTGTGCCTAGGTTGAGTGCTGGTTTCTTCTATGGTGTTTCTTTTGTATGAGGGAGAAGGGTTTCAAGAAAGGAAGGGTAGAAAAACTTCAGTTGGAGTTTGTTAAGCAAGTAATAGCATTACAGGTGCCGATTACACCTGCCAATTTGTGTTGTTTCAAAGAAACCATACATTGATATAAAGACAATGTTGCTATCTCAATATGATGGTTAGGCATTTTTTTCTAAGGCTGGTATATGGTCTATCTGCTCTCTCCTGGTTTGAAGAAATATTTCACTACTTTTTGTTGTTCTGGTGGCTCTTAATTGTAAACATTCGAGTGCTGTAGGGAGAGCACGGACGATGCTAGATAGCATACGGAATCGAGAGTTTCTTCGCTCGAACAGGCAAAACGAGCAGTATACACTCGAAGCCCAGTAGTACATGTATAACCGTAATTTGTCTGTGGCAGTGGGCCCCCAAATATGGATCATGAAGTGAAAGATGCAGTGAAATTAAAACTTAAGTAAATATATACATCAACTCCATGCAAAAATGTAGTTTAGCCTGATACACAGTCCGTCCAGTAGGAAAGGTGACAGATTTTTTTGCCACGGAACCAGTAGTACCATCTATGGAGAAGTATGTGTACTACACAGCGACACATTTCAACTTTCTTCCGGCAAAGTTGCAAAGCACTAGCGTCGACGGTCGACGCATACGGATCTTGTGACTGACAGTACCTGCTGAAGGGAGCAATGTGCCAACATTAAATTCTGTTTCAAATTGAGTGAAAGTGCAACAAAGACGTTTCAAATTATTCAAACTGTTTACGGTAGTGAGGCATTGAGCCGAAAGAACGTGTTTAAGTGGTTTGCAAGATTTCATGATGGTCCAGGGTCCAGGCTCTCCAAAACCGAAGAAAGTGCCCATGCCGAAGAGCCGAATCAAAACCGAAGAAAGTGTGCATGCAGAAGAGCTGAATCACCCTGCTCACGGTTTTCTTAGATTCCAAAGGCATCATCCACAAGGAATTCACTCCAGACGGTCACACTGTGAACGCTGAGTATTACGTGGGTATTTTGCATCGTCTATTGGCCAGGATTCGTAGAATTCAGCCTGAATATCGGGAACAGGGCTCATGGTGTACCCGTGCACAAGAGCAGCTTGGTACGCCAGTTTTTGGCCAAAAAAGGGATAGTGGAGCTCAATCATCCTCCATATTCTCCAGATTTAGCTCCATGCGACTTCTGGCTATTTCCAAAACTGAAATTGGCGTTCAAAAGGAAGGCGTTTCGACACCATTCCAGACATCCAAAAGGCTTCGACCGCGATTTTGGAGGCAATTCCGAAACAAGAGTACCAAGACTGCTTCACAAAGTTCTACAGCCGCTTCAGTGCATGTATTGACTCACGAGGTGTCTATTTTGAATAAACGTTATTGTAAACTACCAATCCACAACGTCTTGTCTTTCATTTCTCATTAGTCACCTTTCCCACTGAACAGACTGTGTATACGAAAATAAAATAGATGATTGTGGGCTGAAACTGCCAGGATGGATATTTTACACATATGTGTCTATGATTATTGTTACATTAAAATGATATTCCATTGTAAACTCTCAAGCCTGGGAGACTTAAACGAGTTCGAGGAAAAAGTACTTCTATGCAGTACTCTAGTACGCATGCAGTCCAACACTGAAAATCACGCTACAGCCAAATACCTAATGATGTTAACAATAGAAACAGTAAAATACAACTGAAAATGTCATTTATTCACAAATTGGTTACATTGTTGACATCTTCAATATCGTATCTCACATACATTACATGTAATACCACTTATTAATATTATAAAAATAAGTTATCAGTTTATTAATGTAGTTTATCCAATATGAAACTTGATTGAAAAAAAACAAAAAAACTGTCCCATTAATAAACTTAAAGCTAGGAAAATCAAACCCACTTCTTCCAATGGCATCTCTTAGGATACTAAACTTAGCACAAAAAGTTCAATTTTCAATAAAAATTGTGTAAAGTTCTTATTCAATTTAGAATGTTCTGTGAAGTGAATTTCTCAAGTTAACAGGAGGTTCCAGCACTGTATATATAAATGGAAAGTACTGCAGATTACCAGATGACCATGCCTGAAATATAAAAAAAAATATTGTTTTAAATATATGGAGGGCCATTCAGTGTTAATTTGAACTGTAAAGATGCCATTTTTTCGATACGATGAAAGCTCGTAAGTCTGACACCCCCTTTAAAGTCTGCTCTATTCATTTAGAAAAGGGTCATCATGTACTAATTTTTGACTTATGAGCAGGGCCCGGATTTTGATGACATTTCAGCTTTTAACTGGTGCAACGTAGACATTGCTAACTAGTACAGAAATCCTGAACACCCTCCTCAGGTTGAAGAAATGTAATATTTTGGGGTAATTTTTTACAATTTTGCATCATTTTTAGGTCATTTTTTTAAAAAATTTGTGTCATTGCATGTTGAAACATAAGAAGTTCAACAATTTCGGTTTTGTCTGAATGTTATCTTGCGGTACTTACTCTGTGTTTAATAGTCCCCCCCCCCCCCGTTGCATATATGCAACAAAAAAAAGACTATGTCCCTTGTAGCCGCTGCTGCAGATATGCAACAAACAGCTTTAGATACAATTATCGAGGGTTTGCCACACTTATATTTGTATATTCAGGTTGAAACACTGGCAGTTCATTCGGGAACAGGTTTTGCAATCATGTTTACAAAAATTGCAAATCCCCCCCCCCTCCTTTCACGGAATATGTCACGTGTTTGGGCTTTGGGCTCACGTGTTCCCTGGTCAGTTGACAGACACAATAAATGCTTGGTATTTACGATGCTGTTTTCCTCCAAGCTTCCAACACTGTGATTTAGTACTGATAAGGCACACATTCTTCTTTGTGTTTAGACCTGGTGATTCAGCTGAAGAAGTGGCCGGGGGGGGGGGGGGTGTCAAGGAGAGCGGGGATTGGATGAGGTTTGGCGGTGTCAGCTTTCTGTCGCCTCTATGTTAGAAATGCAATGAAGCTTGACGATAGCCAGCCAGAGGCCAGAAGTGTGAGTCTATCCAGAAGTATAGACAAAACAAACGATTGCAAAGGCTCCCTTCCCTCCTCTGTTAGGAAAGGCCTCACGATAAACAGTTTGTATCATATAACAGGTCATCGATTTCCCTAATGCACAATCGTTTCCTTCCGGACATATTTCCACAAAGAGCCGAGTCAACAGGGAAGAAATAGATTCACAGTAGCTACACAAGATGCAAGTGCGAACGAAGAAAAGCAAAAGTTCGGGTTTTCTCCCCAAAGTAGCTGGAGAAGAGGGGGCAAACTCCACATTTTTATGATGTTTTCATTGACGTTCGGGGGATGCAGCCCCCGCCCGTAACCCCCCCCCACATGGTTGGGGCATCCAAATTTTACATGGTTGCATGCACTGATGTTCTACCTGCAAAACAAAAGTTATCCGAAGTAGATTGGTCCCATAGTGTCAGTTATATAACAATTTTATGAATAATATGCAAATTGGCTACAATTCGCTGGAGTTTTACGTTTTGCCTTATTATTCAAATTGTATTGCACCCACGAACATGAATCAAGTTTCATTCTGTTGCGGAAGGTCCATTCTTTGAAAAAAAAAAAAAAAAAAAAAAAAAAAGCAAAAGTTCCGGTTTTCTCCCCAAAGTAGCTGGAGATGAGGGGGCAAACACCACATTTTTATGTTTTTTTCAATGAAATTCGGGGGATGCAGCCCCCGCCCGTAAACCCCCCCGTGGTTGGGGCATCCAAATTTTACATGTTTGCATGCACCGATGTATTGCCTGCAAAACAAAAGTTATCCGAAGTAGATTGGTCCCATAGTGCCAGAGTTATTACGATTTTTCTCCATTATGTATACAAATTCAAATTTCGCGCTCAAAGCCTCGGCGACACTGGGCTTACTTTCGTCAGACCGCGGGGCGTACTAAGGGTTAACTACCAGCGCAACAAAGCCTGTCTGAAAATCGCAAAATGCAACATTGTCGAGTTTCTTATTCACAGTCTGTACAACACACCAAGGTGAAGAAGCAATTGTTAAATTGTTTGTCTTGGAATATATATACTATTTTCAATAAGCAGATTGAGTTTTGTACAAATTTTTGGGTCATTTTTCAAAGATTTTGGGTCATTTTACACGATTTTTTGTTGTCATTTTTCAAAGAATTTTAGGTCATCAAAATCCGGGCCCTGCTTATGAGTATTTATAAAAGGCAGAATATGGCAGGAAATATGGTCTAGGGAAAACATTAACACAACTAAGATAAAGCTACATATTTTGAAATGTGACCTTAAAACATTTAATTTATTAATTAACACAAGATTGGATGAAACTAATAATTCTAAAGAAAGCTCAACTGGTAACAGTATGAATAACCATGTAATGCATTTTCATTCATTTTAAATTCATTCATTGAATTTTAAAATTCAACTAGCAACAGTGCAAAAATTTATAATGGCATGTTTATTATTCTGATTTAGTGGATACAGAAATCACACAAATATTAAAAAAACACATACGGCTCAGTCAGTAACGCGTCTGACTACCATGTTAAAGGTCCCGGGTTCGATCCCTGGCCGGTTCAAATCTGGGAACTTTTCTAACGATGGAAGCGGCCCTGGCGCCCACCCAGCGTCGAATAACATGGGTACCTGGGGGAAACCCTGGGGGGTAAAGGCGGTCAGGGGTATGATGCTGATCACATCACCCCCACTCACGACCGGATCAAGAAAGTGTGGGGCGTTACCCCCACACCCCCTATACGCCTTCATGGCGTGGTGCTATGCACAGGGGAGCACTTTATCTTTTACCTGTATTTAAAAAAAGAAAGTAATAGAAATTTCCGTAAGTGAATTCGTTAGCACTGAATTTGAAAATTCAAGTGCCAGGTGGAAATTTTCAAGCACCATGGCAACCAGGTGCCCTGTATTTTTCTACCCCTGATTTTGTGATAAAATGATAGCCATTTTAATATTTTTAGAATAAATATTTGAATACATATTTTAAAATAAAATGGTAAATTGATGCATATAATTGCAGAGAAATACTAACAAATTATTAATATTCAATATTTTGAACAACTTTTAATTCTTACAATATTCAATCATCGGTATTAACGTCTGTAAGAACTGATAAGGGTATCGAAGTGGTACCAGCTCAGCTCTAAGCTACACACTTAAGAAACTGAATGCAAAATATACTTACTATCGTGAGCAGGGAACCTTCTTTAAAATTTTTCTGAAAGCAAATGAAACTAGGAACTTGTCCAGGATAACCTCTTAGCAAGGCACTGAAAAATAAAAAGATACATATAAATTATCCTGCAACACATAAAACATTTAAATGAAATGAAAAGGTTCTCTTTTCATGGTTTTTTCATTTCTGGATATGTTTATACAGGTTTTCATAGACTCCTCATTCATTCACTCCTCTTCAGGGGTTGAAACTTTGAATATGAAAGTGAAAAGTAACTTTTGCAAAGGTTGAGAAACCCTCTACAAAATCCTAGAGAATATCATCATCATCTTTCACCACCAGATGGCACCACCAAAAACTCATTGAATTCAACATGCATCTTTCCGACTACATTTCAAAGAATTAAGTTGCTTTCTTACACCTTGTATTGAATATAGTCTCTACATTACCATCACTTGGGAAGTTATGCATAAAGTTAGATAACATCTTCTCTCCTCCAAAAAAGACACTTTAAAGCAAAACTTTTCCCCTGAAAAATTACCAGTTGTCACGCTCTTACATTTTGTAATGTTCTGGAGTAACTGAACGAGCATCGATAGGCACCTATTTTACTTGTATAAGTCAATATTTGAATATTACAATTTTGACTTTTGCATTAAGAGCAGTCTGTTTCTCTCCTACATTGAAAGAAGTGGAAGAATAGAGGAGGACAAATGGGTAGTGGACTATATCAAAGCGTTCGAAGATTAATATGGAACAGGGATGTATCTATGAAATGCAAGAAGGTAAAATATAACACATACTATGTGCCAATAAATTCATACGGAGCAGAGAGTTGGACAATGACAGAGAGAGACAAAAGAAAGATGCAGGCAGTGGAGTTGAAATTTTTAAGGAGTATATTGGGGAAGACTAGAAGGGACAGAATAAGAAATGAGGAGATCCGACAGACAGTGGATGTGGCGAAGCTTCAGGAAAGAATAGATCAGGCACAGATAAGATGGTTCGGACACATGAAGAGGATGGATGCAGAAAGACTACCAGTAAGAACTTAACATGCACAAGGAGTGGGAATAAGGCCAAGGGGGAGACCAAGATGTCAGTGGAAAGAACAGATAGTGGAGAGTGTTAGGAGAAGAGGACAAGATTGGAATAGCATGGAAAGAGAGTAGTGGTGGAAGACCAGGAAAAAATGGAGAGGCTTGATTTCTATGCAAACCCAGCCACAGGCAGGAAACGGCAAAGGATGATGATGATGATGTTTCCTACATTCACTGCAAAGTATTTTAAGTTTCCTAAGTTTATTTATTTAAAATAAATTTACCACAATTAACATTGCCAAACATTTCAGTTAAAAATAATATTGTGATTTCCCATTGACCGTATTTTCAATTAATGGCAAACTTGCTGAAAATATTATGTCTGGAAATTTAAATACGTAAGTTATGCTAGTAAATGCATAACAAACAGAATGTTTTCTGGTTCAGGAAAAGTATGATTTATCATCAAACTTCCAAACTCTCATTTTATGCTGAGACAATAAATATTGGTGTAATAGACAACATTTAAATTCCAGGAATGTATAATCGAGATTCCACTGTATATATTTGGTCTAGGAATTAATTCGTGCACCTGGACAAGAGATGGCGTAACGAGCGTATCGTCCCACAGTTCCGTGTAGCCACACATGCATTGAAAACTCCTGTCAGCGCGCATCGTTCGTAGTATAGGGCAGTTGATTGACGCGTCAACAACAGCATTTTGTAGTCAACTGAACATGGCACAGTTCGTGCCAGATAAAGTGTTTTTTGCGGGGTGTTCTGCTTCATTACTTTAACATGCAGAAAAGTGCTACTGAAAGTCATCGTATTTTGGTGGAACTGTATGGTGACCATGCGCTAGCTGAAACGAACGTGTCAGAAGTGGTTTGCACGGTTTAGAAGTGGTGATTTCGGTCTGGAAGACCAAGAGCGACCTGGACAGCCAAAAAAATTTGAAAACGAAGGATTGAGAGCATTGCTCGATCAGGATTCGTGTCAAACGCAGGAAAAACTTGCAGAAGCATTAGGCGTTGATCAAACAACAGTTTCCAAACGCCTCAAAGCCATGGGAATGATTCAAAAGATGTCACATTGGGTTCCACCTGAATTGAAAGACAGAGACGTTGAAAGACGAAAAACCATTTGCGAATTGCTGCTTCAAAGACAGAAAAGAAAGGGGTTTTTGCATCACATTGTTACTGGCGATGAGAAGTGGATCCATTACGAGAACCCGAAACGAAAAAAGGCCTGGGTGAAGCCAGGTGAACCAGGTCCATCATAACCGAAACGAGATATTCACTGTGCAAAGGTTACGCTGTGCATATGGTGGGATATGAAAGGTGTGGTGTACTATGAGCTGCTGCAACCGGGTGAAACTATTAATGGAGAACGTTATCGATGACAATTAATGCGTTTGAAGCAAGCTCTGGCCAGGAAACGACCAGAATGGGAGAACAGACATGATAAACTTATTTTTCAACATGATAACGCTCGCCCACATGTCGCAAAACCGGTCAAAACCTATTTAGAAAATGTCGGATGGGAAGTTTTACCCCACCCACCGCATTCACCAGACGTTGCTCCTTCGGACTACTACTTGTTCGATTGCATGAATAACGATTTGATTGGACAGCGGTTCACTTCTTCAGAAGATATCGAAAAATGGGTCTCTGACTGGATTGCTTCAAAGGATGAGGACTTCTTTCGCCACGGAATCCGTAACTTGCCTGACAGATGGGCGAAAGTGGTGGCTCGCGATGGAAAATATTTTTCTTAAGGTATTTATGTATTTTGTGTTTGAACTACAGCTTCAATGTGTGCGTAACAACCGCACGAATTAATTCCTAGACCAAATAGATCCATTTATGTAAGTACTGAAGTATCATTATATTTATTTCTATGTAAAGAACACATGCACATGTTAATATTAATACGACAAAAATGGTAATTTCGATCTATGTCTTACCATGGTGTCACACTGAGCGTAGGAGATACAAGTGTTCTGAAAACAGCAACAAATTCACTGTTCTTGAACATCAGGGCAAGATAGGTTCCGTCTTTGCTCCAGTCCATTCCCGCAACAATGCCACCAACTCTGCAAAATTACAATACAGATTGTTGAAATAAATACACACAATCACTGAACTGGAATTCTCACTAAAATTTACTGAATTTTCCAGGTAATTTTAGAATAAGTCTACAGACCACTTAGTGGTGCATTAACATGCAAAAAATCAAGTTGTAAGTCTTAAACTGTACTTGGCACCCAAGAGAATAAAATGTATTGACATTGTCAGAAATAAATGAACAAAAATACCATATTTACTCATGTACGAGAATGCGCAATTTTTTCCAAAATTTTTGCATCCAAAAACTCTGGTGTGTACTGTATTATTAGAGGCACATATTTTTGGTAAATAAAAAAGCAAAATTTCGGTACAAAAACTGAGTCAATTTCGGGTTAAAATGAAATATCGGTGTTATAGCGGTGAAAAATTGGATGAAAAGTGGTATATAAAAAGACATTTTGGTTTTAAAATTGTGAATATAATCCTAAATTTGATTTAAAAACTACACTTATTCCACAGAATTAACATTTCACTTCTAATAGCACATTTATGTAGTTATAAGAGTATTAAGTTTATTTCTGTGTAAAGGAGTCCATTTTTGCTTCTCCAATATTAACAGCAGAATTAATCAATTATCCGGGAATTGCATAACTCACAGGATACTTCAGACTTCAGAAAGTGTCGCGTCGGTATATAAATGGTAAATTTCGTGTTTAAGAGTTAATTTCGCTTTTTGAAGTTCATTTCGCATTATTTCGTGACAAAACATGGTCACAAAATGCATCTCACACCTTTCAAAAACATGAAAAATTAACACTACAATGTGTTTTTTCAAATTTCGTTTTTTTGTCAAAAACGAAATATGCATGCCCCTATGTATTATGCATGGAATAATTTAAGAGAACCATCATTAAAACCACACATGCTTGCACTATGTCACTGCATATAACACGTATGTATCAACTGATGCAAATACAAATTACGAGGTTGGATTTCTTTAGTAATACTAATTTTGAAAAAAAAAAAAACATTATAAAAATGTAATGGGCATTTCTCATGATTTTGCATTTTGTAACAAAGTTTTGCAACGCCGAGAAAAGCGGCGCTTCGCTTTTCTGGCAGAATTCGAGCATGCACCTTCCATCACATGGGATGGTAAAAGGAATTTCACTCATATTTATTTGTTGAAAAAATTTCAGATGCGATACACAGCAAGTTTATTTTACAGTAAAATTGTCAATGATGGAAACAACAAAAATTAACAAAAATATACTCAACATAGCATGAATGACTGATTTAATTTATTTTACTTGGCTTTTCTGACACTTTTGGTTAATTGTGAAGATAATGATAAGACGAAATTCATTAAAGGACAATCACAAACACAAAAGGGTAACACTAGCACAGATGCCAGAGCCTCATTACTCTGCAAAATGCAGTCCAGGGTGTAGTGTGTGGAAGGTTGACACATGGTTGCGTCTCTTTCTTACAACACCCAAGATAGCAGAGTTTGGTATACGTGGTCCATCCTGAGCCAATGTTAATATAATGAGAACAGTTTGCAAGACTGTGATGTAACCTAGATGCCGGTGAGTGAGCACATTTGCGAAGACTAGCGAAACATCGCACCATGCAGGTGACTCAGCCACCCTACAGCCCAGATTTGATACCCTGTGACTTCTGGATGTTCCATAAACTTAAATCACCTTTGAAAGGGAAGAGTTTCCAGACTGTCGACAATTATCCAGCCAATACGACATGGCAGTTATTCGCGATTACATACAGAACTTTGCAGAATGTTTTGAACCCCAGAAACTACACTGGGAGAAGTGTGTGAGATACCAAGGGGACTGAGGTATGTACAATGTTTCTTGAATCTTCTACTTTTTTACTAAATATATAGATTTTTTGTAATTGTCATTTTTTTTTTTTGTATTTTTTGACAGACCATGTATTATCATATTCTGATGATATAAAACGATATATGCTGAGAAAAAATATCCACACTTGATCAGAAGTCTAGAAAAGATATCATCTTTTAAATACTAGACTTGGCTTGTTTGTATAGGAGAGGTTTGTATTGAGTAATTTAAAAATTATACTAACCGTGCATTTTCTTCGTCACGAATATCAATTTCTGTAAGATCTATAACGGGCACTGCACTCTGAATCACATCCTTATCTGAAATAGCCAATGGGCTCTGCAGTCTAAACGTTAGGGAGTACACATATGGATCTTCTGAGGTTGTGAACAGAAGCAGCGTTCCACAAGGACTCCAACAGGCAGTATGAACACGACCTGCAACCACTGTCCATCGTTCAGGGCACCAGTTTTCAGTGTCCCACACTCTGCAAAGAAGACATTGTAATTACGTTTCAGATACCTATAATTTACCAGCAGATTCTAACAGTTGGTTCTTCTGATTTGAACTAGGGATGGCCAAATCCAGATAAAATTTTATCCCAATAGCAGATAATTTTCTATCTGGATTATCTGAATGTGTGCATTATCCATACAGTTTTATCGTTAATCCATTTTACAGGCTATCCACATATTCTTTTATTCGCCATTTTCGTATTTTACTGTATTAATTTTCTCAAAATACTTCCATCAAATCTGTTCTATCCAGATATTCAGATTATCCGGATGTATTAATTATCCAGAAATTCGGATGCTCAGAATATCCATTGCATCTGAAACAGATATCGGATAATTTGGAATCTGGATATCCGGCTTTAGTGGCCATCTCTAATTTGAACCTCACTGTGTTAATGGATTACTCTAAAAGAATGTTGGTAAAAACCCAGTATCACCACAACAATTGAAAAGCTTGTGAATGAGAAATAGTATAAAGATAGATTAAACAATGTCTCTTTTACATTTCGATGTGATCACATGAGCTAAACATCGATAGTGGACAGGCACACCACACTTGGATTCCCCTACAACAACAGTTAGTGCCGGGAAATAGCATACGACACGGATGCACATGTACAGTTAACAACAGTGCACCTAGTCGCAGCCGGAGAGCTATGAACAATAGAAGCACGCCATGCAACAATTTTCCAACGAGGATGGTGGCAGTGGCCACTGAAATTTATAGGAAAAAAAAATATTCGGGGATAAATGTATTTACCTACTGGCCCGTCTCTCTTCTTCCAATTATGAATTGTCACACTTTGTGCAAACCAAAACTCGGTTGAAAACGCCACATGATCAATTTGTATGAATCTATAGAATTAACACAAACGAATCAGTGCAGTGCAATCACTTAATTCAACGATTTTATAACATTTACCTGAACACAACTCCTGACGTGGCCGATAACACCTTCAATCCATTTGGAGACCACGAAACGAGCGATACTCCTCCAACCCTTTTCAAAGCAATATTCTTCTTCAATGCAACATCCCATATGTACATTGCTGGATCTGCAGCTGAGGCAGTCAGAAGGAGATCACCCTATCAGGACAAAAGAAACTGATTTCAGGAACAGTACTTTTTTGCATAAAATTTTGATTAATAATGCTACAATTCACATGTATCACAAAATATCCAGACCTTGTAATAGTATTAGGTGCTAATTAGCTGTAATGGGCAATTAGATTCAAATACATCATACTTAGGACAAGAATGATATGTGCTGATACTCATCAGTAGGGCTCGGAAGTTGAGGAAAAATCCTTTTTTTCCCTAGTGTCCGAAGACGAGGCCCATCATAATATATGTTCATTTTAGGTCGATGGAGGCCAGAAAAAGGTGGGTTTTATTTGTCCTTTTTGGTACTTTTTTAGCCTTTTTTTCGGTCTTAATGGCCTTTTTTGCAACTTCACCTTCTTTCGACTACGTTCTTACTGCCCATTCTCAATTCGAATCATCATCAGTTCATCACCTCTTAAACATCCTTTCTGTAAAGAAATATATATATATATATATATATATATAATGGATAAAAGCAAGGAGGGCCAAAAGGGCTAAGTAAAAATCAAAGAAGGTAAAAGGAAACACTCACCGGACAGTAGAAAGATTCACAATTTTCGCTAATTTATAGCATCATCGGTGGGAGGAGAAATAGACGGAACCGGAAGTTCCGGTGAGTGTTTCCTTTTACCTTCTTTGATTTATATATATATATATATATATATATATATATATATATATATATATATATATATATATATATATATATATATATATATATATATATATATATATTGATGCATTCACAGGTTTCAATTACTTAAACTACGGGGATCGTTACTGTGAACGCTTAGGGGTCAGATGGTAGAGCTAGGTTACGTTTATGGTCCCCATACAATCTCGCTGACAGGCTTCTGGCAGGGAGTGGAATGATTTCAAGGGATGTAGACGACGTACATCTTACCTCTCGGGCAAGCGGTAGAGTGTGGACGTCATGTGACAGAGCACAGAGTCCTGAGTTCAACGGCCCACGGTCTTCTTGCCCATGGCTGGCGACGAAGCACACGCTGGTCTTGGAGTATCGGCCCTAGAAAAGAAGCCGGGACGATGGTCTGACCGACGGCTACAAGTTGTAGGCCGTGGTGCCGAAGTTAGTCAACTCGCAAATGTACTGCGGTTGCCTTAGGTGAAAGCTTCGTCTCGGTTTCCCGAGTCAGGCTGAGACCTGAAAGGTGTCGAGGTCTTTGCCTGGTAGCTGATATTCTTCTGGAGGTCCTTGAATTCTGAGACTTGACTGAGACTCGAATTCTGCTGGCAAATACTTCCTAGCTGCTTGGACAGCACTTCCGTATTTGCCAGCTGATAGCGGGCTTGAACCTGGTAGTATCGAAGAATGCCGTGTCTCCTGACGTCATGTGTTTCCGCTATTTGTGGAATGTTACCTTGTGTTGCAAATTGTCGCTTGACCGAGCACTGATGTCTCCCTTGAATCCTTCCACAATATATATATATATATATATATATATATAAATCAAATAAGGTAAAAGGAAACACTCACCGGACAGTAGGAAAATTCAAAATTTTCGCTAATTTATAGCATCATCGGTGTGAGAAGAAACAGAAGACGGAACCGGAAGTTGGGGTCCTGCAGAGTTGACAGGTCCCCATTGAAGAAGAAGCGGTGCGTAGAACGAAAAAAACTGTTTCGTCACCAGGCTCGTCGTAAACTGTGAGTGGGGAGGATGAGGCGGGAGGGTGGGTGAGGGTTGGGCATTACTGGGTGGCCTTGTTTGCATCCTATGCAAACCTCTTCATGGGCCAACTTGAGCAAGAGTTTTTGGCTACCCAACCCCTCCAACCCCTCCTCTGGCTCCACTTCATCGACGACATCTTCATGCTCTGGACACATGGAGAACCATCCTTGTCAGCCTTCCTGGACCAACTTAACCACTTCCGTTCCCTAAAATTCACCTGGACACACTCCCCCAATCAGATCACCTTCCTGGATGTGGACGTGCACATCGAGGGAGGACACCTGACTACCTCCATCCACATAAAACCCACCAACCACATGCAATACCTACACTTCTCCAGCTCCCACCCGTTCCACACCAAAAAAGCAATTCCATTCTCTCTGGCCCTCAGGGGACAGCGCCTGAACACTTCACCCACCTCCCGCCAGAATTATAACCTCCGCCTACACCAGGCCCTGGTTAACCGTGGATATCCCTCCATCCTGGTCATCAAGCAAATATCACGAGCTGCCTCACATACCACCACCACCAAGAAACCTGCTGCCACCAACCCACCTGCACTCATCACCCAATATCATCCCCACCTCAACAAAATCAGGCACACACTGCACTCTCTTCTCCCAATCCTCCACAGTGATCCCGAAACCAAAAACATATTTCCCGACAAACCCAGGGTGGTTTTCAAATGCCCCCCTAACCTCCAAAACATCCTGGTCCACAACACTCCTTCACCACACATCCAACACCCCCCTGCCCATAAATGCAACCGCCCCAGGTGCAAGACCTGCCCCATCCTCATCACTTCTCACACCCTCCAGGTGCACACGGCCACTGGCAAATTTACCCTCCATCCCAAAGGGACCTGCCATGCCTCAAACCTTATCTACATCCTCACCTGCAACATCTGTGGTGATTTTTACCTGGGGGAAACATCAACGGCCCTCAACCTCCGCATCAATAACCACCGCTCCTCCACCCACAACCTGGACTTCACTGTCGCCGTCCACACCAACCACCACAACATCAGTTTCAACGACTGCTTCCGGGTAGCGATCATCCAACTCCTACCCCAACCAGCCAACACCTCTGTTCGCAAAAGATGGGAGAGGGCCTATATATCGGCCATGAGTGCAACCACTCCACCTGGCCTGAACAAGGCCACCCAGTAATGCCCAACCCTCACCCACCCTCCCGCCTCATCCTCCCCACTCACAGTTTACGACGAGCCTGGTGACGAAACAGTTTTTTTCGTTCTACGCACCGCTTCTTCTTCAATGGGGACCTGGCAACTCTGCAGGACCCCAACTTCCGGTTCCGTCTTCTGTTTCTTCTCACACCGATGATGCTATAAATTAGCGAAAATTTTGAATTTTCCTACTGTCCGGTGAGTGTTTCCTTTTACCTTATTTGATTTTTACTTAGCCCTTTTGGCCCTCCTTGCTTTTATATATATATGTATATATATGAACCATCCCTAAAATGAGAGAAAAACATTTTTGGATGACCGAAGCAGGTACGGTACTAGGTCCTTTAACCGTAACTTGTCTGGAAGGTCACGCTGTAAGTGGCAACTTTCTCTTGCTTTGAAGCTTTCAGTTTTTTCACACTGTGTGTTCCATACCACCAGAATTTTGTATTTTTTATTCATTAAATATGTAATTAAAACTGAAGTTATTAATTTATTTGGATCACATTTATACGTCCTTTTTTTAATATTTTTAGGTCTTTTTATAGGTCTCTTTTTTGGCAATTTATAGGTCTTCAACTTCCGAGCCCTACTGATCAGCTTAGCCCTACGTTTCACAGCCATTATTTACCTCTGGGCTCCAAGCTATGCTAGTAACAGGAGCATGACCCGGCTGCTTAAGAATTGTTGCACAGCTTGCCGAAGGTCTTGTGACAACGGAATTAGGATCCACAGTCCACACGAGCACTCTGTCCTCGCAGCCTACTGCTAGCTCTGATGCAGAATAAGGCCTAGAAATAAATATAAAAGTGAATGAAGCATACAAAAGTGTCAAACTGCTGGAAAAAAGAACTATTTAATAACTCTCATAAATAAGGAACGTGGATTGTGATGTTAGCAGGGCTGATTCGATACCAATCGGTATCAGTCGATACGAGCAGGATCAGGATTGGAAGGTATCGATTGGAATTATTCACCGGGATCGGCCGATGCTTTTTCAGTCTTTTCTAGACTCCGCAAAAAATGACTCACATAGTCTGTACATTCTGCAAACTATGCTTGATTGATTTTTTTGTTGTTTATTTTACCTTGCTTTTCTGCCACCTTTGGCTAATCGTGAGGATGAGTGATGATATGAAACTAATGAAGAAACATACAAACCCAGCTAACCACTCAGCTACAGAGGCCAGCTCGACAAACTATGCAAAATGGATATTTTTTATAATTTTTGCAGCACCAGTTATACGGATAAAATTTTATCTGGATTTGGCCATCTCTAGTTGATATCCTCTATCCAATATTAATTTTAAGCATTGGTTTTATGCACAGTTCTGTATTGTCAGACACCATGAAGCCAGGAAATTTTAAAATTCCAAATTTATCAAATATTATACTCTTTCAGTAATATCAGTGTCAAAATTTGATGTAAAGTGAATTTAATTAATTAGTTAGTTATAAATGTGAACAATTTTGTTAAAAATATTTAAAGTACAGACACCAGCTCTGACCTTATACACTCTTAACCCCATACAACTATACACTATCAAAATACTTGCCTCCATTCCATACAGGACACAAATCTTTGAGCCTTTGATTTCAGGATAGGCAGCAAAGGAGAAGCAATATTGTATATGCGAATTGAATCATCCCAAGTTGCAACTGCAAATTTAGTGCAATGAGGATGCCATGCAATACATCTTACACGGCTGTGCGCCCAATCTCTTGTCTGGGAAATGGCTGCTATTAGTTGCTCTCCAGAAACCTACAAAGAAAAACATTTTTATAATATTTAGTAGGGATGGGCCGATATGAAATTTTGACCAATATTATTCTACCAATCCGATATAAAATTCCAAATGGTTCATTGACCTCTTTAATAAATATTTGTCTCCAGGTGACTGCAGTGCAAAAGAAGTTGCATATTTAGACATTTACTTTTTAAAAAAGTAGGGCATGGAGATTAGGTTAGGCAGAATTTTGCACTAAATCATAACATATTTATACATATATCCGATCGGTAGGGGCATGCATATTTCGTTTTTGACAAAAAAACGAAATTTGAAAAAACACATTGTAGTGTTAATTGTTCATGTTTTTTGAAAGGTGTGAGATGCATTTTGTGACCACATTTTGTCACAAAATAATGCAAAATGAACTGCAAAAAGGGAAATTAACTCTTAAACATGAAATTTAGGGTTTATTCACCGATGCGAGACCTTCTGAGGTCTGAATTATCCTGAGAGTTATGCAATTTCCAGAAACTTTATTAATTCTGCTGTTAATATTGGAGAAGCAAAACTGGACTCCTTTACACAGAAATAAACTTAATACTCTGATAACTACATAAATGTGCTATTAGAAGTGAAATGCTAATTCTGTGAAATAAGTGCAGTTTTTAAATCAAATTTATGATTATATTCACAATTTTAAAATCAAAATGTCTTTTTATATACCACTTTTCATCCAATTTTTCACCGCTATAACACAGATATATTATTTTATTTACCGCTTTTGAACCCGAAATTGACTCCTTTTTTGTACCAAAATATTGCTTTTTTATTTACCAAAAATATGTGCCTCTACGGATCAGTAATTTTACCAATAAACCAATATGCCTATATCGGCCAATACCGATTAATCTATTGCATTCCTAAAGTACGCATCCACAGTGCTTTTATTTGGTTATTGCACTGCTTGAATGCAGCAGGTGTAGCAGCGAGAACTGATGATTGATTTCCTGCTCGTGTGGTAACCGATAACTAGAGACATGCAATTTAGTTTTTGACGAAAAAACGAAATGTCAAAAAACACATTGTAGTGTTAATTTTATCATGTTTTTGAAAGGTGTGTGATGCATTTTCCTACCATGTTTTGTCACGAAATAATGCGAAATAAACTCTTAAACATGAAATTTAGCGTATATTTACCGACGCGACACCTTCTGAGGTCTGAATTATCCTGCGAGTTATGCAATTCACGGAAAATTGATTAATTCTGCTGTTAATATTGGAGAAGCAAAAATGGACTCCTTTTCACAGAAATAAACTTAATACTCTGATAACTACATAAATGTGCTATTAGAAGTGAAATGTTAATTTTGTGTAATA
Organism: Lepisma saccharinum; assembly: GCF_977018435.1. Lineage (NCBI taxonomy): Eukaryota > Metazoa > Arthropoda > Insecta > Zygentoma > Lepismatidae > Lepisma > Lepisma saccharinum. The sequence goes on from NC_139240.1 coordinate 67,619,446, forward strand.
AGTGTAGTTTTTAAATCAAATTTTGGATTATATTCACAATTTTAAAACCAATTTTATACAGAAACCACTTTTCATCCAATTTTTCACTGCTATAACACCAAAATTTTATTTTATTTACCGCTTTTGAACCTGAAATTGACTCCATTTTTGTACAGAAATTTTGCTTTTTTATTTACCAAAAATATGGGCTTGTACCGATAACTAGACAATGTTCAAAGTCACTCAGCTCCTTTGACTTACCCATTCTGCTCATACTTCTCACTGAGCAACCCATAGCTCCGTGCTCGTTTTTTACCTGTTGGTCAGATCAGTGGCGGCAATTGCCCCGGCACTATACTAAACCTTATCTACAAAGAGAAATATACAGTGTTCCCCCCCCCCCCCTAGTTTTGGCATCTTGCCCTCCCACTTTTGGAACTCGATCGCCACCACTTGGTCAGATCATAGCGAACTCTAGATGACAGTTTACAAGTTAGATTTAGGTGTGTCAGGATTAGAAGAGATTTCACTCAAGCACTCACACTGTGATGCTAGATGGAGTACAGAATTGAGAGCTCTTCTGCTAGAGCGAATAATGCTCGAACGAGTCGCCTATGCTAGAAGTCCAATAGTTGACGTATAACCATAATTTGTTGTGGTAGTGCAACATTTCAATGTACATTTCTACGATTATTGCGACACTAAATTGATGTTCAATTGAATGTTATTACTGCATCTTATTATTTCGCAGAATATAATTATCCTTTTCAGTAAGTGAACAATGATGTACAGGTATGGGTTGTACTGTGCTAGGATATTTTTATTTGCTAAGGCAGATCTGTCAGCACGTGTAGCCAGGGGTTCATTTCAACATTCAGGTCTGTAGATATTTCATATTTTCGTATGTATTGAATTTGGGTCTCACATAATATGTGAACTTTTTAGAATTGTAATTGCATAGGGTAGTTTTCTTCCATGTAAGGGTTTTTAGGTTTACAGTGACATTGGGCTTTGAATGGGATGTTGCCAACCATTCCACGTTCAATGCAGTAGGCTTGAGTGTAGCAGGCTCTAGGTTGGGGAATTCAAATGACTACGAGCAAGCGAAAATGGTCCCATGTAGCATTAGTGAATAATATAGATATCCAGCATTAACATAACAGAAGCTTTTAAATAAAAACTTTTAGTTAACAAGAAAAATACAAACACAGTTCAAAATTAACTTTTGTAAAAAAAATAGTAAATCAATAAAAAAAATGTGAATTATGATGTCTCACGCCAAAATCATTATCATTCTTGTCATTACTTTGCAGAAAATCTAATTTCATTAATTGATATGGCCATATGTAACCAAGTATATACTTAAGAAAATATGAGGTGCATTAGAACTGAAGGTTTGTTTTATGCTCAAATGAACTAATTGGGACTGGAGCTACAGTTTGAAGTGGGATCCAAAACAACATCCATGCCCAAACTGGGACCCCTTGCATCATAAGGCAGTGTGATAACCACTCTGCTACAATGTCAGTTTGCTTCATTATAAAAAAATGCAATTTTCTCTGCTTTCATTGTGTATGTTTTTTACCTTCATGATGGTACAACACTTTGCACCGAATAAAGGTGACAACGATGTATTGAAGAATGCTAACACTATTTAATCTTGTTTCCATGTGTAATAAACACTCAAAAAGGTAACCAAAGCAGAATTTATTACAAAATAACACACTACAAACATAACGTTTCAACCTTACAGCAAGGTCTTCCTCAGACTGAAAAAAAATATTTTTTCATTTTAATTTGGTTCAGTCCCTGAGGAAGATCTTACTATAAGTATAACACCATTAAGCCTTGTTTCCATGATATGAAAAAAATGCGATATTTAAACACACGAGAGAAACAGGACATGACATAGAGTGGGATGAGGCTAAGCAGATAGGAAGGGAGAAGAGAGTACTAGTGAGAATATGGAAGGAGGCCAAGGAAATAGAGAAGACACAATGAACTGGATTGGGGGACTGAAGATAAACAAAGAATGGAAAAAGGTGTTAGAAAGAGTGGAAACGACAAGAGCGGAAGAGGAATAAAGAAAGAAAGGAAAAAGAGAGTGAAATAAAGAGTCCAACCACTTTCCAGATGAAAGGAAATGTTTATCCAAATCGCCTGTCAGGTGAAAGTACAGTTGACAAGGGAAGGTCACCTGCTGGAATGTTCTAGAGAGAAACAACTTTCTAATAATCTTGTGTCTGGAGGGGAGTGATTTTTGTGTATCTTCCTGTTTTGTACTGGGTACAGAGTCTGAAGAAGACCTTGCTAGAAGGTTGAAATGTTATGTTTAGTTTATGCTTTAAAATAAAATAAATTTTCTGCCTTGGTCAGCATATTGAGGTTTTCTTACTATAAGTTTGAAACATCACATTTATAGTGTTATATTTTGTAATAAATTCTGCCTTGATCATCTTTTTCAGTGTTTTTGTTTTATGAAGAACGCTACATTTTGGTAACACAAGGGCAAAATTACATGGCAAGCAGCTGACTGCATCGCACACGCCCCCTTCGCCGGATTACGTTCAAAATTCGACAAAAGAGGGTTCTTCTCTTCTTGGTAGAGCAGTTATGACAATAAAGCTCATATATTGTCATATTTACATTTGAGATGGTTAGGTTAAAGTCATAGTTCCACTTTTTTGCAATTAAGAAAATACTTTTGGTCACATGATTACTCAAAATTTATCCATTTATTTAAATGTGCCTGGAATCTGCAATTTCAACCAGTTTGAATGAATATGTTTAATAGCAAATTTTTATCCTAGGACAAATTATTTCATTTTGTAATATTTTGAATTCACATTTATAACTTGTTATTTTTTGACTGGTATTATATAAAAAACAATATCTTCACACATTATATGTGTTCTTTTAAAGAAGCAAGGTAAAAACATTCAGATTTATAATAACCTTTATTGAAATTGTATATATTTACAATGATTGCATCAAGGTTTATATACAAAGGTAAACTCTTATTCAGTGTATAAAAGTTATGTGATTCTTGAAATTTTGTAACAACATACAAAAGCAGTAATTGTAATTAGCAGTTAAGGATATTGTTATATACATTGCAAAATAGCTGAATGAGTTCAAATATGCATATTTAGATTATTAGCATCAAAGCTGTTAACACTTAGTACTAACATTTTAAAATATGTAGTTTCATTTCCTAAGAAAATGGTATAACATACATACACACATGCATGTCGTATATATCACCCAAATTGTGCATTTTACATCATAATGGTATTTACAGGTCTTTAGTAGGAATGGTTTTAAATCAGTTCTCTCAAAGATACTCACTGTTAGCTGTGGATAAACTGAATTTCTAATCCTTGACATGAAACCTCTTAACTTCAAAATGCTGTTGCTCAATAAACTCAAGAAATACGGAGCTTCATTTTCTTCCCTCGACGCGATCTGTATGGCTTCCAAGAATCCATTTTCATACCTGCAAACGATAATACTAAAATGAATACACCCAAGTACTTAATAAATACTGCACGGTTATTATTCTGTAAGCAAAGTTACCTCTTTTACATGAAAAGCCTATAGCATAACTTACCTCCACACACAAGGTGGGTACTGGCGACAAAGGTAACGTTCTCCGTGCATGTAGCACCGTGCCATGAAGGCACATATAGGGGATTTGGGGGTAGGGTCCCGCACTTTCTTGATCTTGACAATTTTGGAGGTGACGTGATCAGCACCATGCTACTGACTGCCGGCCTCACTCCCACCAGAGGTGAGAGATAATCCAACCAGTTACAGGGTGACGTGGGGTCAGCATGATGAACCCCCAGTCGTTGTTGTAGGTTTCCGTAACCAAGCTACGCTATTCATTCACAGCTCCCCAACTTCCTCCCGATGGTGGCTGGCCCCCGGTCCCATACACAGGCTGAAATCTCAGGAGAAAAGTTGTTACGTTTCCCCCAGGAGACATGAAACTATGTACGTCCCATAGCCACAGTTCGGATATTTAGTTTGTATCGTGTCATTCTGAAGAATGATGGTGATCAAAACCAGTCACTCTCACAATAAATCAATGGGTGATGTAACTTATTCATCATTCATCCTCAATGATGAGAGCACTCGTCATTAACATGACAAGTCAAATGCTTAGCAGTGCGAAAGGCACAACAAAAACAAAATAGCTTAACAACTAGAAGAAAAGACAATGGTCACTCATTCGGTTTTATGAACCTTCGAACCTGAATCATGGCTGGGTTAGGATAATTACTTGTCTATCTGAAGAGTGATGATTAATTCAAAGTTACGTCGAATAAAATAAAACCAAGACCTCTCAAGGCTTCGTTGCTCGTTGACCAGGACTCGCCTAACTTTCCCTAAACTCCTTTCTCTAAGCTCCTCTCTCTCCTCAATCCAAATCTAAAGTCCGTCCCTTCTCAGTCTGTCTCACCTCTATATCACCCAGGCCATGGAAACCTTCCTCCATGCCGAATCGTGATTATTACTCCCCCTATTGCAAACAGCTGACTCCATACACCTGATGGAACTTCCTATATCCTGAATACATCAGGAAGTTTGCAAAGCACAACACTGTGCATTATTCACATACCACAGAGGTTGAGACAACTGAGGTAAACAAGTGAATGCCCTGGTCAACATGAAGTATCCAGAGAGAGTTTGAATAAAATATAATTTTATAGACTAATATGGTATACACTCATCAAATCACTATCTTATTTGTATTTGAATGTAAGCTTGTAAGAATCTCTACTGTAACACAAATTCGTACGAAATCAATTTTCAACGATCAAGTGATAATAGGGATGCACATGTAGTTCAGCACCCATCTCGAGGGGTGATTCCGCAAGCTATAGCAATTGTGGTGGTCAATTTTATTGACTTGATTCTTGGTACTCGGTACAGTCATGGCATGAAGTGAACAGAGTCTAGTTAAAAGTTTGTCATGCACAAATTATTTTCTAACGTAACTTACCAAGTATTGATGAACTTCTTCAAAAATGTTTCGTGGGTAGGCAAAAATGGCTGTCTTGAATCATCACGAGACACGACACCGTGCAGTAGATCGTGTGTAATGGAAACTTCTGGATACGAACTTAACTGTAATGAAATTCACACACACATTACAAAAGCCGTACCACCTGTTCACTACATCAACATTTAAAATGCGAAAGCTAAACGAAATCAATATTACTGTAAAAGTGTGATAGTGCATGTATCAGATGAAAATGCAAAATACAGAAGGAAACTAATAAGGTAAAATTTAAGTAAATAATAGGGATACAAAAATTCCTTGCTAAAATTTATACATTTTAAAGAAGTAAAATTCATCTAATACTTAGAAATTAAAATGTTCATGCACAGATATCTAAGTTGCAGCAATTGTGAGATTTCAGACCACATTTTAAGAGGAGTTGCATTTGCAACTTTGCTTTCCAATAGATAGATTCTGATGTTTTATGTAATGTAAAATGTGTTTCAGGGTGGGGAAACCATAAATAACCCAAACTACAACCCACAAAAGTGAAAAAGAACTATGAGTACTTTCGCCATTTTTTATCCATAAAAACGAGTTGTATGCACACTTGAATAGGGAAAAAAACGTGTGCAAATGATAATGTCACCAAACTAAGCACTCCTAACCTACAACGTAAAACTATAAACATCAATAAATCTAATGGTCCTAATAATAGTTTCCTTCAATTTTCATTTTGTATGTTTAGTCCCTCGTGTTTGATTTACTTTATTTTGTGTTCATGAAGTGGTAGGCAATGGGTGTTGGCTTTGGTTGTTCACTTGCATGAAGACTGGGCTGTGTTGCTTCAGGTTAAGGAAATAGAGGTACTTTACTTCACCATAACACATCCCCACAAGCTAAAAACAACAGAAAATATACATAAACAACAAATGTACATTGTCTTCATAAACTAGGCACAATTCTTCACTTATTAGCAAGAGTACCCCTATTATGTAGTAAGTAGGGTTGTTAAAGAAATGTCCCGGTGTCCTGGAAAATGTTCTTGGGATGCCCTTTTGTCCCATATTTAGCTAAAGAAATAACAAATTCAAATTTCAAAATCATTTTATACAACAATAAATTAATACAAATTTATAACTAACCTAATTGGATACCAATTACCATTTACCACTCAATCCTCATATTAACATTGACATAGAACTGCTCATTGTCGATTTTCAATATGACATTTCTATAACAACAGTTCAGTGGACCAAAGCACGAAATCGGCTGGACTTTAACGACAGTGGAAAGCATATTGCAAGTTCTAGTGAATGAGAATAACTCATGTTCTGAATTTTTTAGCAATGCAATTAGTAATGTTTAAAAATGTTGTAAAAAATAAATTTAACTATATCCATGTCTATATAATCTGTGTGTCCCTTTTTTTTTTTATTTTAGAAATCTCGCAACCTTAGTAGTAAGTAGAACAGTTGTCCAACTTGACATATCCTCCCACCTCGATTTCTGCATGCATGCACTCATACGTGCATAGACAGACACAGAAAACTAACAACAGAATCTAATGCTATCTTCAACTTCACACACCACAACATTTAACTATTCTACTTACAGCATTTGTGAAAATGGACACATCTGCAGACTCTATACGCATTTCCATTATTTTACCTTCAAGTTCACAAACAGGTATATACCCCTCTCTAGCTGGACGGTCAAAGGAGGTCAGTGTGTGCATGGTAGCCATTTAGACCTGGAAGAAATTACATCCGATATATAATACAAAAATATTCAATGGCTGACTACGCATGACATCACCAGAGCCAGTGTCCTGGATGTATGTTTCCACACAAACTTTCACGCAGCAAAGCTGCGAATTGATTGTGAAGGTGTGACTTATATTACAGTGACGGCAGTTAGGAAACAGAAAGATGATGTGTATCGTACATCAATGTAAAGACTATATTCTGAAGAACACCTGGATATTTTAATAATTCTTCATAGATAAGGGGTTAGTGAAGAAAAAAAAAAGAAAATCATGTAGTTTTTCAAGAAACACATCAACAATTTACTATAGGAACATCGATATAGTATTTACACCGATACACATCAGCATTTTGCTTCCTAACTGTTGCCACAGTAACAAACGATAACCTACTACTATCAGTTTTCACCATGTATGATAAACCACCAATGTTCCAAGGGCTTCAATTTTTCATGCATTTCTTCAAAATATACCAGATTATCTTACGTTATTTCTTATTTACTGCCTCATCTGAAAGTAATTAGTAAAATATCGGTACCGCCGATCCTCCGTACCCCCATGATAAGATTTTTGTGTCATTTATGAAGATTATGTTCTATACGAACAATTTCTGTTGTTTTTAGCTTTAGGAAATGTATTATAGTGGATAATGAGAGTTTTTTGATGGGTCTATTTATGACGTCATTTTCATCGTTGCCATCTGCATGTGATATGAAGGAACATGTTGTTACATTGTTTGTGTTTTGTAACTTGGAGCCGTGTTGGAAATATCGGACATTGAAGGTTGGCAATTCCGGTGTTACGTCAGGGAGTGCGAGATTTATTGCAGACGATGTTTCGGTAGACGAGGAATGTCTACGAGGTTAGGTTACGTACCATTAGCATAAATACAACTATTATTTAGGCTAAGAGTACTAAACCTAGCTAGCCTAACCTAACAACATAGGCCCCGTGACGTCAGAACACAAGGTTGCTAAGTGTTGTGCAATAAGTGAGACCCGGGACATCTGCTGCTAGTGACATCACCATGTAACCAGTCCATTCTGTGTACCAGCTGGAACCACACAGTTAGCTGGCAGAATCAGATACATGTAATACCTCAACTCAACTGAATAGCACCAGCAAGCTGCATTCTCACAGCACAAAAACCTTTTGAAGGCACTGTATAATATGATGTAATTCTGACAATTATGTTCCTTTTGTTTTATTCTGATTTCTTCATGCTATGTACACAATTTTTACACGGTTCGATTTCGACTTATGTCTGTTAACACATACTGCGAAGTTTTAGTGATTACTTACTGCGTGTTTCCTTGACACTGGATTTTCACTTCCCAATACACACCTTCATAGTTAGGTTAGGTGGGCCAGCATTTCAATAATAACCCTAATGCTTTCGTGGTTAGGTTAGGCAGGTCAGGTTTAGTTCTCTTAGCATTAAAACAAGATCACTAAATTCTCTCTACTACTTATCACGGCCAATTCTACCTTCGATCAACGGGGAATGCCTTGTCCATGGGAGCACACATGCTTGCACAAGGTAATACCTACTATAGTGTTCATCACGTGTGCAAATTGTACATTATGCACGGGTAGCTGACGGATAGCTCCACGAACCATTCCGATAAGGTTAGGCAAGCATAGTTAAAAAAAAGGGGGTTGGAAACACTGACATGATTTCCCGGTCAAATAGATACCACGATGAAAGAAAATACCTCGACTAACATTGTAAACCTTAGAGAAACTCATTTCCGTAAGAAGTTTCTTCTGTAAAAATGAAGAAATGTGTCTCCGATGTATGAAACTGTTACCGGTTAGGCAAACAGTTAAAAAACGGCGTGGTTACGTTTTCGCTTAAATTGAAGCAACGGGAATTGATTTCAGGCTGAAATAGATTGAAAGATGAAAGAAAATACCTCGAAGAACTTCGACAATGTTGCAGAAACTGATTTCCGTAAGTACTTTCTCCTGTAAATTTAAACGAACTGTTACAGTTATATTTAAGTTATGGTAAGGGGCTGGACACCGTATAATGAAAAGGGTACAAAATAGTCCCAGTGCAAACTTTAAAATTAATCATGTATCTCATGTAAAAACATGTAGACATTCAAAAATAATTAGTTCGACTGTTCTATCAAACAGTGAACTTTCGTTTTCCTTTTTACTTCTTGTTTTTATGGTTGTTTATAAAGTCAGTGAGAACTATTTCAATTATGAAATTCTTACCGTCTATTATTTCTTCTTCCAGTAATTCTGTTTCTACATAAACAACGCTAATTAAAACCACATTAAAAATATCATTACACTTTTTTCACGTTGCATTTCTCGTACGTGAGTTACGATTGTATATGCCGCGCGTTACAGACGCAGACGCTGCATGCTATTCTGCACTGAATTATCTCCTGAAGAATGATAACTTTTACATTTACAAGAAAAGGTGTTGATGTGAGAATCAGTTTATACTTGCAAGGAACAAATTGTTTCTGACTTATTTTAACCACTGAATAACAGAAAATACCTAGCATAGCAATTCAAATCAAATGGTGCTCAATCTTAGTGAGATTAGCCCGACCCTGAATAACCATTTCTTCTCCGAATCAAACAAATTATCCTTCAATAGAATATCATTTCAAATGGGATTTGAAAGTCCCTAAACAAAACATTCCGCTTTCGCCTAGAGCGTCCCATAAGTCTGTAAAATAACTGGTTTCACCAGATTCAAGAGCCCAGTTTTTTTCGTTGAATGTGTTCGTTTCGTTAAGACTTTCGGAACGCACCCATTAACACACTTTTAAGCAGGGTTGTTGAACTTAGTACTTATATAGCTATATTATATGGACACGATTTGGCAACACTGCTGACCAGAGGAGGAAGAAGAAGAAGCAGACAGCAATGAAAATAGCCCGTATGGTTCAAATAATAGAGGGAATATATATTATTCCGTGGCGAGGTAAGTAGATTTGTTTTTAGTATTAATTATTACCTAAACCTTCATTACAGAATTAAAACGGGTGACATTATAGTAGGGGAGACGGATTTCTTCAAATTTACAGGAAAAAGTACTTACGCAAATTATTTTCCGTAGCATTGTGGAAGTTCGTGAATGTAGTTTTGACCGATTTTAATGCGAATACATGTTGTTTTCTGCGAAAATCTCTGTCCGACATGCTGTTGCTGCTGCCGCCATTATGCGATAAGGCCCGAACACACCTCTCACTTGTTTATTTTGTGAATTTTAGCATCGATACTTACTTATTCTGCATTGCGGAAGATTCTTTTAGGTGAAGTTATGCCCTTTTCCATAAAATAGTGTCAACTTTTCATATTACGAGTCATTATTTGTATTTCTTGTTCCTCTTGGGTAACAGACAATATGGCGTTCACTCGTCATGGATCATCGCGCGTCGTGCTTGTGTTTTGTCGATTTGGAGTGGGTATGCAGTGTTTCAACCTTCTTCACCGAAAAATACCTACTTTCGTGTTCATTATGTCATCACAAACCATTCACGATAACCCCAAAAACCATTCACGATAGCCCCACGGACCATTTCCGGCAAGGTTAGGTTAGGCAAGCATAGTTAAAGAAAAAAAGGCACGTTTGGAAACACTGGCGAGACCGCGTGACTTTCGACGCTCGCGCCATCTGTAGGTACATAATGGAAACAACAGCATAATGTTGTCGCTTTACAGAATATGCAAGTTCCTTACATAAAAAGTGATTATTTCTTGTTTTGCAGCATTCTATGGTGAAGTTTTCAGTTTCCGCAAAAGAAATACCTTGAAGAACTTCGACAATGCTACAGATACTGATTTCAGTAAGTAGTTTCTCCTGTAAATTTGAAGAAATCCGATCGGGCGTAATCGCATATTTACCGACGTAACCCCATGGTCAGTGTTTCAAACTCGCCATTTTTTCACGTGTCGAGTAATTTTTTTTGGCATGAGTTTACAATACCGGGCCACTCTCCAATTTCTATAAAACTTCGCCTGCTTACTAATTTCTGTGTCCTGATGACATATCTGTAGTTTATATTTGGCGTTCACTTGTTAAAATTGTTCATTTACGTGTAGAACTTGTAAAATAACCTTGCGATTTACCATGGTGATTGTCCATACACAGCAATTCAGAACCATCTTTCTTTCGCAATTCGTTAATGGTCTTCCTTTATGCACAACACTCTTGCTAACTTGAATATTGACGTCAGACGCCGAATGCCTACGAGGTTAGGTTAGGTTCCATTAGCATAAATACAAAGAAAAATTAATATTTTGGCTAAAAGAACTATACCTTGTCTTGCCTAACATGAAAAAGCTCTCTCCCGTGACGTCAGAACACAATGTTGCTAAAGTGCTGTGCAATAAGTGACATCCATTCGGGGGAAAATGGCATGTTCCGTGGAGCTACTGTTCTTATGGTAGGGTTACGTTACGTTAAGAGAACATAGTTTATTTAATTTTTATCTTGATTTCCATACTCGACCGCCAATTATTACATGCAGATTCGTGATTAGGAGTTCACAATTAGTGAGTAGATGGAATTTCATAGAAATTGGAGAGTGGTCCGGTATTGTAAACTCGTTCCTTTTTTTTTATAGGTATATATAACTATGCTTGCCTAACCTAACTTAACCTAACCTTACGGAAAATGGTTTTTGGGGCTAACGTCAATGGTTTGTGGGGCTAATGTCAATGGTTTGGGAGGTATTAGCATAATTTCAAATCCGGGCAGAAAGTAATTACCGAAATGAGTTTGTTTATACTTTAGCAAGGTCTTGGAAGTGTGTTTTCCCCTCGCTGAAACTTTTTTGCCGGTAAATCATGTAATTTTCGACATTAATTTCACTCCGATACATGAAAGCTGTTCCTTTGATGTCCGTCTACTATGTGAACCAAATTTTTGCGTGCGTTCCATGACGTAACAACCGGTCAGTGTTTCCAAATACGCGGGTTTGTAACTGTGTAACAGTTGTAGAACGTAAATATACCTGCGTTACTGTTCATCATTTCTGATTACGAACTTGTGACAACATGACGTGCACAGGATGCGTGGTGAAATTGCACAGCGTTAGAGATCCAGTAGAATTTGTAATTCACCGTGGAATTGTGAAGGAATTGGAATGTCCCAAAAAATAAATTATCTTCAATTTTTCTAATTTTAAAAAACAATTTTAGCTATATTTGCCAAACCTAACAGAACCTAACCTAACCTTGCCGTGCATGGTTCGTGGGGCTCTCCGTTCATGGTTCGTGGGGCTATTCATGAATGGTGTATAGGAATGTGTTCTTGTTTTCATTATTTGGTTTTGATGATGTGGGTTAAATTACTTTTATTCTCAAGAGATGGCGTATGTGGTCCATGTATCAGCTGTTTGCGTGGGTGCCAAGCAAAGAAAACGGTTAGTGAGTGAGAAGCAACATGGCGCGAATCACGGTAACCACAGCTGGACATTACTAAGAACATACGTCGTCTAAAGTGATTAGAATTGCCTTTCAGTGATACTTCATGGTAGTTAGTGCATTACAGGTAGAAAATAGATGTCTCAAAAGAATCAGCGTGTGCATTTGTGATTGTGTTTTCTTACAAGAATCAACGCAACTCCAACATTTTTATGGTCCTCCAAGCCTTGGATGTCTTACATCTACCTGACTTTGTGAACTGTAAACTTTGTGGTGAACGGTGTGTTCTAGTTTTGCATTGACATAGCGTGGTCCAGTTGTGTGGATTCGTGTCTCAAGAACTGAACGTTTCGTGCGGGTGGCAGAAGGGACATTCCGGAATCTCGATACTAAATTTATTGCGTAGCAAGCATATTCAGAAGGCGGGGAAGGAAATCAGCTGATTCTTCGTGCGAGCAGTGCAGCAGTGTTTCCAACCGGCGAGACGATTGTGTGTCCAACATCGGCAGCACTGAAGTTTGCAGGTAATCAGGCTCATTTTAGTACCATTTCCTTTTCCTTTCTTTACATTACATTACGTTCATTAATTGCATTATTGTGACACCTTATCAGTTATCCTTTCACCATGACAGAGGCAGAGATTAAACGTTTAAAAGTTGTGCGAGGAAGCTACAAAGGGCAATTGACCCGTATGAAAGCATTCGTCGATGCATTTGACATTAATATACAGTGTGTTCAGGAAATTAAACTGAGATTAAGTCATTTGACTGAGATGTGGGACAAATTCAATGACGTTCAAACCAGTTTGGAACTTCAATCGGAAGCATCCGAAGAGGAAGTTCACAGAATAGAATTTGAAGAAAAGTACTACAGCATTAGGTCTCAAATGGAGACAATAGTGATGCGGCATGATCAAATGCATCAGCCCAGTGTTAGTGCTAGTTCTGTTACGTCAGTTCAGTCTCAACTTAGACTTCCAAAGATTTCCATACCCTCTTTTGATGGAAATTATGAAAACTGGCTTCCATTCAAGGACAATTTTAAAGTGTTGGTCCATGATAACAATACATTACCAGCAATACAAAAATTTCATTATTTGCGGTCCTCTTTAAAGGGACAAGCCAGTAAGCTCATTTCAAACTTGCAAGTTAGTGAGGCAAATTATACAGTAGCATGGAACTTGCTCACTGAGAGATATGATAATAGCAGGCTTATTGCATCACATTACGTTAGTGAACTATTACACATAAAGTCGGTGCGTAAAGAAGATGCAAATGAATTCAGACAGTTTGTAAATACAGCAACCTCAAATCTGAATGCTTTAAAGACTCTTAAACTTGAGGTGCCTTTGGATGAAGTCATTTTATCACAACATTTTGGATCACAATACTCGTAAGGAATTTGAATTATCACAAGAGCATGATTACTTTCCTACCTTGTCAGAATTATTTGCATTTGTAGAGCGCAGGTGTCAAGCTTTAGAAAACATGAAACCGACACATAGTGACACCAATGCTAAGCAGTTTCAATCACATGATAAACAAGGTAAATTCATGAAACAAAGCAACACGTATTTAGCAATATCCACTAACATTCAGTGCATGTACTGTTCCGCAAATCATACTTTGTACCAATGTGAGACTTTCTTACAGGCAAGTTATAAACAGAAGCAAGAATTTGTGAAGAAGAAAGGTCTTTGTTTTAATTGTTTATCTTCAAAACATTCATTGAAATTTTGTAAATCTGGAAATTGCAAAATTTGTAATTTGAAACATAATACTCTCTTGCATAGGGATACACCTGAAAGACCAAGATCGTCGAGTGTCAGTAACAATACAAGCAATAGACAACAATTGAATTCTAGGGTGTATCCTCAAGAAAGCAACAATGGGGCAAGAGATGAAGCACCTCAATCTTCATATTGTACAGTCAAAGAAAGACACACTTCACAAGTTTTATTGTCAACTGCCTTAGTGAAGGTAAAAGGCAACAATGGACAATTTCATTATTGCAGAGTCCTCTTAGACAGTGGGAGTCAGTCAAATTTTGTAACTACATCATTAGTGCAGAAACTGCGACTGAAGAAAGAAAACTATGTTGTTCCAGTCCAGGGAATAAACAATTCGTGTCTTGAAACTAAACATTGTGTAGATGTTGTAATTCAGTCTAGAACATCTAATTATACAACAACAGTGAAGTGTCTTGTGTTACCAAAAATCACAGGCGACTTGCCCACACAGGTAATCGATTGCAGTACTTGGAATCTCCCAAAGGATATTCAGTTTGCTGATCCTTCATTTCATGAGCCAGGCAGCATAGATTTGTTGATTGGATCTGAACTATTTTTCTTGCTACTACGTTCAGATAGAAGAACAAGAATAGGAAATTATCCTGTACTTCAAGATACAGAGTTAGGATACATTTTAGCAGGAGCTATGCCTCAACAATGTGAAGCACCTACAACAGTTACTTCATGTTTTGTACGTACTGAAGATAGCCTTCAATTACAATTACAGAGGTTTTTTGAGTTAGAGGAAGTATTCACAAAGACCAAGAGCAAAGAAGAAATGGATTGTGAAAGGCATTTTCAAGAAACAACCATCAGGCAGAAGGATGGTAGATTTATGGTTAGGCTACCATTCAAACCAAATCATACTGAATTAGGGAATTCGTTTCAACAAGCAGACAAAAGATTTCATCAGTTGGAAAGAAGATTAACAACACAGCCAACACTCAGGCAGAACTATTTTGAATTCATGGACAATTATGAATCATTAGGCCACATGAAGCAAATTAAGGCAACTGATGAAGAGAACAAGGAGTCATATTACATACCGCATCATGCTATTATTAGAGAAAGTACTACGACACCTGTGAGAGTTGTATTTGATGGATCATCGAAAACAGACAGTGGACTATCCCTTAACGATGTTCTAATGACAGGGCCTACAGTCCAAGAAGATCTATACTCTATTGTACTGAGGTTCAGAACGCACAAGATAGTTTTTACAGCAGATATAGCCCAGATGTTTCGCAACATTAGAGTCCATCCTTATGACACTAAATATCAAAGAATATTGTGGAGAAAATCACCAAACGAAGAAATACAAACTTATGAATTATTAACTGTAACTTATGGCTTAACCTCATCGCCGTACCAAGCTGTTGCAGCATTACAAATGCTTGCAAGACAGGAAAACGAAAACTTTCCCAATGCATCCAGCATATTATTAAGGGATTTTTATTGTGACAATGTAGCATCAGGAGGTGATAACATTGAAACTATGCTCAACTTACAGTCTGAACTGAATGAACTCTTGAAACGAGGTGGATTTATTTTACGCAAATGGTGCTCCAATTGTGAGGAATTGGTGCAAGCAGTACCAGAAGAACACAGAGAAGTTCATTTACCATTTCAGTTCAATAATGAAGCAGAAATAAACACATTAGGCCTCATCTGGCAACCATCAACAGACAAATTTTTAATTTCGTGCAAAGTAGCGAAAGATGGAGACTTTTGTTCACCATTAACGAACATAACCAAACGACAAGTTGTGTCAATTGTTAGCTCCATATTTGATCCACTGGGACTTATCAGTCCAACTGTCATTTTATACAAGATGTTTTTGCAGAAACTTTGGAGTTGTAAATTGGAGTGGGATGAACAATTAGATTTCGATTTAAGAAACCAATGGACGAATTTGTATCAACAACTACCAGATATAGTTCACATCCAAATAGAGAGATTTGTACTGACAACAGAAAAGACAAATGACATTCAGATACATGGATTCTGCGACGCAGCAGAAGGAGCTTATGGTTGTTGCATTTATATTAGATCAAGAGATGAGTTAGGAAGAATCAATGTTAAATTACTGTGCGCAAAGTCAAGAGTAGCGCCAATAAAAAAAGTTACTTTGCCACGACTAGAATTGTGCGGTGCTCTTCTATTAGCTAAACTGGTTAAGAAAACAACACCAATTTTGAGAATTCCAATTGACAGTACATATTTTTGGACAGATTCAAAAATCGTACTTGGGTGGCTAGCAGCGTCCCCCACTCGATGGAAAATCTTTGTAGGTAACCGTGTTGCACAGATCCAGGAACTTTCTGTTATTAACCAATGGCATCATGTCACATCTAAGTGTAATCCAGCAGATTTGATAACAAGGGGAGTAGAACCAAGAGCCCTCAAGGATTCGGAAATTTGGTGGAATGGACCTACGTGGTTAAAAGAAGATACTTGGCCATTACATGTTATGGAAAATAGCGAACTTGAAGAATGCATAACAGAACAAAGGAAGATAGTTACATCAATGTTTAGCAAGATACATGGAACAGAAGCAGATTTCATGCTGAGATTTTCCACATTACAGAGATTGCTTCGTGTAGTAGCAACATGCTACAGATTCATTTACAATGTTAAGAATCCTGTTTCGAAGAGAACAGGAAACTTTTCTTATGTTGAATTACGTGCAGTACTGATGAAATGTATCTTAATTGTGCAACGCATTTCATTTCCACAAGAAATTCATGACTTAGAAGAAGGACAACAAGTATCAAAAAATAGTCCTATCAAGGATCTTCATCCATTTATTGATGACAGACAGCTGTTACGAGTTGGTGGAAGACTCGAAAATTCAGAATTGCCATATGAGAGCAAATATCAATTAATTTTGCCTACCAAACATCATCTGACGCAACTCATAATTGAATCAGAACATCGTCGTTTATTACATGCAGGGCCTCAATTGTTGATAAGCTCTTTAAGACAGGAATACTGGAATCTGTCTTGCATAAATGCTTAATATGTTTTAAGTTGCAAGCCAAGGCGTCACATCAACTCATGGGACAATTACCAAGCCCAAGAGTCACACCATCACGTCCATTTTTAAATACAGCAGTAGATTATGCTGGTCCTTGCATCATAAGAACAAACAGAAGAAGCAGAATCACTACCAAGGGATATGTAGCTATATTTGTGTGCATGGCTACTAAAGCAGTGCATATTGAAGCAGTTATTTCCTTAACGTCAGACGCATTTATCGCTGCTCTACGCAGATTTGTTTCTAGAAGAGGAAAATGTCAAAACATATACAGTGACAACGGGACTAATTTTGTTGGAGCTAATAGAGAACTGAGAGAACTCAGTCAACTCTTCAAAGCAGAACAGCTAAAAGGTGGACTTGAAGATTTTGCAATAAAAAATGGAATCAACTGGCACTTCATTCCAGCTAACGCGCCCCACTTTGCAGGATTGTGCGAAGCCGCTGTAAAGTCTATGAAATATCACTTTAAGAGGATAGTGGGAAATGCTACTTTGACATAGGAAGAGCTTGCAACATTATTATCGCAAATTGAAGCATGCCTCAATTCCCGACCCCTGACCTCAATATCTGATAATCCCAGTGACACCTTTTACTTAACACCTGGTCACTTTCTTATAGGGTCACCTCTCATGTCCATACCTGAGCCTGATTTAACTAACTTGCCCCAAAACAGTCTTTCTAGATGGCAACACATTCAGCAATTACAACAACATTTTTGGAAAAGATGGTCGAAGGATTATCTCCACGAACTACAACAGCGTCGTAAATGGATGGCTTCAACAGAAAATCTTCAACCAGGCATGGTGGTTCTGGTCAAAGAAGACAACGCACCTCCACTTACATGGAAAATAGCAGTAGTGGAAGAGACGTTTCCTGGTAAAGACGGTGTAGTGCGTGTGGCAAAAATTAGATCAAAAACTGGTTTTACTAAAAGACCAGTGAACAAATTGATTCCCTTACCTAATGACAATTGAATTAGCAAATCTGTTGATTGGAATTTATCCAATCAAGAGGGGGGAATATGTATAGGAATGTGTTCTTGTTTTTATTATTTGGTTTTGATGATGTGGGTTAAATTACTTTTATTCTCAAGAGATGGCGTATGTGGTCCATGTATCAGCTGTTTGCGTGGGCACCAAGCAAAGAAAACGGTTAGTGAGTGAGAAGCAACATGGCGCGAATCACGGTAACCACAGCTGGACATTACTAAGAACATACATCGTCTAAAGTGATTAGAATTGCCTTTCAGTGATACTTCATGGTAGTTAGTGCATTACAGGTAGAAAATAGATGTCTCAAAAGAATCAGCGTGTGCATTTGTGATTGTGTTTTCTTACAAGAATCAACGCAACTCCAACAAATGGTTTGTGGGGCTATTTATGAATGGTTAATGGGGCTATTTATGAATGGTTCGTGGGGCTATCTGTGCATGGTGTGGAAGATTTTGGAACCCAAAAAAAAATAATTCTAATTTTAAAAAACAAATTTAACTATGTTTGCCTAATCTAACCTTGCCGTGCATGGTTCATGGGGCTATTTATGAATGGTTCGTTGGCCTATCCGTGCATGGTTTGTGCATTTTTCGAACCTGGAAAGAAATACAAAATCAGTAACATGAAAGTAGGTATTTTTCTATGAAGGTTGCAACACTGCATAACCACTGTTCATGGACAACGCTAGTCAAGATTTCTCCGCCATATCGTGT
This sequence comes from Lepisma saccharinum, assembly GCF_977018435.1. Taxonomy (NCBI): domain Eukaryota; kingdom Metazoa; phylum Arthropoda; class Insecta; order Zygentoma; family Lepismatidae; genus Lepisma; species Lepisma saccharinum. Next base: position 67,638,129 of record NC_139240.1, read on the forward strand.
GAAGCGAAAGCGAACAAAAGAAAAATTACTCGGTATGTCTAAAATTGAGATTATTTGCGTGAAAAAAAGAAATGCCACCTTCAAGAATCCTTAGGAATGCAGAATACGTAAGTATCAATGTAAAAAAACATTGCATTCGTGCTTTCATTGCTAATATATATGATTTGTGTGTTATATATGCGCTAGACTTGCACGTTCACCTATGCTCACTTCAATTAACCCTTAACTTCCTAGGTCATGTTTTTGTCACACTCTGTCCCAGGTCCTGTCTCACAGACCTCTATTTTCAAATAAACATAAAAAAGTACTTAACAACTGCTGAATGCTATTTAACTGAACTAATTCGGTTTGTTACGTAAAAGGCTACACAAATAACTAAAAAAAATGTATTTTAAATTTTATAGTACAGTTACCAAAATAAAATATCCTTTACTCTAAATTTTACTTTTTGGGCCCAAGTTTCTTTTGTTTAATTGCGATTTCATCATGATACGAAAGGAATTTTAACATGGTTCGATTTCGGGTCATTCCATGTCAAATCAACCAGTTTTTTTAAAAAATGTTGCATGACCATTTTAGAAAAAATCATTTTTAGTACATAAATTTGTACATGTTTCTAGATATCAAAACCAGTGTTCAAAAAATTTATTGTCTTTAGTTCTCCTGGGGCAGCCATTTCTCCAACATGGCGCATGGCTTTTTTTTTGCTCATGTAGCAGTATACAGAAACCTCAATATCTCAAAAACCATTAAAGCTAGAGACATGAAACAAAATTAATTTTGTAGCTAATGAAGTATATTTCCTATGATATTCAGATATGTTTTGCGTGAAATTGCATCGTAAGAACGAAAATTATGGTGGAAAATGGGGTAACAATAGTTAGTGTAGACCTACCTGCAGGGTGTCTGTAAATAAAATATCAGTGCTTAAAAATGCACCCCTTTTTTTATAGCATGGGTTCAAACATGGCCGTTCATTGAATTTTGACAGTTTTCGGGGTTAAATATCTCAGATGGGTCCCCTTTAAAAATTCTGAAATTTGGCACATGGGAAGCCCTTCATGAACCTAACTCACAGTAAAAATCTCAACTTTTAGATTCAACTCGTTTTGGTCAATATGAGGTAACGTATGTCACCTAATTTGTGACGTTGCAAAGTAAGGTTTAACTACATCCCATACTTAGAATAATAAAGTCTTTTCTTTTTCTTTTTTAAATCTGGGTTAAATAAAGGCTCAGAAAATATAGTAACATAAGGTCCTGGTCGAGCTTGCATTTTTCGCTAACAGTTCTACGAAGTACATCTGTGTGTGCCTAATTTATTGAAGTATCATCTCTATGCTGGGAGGAAAGAGGCAACATCGAAGTCTACTGTGTTTCAAAGGCAACTGATCTTGTTGCGGTAGCACTGGCAGAGATGATTCCACCAGCGGCGTATTCTCTGGGTCATCTAGGTAATCGCAGATGACCCGACTGTATTTCTTTTTTTAAGAAAAAATATATATATACATTTCTTCGCATTATTCTTCCAAACCAATTTCGATGCATTTCTTTGCTTCCAGTGTGTGAATGCTTCCAACAGTTTGCCGCTGAATATCCGGGAACCTTTCTCCAGCCGGTGGAATGACTTCAGGGAATCTCACCCTGATGTCATTCCTCCCACTTCCCTTACAACCCTTGGCGAGGAGGGAGAAGAGAGGAAAGAGGGGGAGGAAACACTGCTTCTCAGGCACGGTAATTCCGTGCCCAGGGTAACCTCCTCCTTGTGAGAGTCCACCGGTCGCACTCTCAACCTTCAGAGCCTTTGCCGTTCTCTCCGCTGAACTAGGGAAAACATACCTGGTAGAGTGCGAAGAACAGGAAAATATGTATAACATGGGCAAACCAATTCTACGCTAATTTTCACTTTACATTTGCTTCTGTCTTGCTGATTTCTGTTACTTGAACATAAATTTATCAAAAGGAAAAAGTTTAAATATTGAAGATGAAGCAAACTAAATTAAAATTCAAAGCTTAAGCAATTAAAGCACCTATATGGTGACTCCCCCCATCCTTGTATTTACAAAAATAGTGATTGTTTCTCCTCTCTAATCTTCAAAAAGCAGCGAGAATACTTCTTTCACGGAACTGAATGTTTTTTAAAGGGAAATATATCAAAAATAAATTATATATATATATTAGTTAATTTAAGTTGCTATATTCCGCCTCTTTAGATTAATAGTGATGAAGATGAACGAATAAAACATAAAATGAAAGAAAACACATCAGGCACCTAGCCAGGTGGAGGACTCGGTGTGCTGAAACCGCCCCTCTCCAAAATCATACAAATATCTAATTTAAAATGTGTATAGTGGTAATTAATTTTACTTCATTAGCAGGATTAAACACCTTGCATAATACGTTGTAATAATCTGAGATTCATCTTCAGGACTGCTAATAAGGGATGATCCCCACCCCCACCCCGAAATAAAATTCTGGCTCTGGCCTGCAATGATTCGAACTTTTAAAACCTGTCATTTCGAGCTCGGAAAGGGATTTTTTTTTTATCATTCGTAGGGAATTTCATTCTGAGCCAGGAACACAACAACAGAAGTTTGGCGCGTGAAACTCAATACGTGTATTCATTGGCTTTGTGCTGTGCTTCGTGTTTGTTATTTATTTAGGTGTTAGTGTTTGTCGTGATAGTGCTGTGTTAAAGGGTAATGGATGTGAAACAAGATTTGCTGGTGAAACCTTATGGAACAAGATCTTTTCAGGAGAAGTTGCAAATTGTTAATACAGGTAGGCCAGTGTCATCGCTTGAACTTATTTCTACACACAAAGACAAAAATCGGGAATATGTGAGGCATTTTCGCAAGCAAATTATGACAAAACACCATGGTTGATAGGAAGTATAAGTGTTAATTAGCTATTTTGTTGGCTGTACTTACTTTTCGGGGCTGAAAAGAATGTATGGAGACGCGTGGCGGATACTGTAATCTTTGCAACGCTTGTGCCAAACATGAAAAATCCAAAAGTCACATAACTTCCTTTGTTAAGCTGCAATCTTTCGCGCACACGTATTGACGTGCAACTGGACAAACAGCGTGCTTTGGATGTGGTACAGCACAAGTAATCGGGTCCTGGAGTAAGTTGAATTTTGCACTTAAATTAATATTGCGGGTTTTTATTTCAATAGTGCACGTCTTTCATTTTATATTTCACAGCCTGTTTTTTTAGCTTTATAATACTGTCTTGTTTTATTATTTGAAATTAATCTGCAATAACAAGAATTAATTGAAATTGTATTGAATTGTGGTTAAGATTTTTTTTTTTTTTTGCTTTGTCTCTTTAGAATTACGTTCTTATATGAGTGAATTTTTGTAAAATATTAAAGTCAGTGGTAGCATCGTTGCCTTGTAACCAAGGAGTCCCATGTTTGATACCCGGTGGAGGCACGAGTGGTTCGGATCCCACTTTAAACTGTAGGTCCAGTCCCAATTAGCCTTTCTGTGCATAAAGTGGACTTAAAACAACAAATCAATCAATCAAATCTTGTTAAAGTACAGCTTCTGTTTTCATCTTAACAAGGCTTGTGGTGGGGATTTTTCATTGAATAAAATAACTATCTCTTTTCTTAATTTTAAACTATACCCAAGTAGGGAGGTGATTAAATGAATGTTAAGAGAGAGTCAAGAATTTTAGATTTGTTACTTTGGTAGACACCCTGTAGTAACAGTGAAATATTATTTTGTGGTTCAAGTATGTCATAGCCTCATATGTATACAAATGAACAAAAAATACAAAACTAAAATATTACATGTGGTTTTGAAGTCTACAGAAAGTTACAAGGGGTGTTCCATAAGTAGTGAGCCTAATAGGGTTCCCATAGTTCAATCTGAAAATAATTTGGGGATTTGAAGCGTATATGCAAATCGGTGTCCAGTTCTAACCATCCTATTCTTCTGTGCAGGAGCTAGAAGTGTGATAAGTACGTAACATCAGAAAAATGAAGAGAGAAGAGATTCGAGCAGTGATAAAGTATCTGTTGAGAATGAGGTTGCCAAGCAAATCCATGAGGATATGGTGACAACATTAGGAGAGGATGCTCCATCCTATGCCACAGTGAAGAGATGGGTAGCTGAATTTAAGCGGGGGAGAGTGAGTGTGGAAAATGACCCTCGCCCAGGCAGGCCAGTGGAGATGGTGACACAAGAAAATGTAGAGAAAGTGCACAAGATTATTCTTGCAGACAGACGTGTGACTGTGCGATATATTGAAGAGGAACTGAAGATGTCAAAATCAACAGGGGAATGCATTGTGCACAACAAGTTGGGGATGAAAAAGGTTTCTGCGTGTTGGGTTTCAAAACTTCTGACAAGTGAATAAAAGTTGACAAGATGCATGATCTCAGAACGAAATCTTGAGCTGTACAGGCCGATCCAGATGGATTTGTTGAACGACTTGTGACTGTTGACAAAACTTGGGCTCATCACAATGTACCGGAGCCAAAACAGGCATCAAAACCGTGGAAACACCCTGGCTCCCCCACCGCAAAGAAGGCGAAATCCGGTCCCTCTGCTGGGAAAGTGATGACGACAGTCTTCTGGGACTCGAAGGGTGTTTGTTAGTTGATTATATCTGAAAGGGAAACACCATGACCGGAGATCATTATGCTTCCCTGGTGAGGCAATTACGGGGTGTTTTGAAGACTAAGCGACGGGGAAAGCTCTCTAAAAGGGGTTATTCTGTATCACGACAATGCAGGTGTTCACACATCGCTTGTTGCGATGGAAACCATCCATGATTGTGGATTCGTATTGTTGGAACATCCCCCTTATTCACCCGATCTTGCTCCATCAGACTTTTATCTCTTCCCTAACCTGAAAAAGCTTTGGGCGGGATGTAGCACTCGTACGCTACAGTAGTCAGTCATTCTGTATGGTAGTATGGGTGCACCGTTCTTTTAGAATTCTCTTTTAGCCTACATGGCTCTTTTAACATCATGTAATTTTAAATTCTATATCCCAATACCCTTTTTTTTTTTTACCTAATCCTGGATTTATTTTTACATATATGACGAAGTATTTTATATACTGAAAAGAAATACCTGAAGAAGCGAAGCGTAGCTTCGCGAAACATCGTCTGCATGGGGTGTTACGACTATTAAACTCACTCGCGTAATTTTATTATACTTTTTATACTGTGAACTTGTGAAATAAACTAGTGATAAACTGCAGTAATCTTGCAAGCTCCAGATTTCATCACAGTCCTACCATGTAAGAAGGTGGCAGAGTGGTAGCGAGTTGGCTGTGTTATGTAGAAAATGCATGTCTGATCCTCATGTAATGCAATGCTGTTCTGTGATTGCAGACTCTTAGGATTAAAGTATTTTTATCCTTTATTTTTTCATCAGGGCATGGACTCTGTTCTTGACTCCTGTCGTATGAAGCAGATGTGAATGTCATGACCGAATAGAATCTTCATAAACGCCCTTGGACCTTGGCATTTTGAAGGAAGAAGCTGCTCATTGATGCAGGTGTGAAGAAAGTTTATATTTTTAGTTGGTCTAGTCTTGCTGCTGGTTAGTTCGATCTCTCATGGGAATTCTAAAATTCTGTGTAGATCCAGAATAACTGTGGAACTACTTTAAAAAGTACTCCCAAAGATCTTGTTCTAGTGTTCATTTGCAACAGACTCTGAAAGTAGTCATGCTGGAAGAACCTAGTGTAAAGAATGATGGACAGCTTTGTTCTTTATAGTGAATGATAAAGTAAAATTATTCACAAACTTATTCATACTGCATTAAGTCTGATGATGCAAATGAAAAGATATTTCTATTGTTGGTTCATAGTTTGATGTGTCTGTTTTCAGTTAGTTTTTTGGTGTTGGCAAAACCCATAATTTTTCGTATTGGCCAAACACATAATCTCACAGTTGTTAGGTCTTATGATTTTGTGCCAAATTTTTATTGTTGATCACTAAATTTCACCTAACTGTTAACAATGAAGATAAATTATGAAAGTTTGGCATAAAACATGAGACCTGTGAGATTATCTTTTTCTTTTCCAACTTCATGCAAGTAAGAAGTTTGTGAAACCTCACTTCTTATGAAAAAAAAAAGTCAATGTTCTGTTGATCTATATATATACTGTATAGTGTATCATATACTACGTAAGGCATTAAGCTATTTTTTAGAGGTGAATGTTTGTTTTATTTCATGTAGAAAAAGTCATGGACAAGTCATTTGGTGTACAGTGGCAAGATGCTTTGTCCTTGTTTGCAAGGTAAGAATTACAGGACACTGTGCTGCATATATTTTTTGAGTAAATACAATGCAATTGGACAATGGTTTCTGGTGACATTTGGAAAATTGAACAAAACATTGTTCACCTACGTTCTAGCAGTGATTCAAAAGTCCACTGTAGCCATCGTACAGCCTCGCATTAACCAACTTATTTTTATAACCACCCACTTCTCCCATTAAACATCCACTCTTTCATTTCTGAAGGTGTAATTTTTTAGCTGAATTTAATGTGGGTCTGATGTGGTTCTTTCTGCAGTAAATATTCTGATAGTGATTTACTGTATTTACGCGTGTATAATGCGGACCCTGTTTTTTGATATGGAAAAGTGACAAACAATTATATCTCGTATATAATGCACAGTATAATCCAGTTTCAAGAAATGGCTTAGTTAGTTGTAGATCGTAAAGCTATTGTTATGCTGGTCAAGAGTGAATGACATCATACCTATTCAATGAATCACTTGTTGCTATGTGGACCAAGAGGAGGAGAATATCACTTCTGTATGCCATGAGTTACCAACCCACACAACTTCCTGCCCTCCCTCCACTGCTTTTAGCATCCCAAAGCTTTCACCCTTTAACCACCTTATTTATTCTGTAATGGTAGACGGCGAGATGAAAGTTATGTTATGGATTTGCAGTGCTGAGGAAGTTATTTTCTATTATTTCTTGACCAACAAATACTGTTGATACGCATCCCATGTGATGGGAGGTGCATTCTCAAATTCTGCCAGAATGGCACTGCTTTCCTTGGTGTCGCAGAACATTACATTACAAAGTAAAAAATCGTGGGAAATGGTCTTCAAACTTTTATACAAGGTTTTGCTAATTCCTTTTTTACTTTTTCTAAAAAAAAAAAAAACATTCAAAATGTGTACTTTTTTCGTAACTAACAACATTTATACGAGGTACATTCAGGGCCCTCAAATTAGCAGTTTGCAGCACAAGATTTCTTCCATTAAAGCATTTACACACTCCATATATATAATATTATTTGGCCAGTAATACATTTTAATTATTATTTTCTTTTTCCTTATCTTTTCTTCATCCAGTAAAGTAAAGTGTTCCCCTGTGCATAGCACCACGCCATGAAGGCGTATAGGGGGTGTGGGGGTAACGCCCCACACTTTCTTGATCCGGTCGTGAGTGGGGGTGATGTGATCAGCATCACGCCCCTGACCGCCTTTACCCCCCAGGGTTTCCCCCAGGTACCCATGTTATTCGACGCTGGGTAGGCGCCGGGGCCGCTTCCACCGTTAGAAACGTTCCCGGATTTGAACCGGCCGGGGATCGAACCCGGGACCTTTAGCATGGTAGTCAGACGCTTTACCGACTGAGCCACCGTGGCCACTTCATCCAAAATATCATAAAAATCAATGTTTTCTTTCATCCAAAGTTACATAAAAATCAATGTTTCTTCATTTTGTGATCAAGTTATTTCATTCGCATTTCACATTAGTGTCACTATCTTGAATGGAATACTGTTGCCATATTCACAAACTACAGGATTTAAGCTTTACAACGATATATAACATGATAGGGTTCCGTAATCATGAAAAATCAATGCAAGTGTCACAAAATCATGGAATGACCTTGTACAGTTTCATGTAGGCTGTCCGTATTATTCCGTGCATAATACGCACCACAGTTTTTGGGAACAAAAATTTTGGAAAAAAGTGTGCATTATACACGAGTAAATACGGTATTTTTGTTAAAACACTTCTTTATAAAATTTGTTGCTGGGATATTGTTCAAGTAGGTGTCGTGGCATTTCAAGTAATTATCAGGAGTAAATGGATTGATTTTTTATCTTTTTGATCACAAGACACACACTTCTTGAAAGCAATGCACTCATTTTAACTGTTTTTAAAAATAAAATAAAATTTGTGAAATTTGAGTAAAGAATATGTTTTTGTACTCTTGCAGGAACCAAAATGAACTACAGCCCTCCAGTCATTGGAATTCCTATCTCTGTTTCCGCAGTGCTAATGTAGACTGCCAAGCTTTGAACAAGAATACACCTGCAGTATATTGCTGCAATATGGAGTAAAGGTGAGTTTAGTCACAAGTAATGCTATTTCTGCATAGGACCTGCTATAATCAATTTGTTCATGGATAGATGAAAGTGTTGGAGCATACGAACTATCAGAAATAGGGTTTCTTTAAAAATACATAATTTGTTGTAAATTGCATTGAAAGTACCGTGCAAAGGAGTGGAAGTTTGGAACTATGTGATTCTCGTTGTGTGTGTGTGTGTGTAATACTTGTACAGGATGTGGATAATTATTGAAGGGTATTGGGAAATTCCTGTATTTTGGCCATAAATGTTCTTGGAGTTGGTAGAAACTTTGACAATAGAAGTGCTTCCCCTTTTAATTTAAAAAAAAAAGTTAAGATTTTCTTTAAATCGTAGAAGAGTTTTGGAGAACCATATTTTCAATTTTTTTTCACCTGTGAATTTTGTGATTTACAACATCCTTATAAAAACTCATGGCAAAGTGAGGAAACTTGTTTTAGGATACTGCTAACAAATGTGATTAAATTTGTAAAATGCAATCCAATCCTTATATTTTCAGAATGTAAGTCTTTTGATGAGGAAATGCACTTGAGTCGCCTACAGTCTAGTCTTGGGCATCTGGAACAACAGCCTGGAATGTTGGGAAGATGTAAGTTGCTATTTTTTATTATTGTTTTTCTTCTATTTACTACACATGTAGTACTCAGTTGGAAAGTAACGCTTAGGTATGAGAAATTGCTGGAAGCATGTAACATCAACACTTCATGTTTACAGTACATGAGTAGTACCACATTAGAATAGCTGGATGAGAATAAATTGTCCCTGAAATCCATTTCTGCCTTGTTAAATAAACTAGTACTGCAGTAAGCATGCAAGCTTCCTAAATGACCTTGACATAGATTTCATCACAGTCCTACCATGTAAGAAGGTGGCAGAGTGGTAGCAAGTTGGCTGTGTTACGTGGAAAATGCATGTCTGATCCTCATGTAATGCAGTTCTATTTTTGTGATTGCAGATTTTTAGAAATCAAAATGTTTTATTCTTTATTTTATCAGGGCATAGACTCGGTTCTTTATTCCTGTCGTATGAAGCAGATGTGAATGTGATGACCGATTCCTGCCATGACTAGAATCTTCATGACCTTGGCATTCTGAAGTAAGAAGCTGCTCATTGATGAAGGTGTGTAGAAAGTTGATATTTTTAGTTGTCATAGTCTTGCTGCTGGTTAGTTAGATCTCATGGGAATTCTAAAATTTTGTGTAGATCCAGAATAACTGGGGAACTACTTTAAAAAAGGTACGATTTTACAATACCGGACAACTCCCTGATTTTCTTCAAATTTCACATACACACTAATTTAAACTCATAATCACGAATCTGCAGTTAAAATTTGGCGGTCAGGTGCGGAACTTACAAAATAATATGTAGAAGGTTGCGATTTTACAATACAAATAAAGGCATAATTTCGTTAATAGTTCGAATACTAACTAATTATGGAGTCCTGATGACGTATCTGCAGTTAAGATTTGGTGGTCTAGTGTAGAAATTGTAAATTAACGTGTAGAAGTTGTGAATAACCACGCTGATTCTCGATACATGAACAATGATGGGAGCCATTTTTCTCATATGAACAAGTGACATTCGCAATTCCTGACGTTGCATTCAGTTCCCAAGGTTGCTGAAGTGTTGTGCGATAAGTGAGACCCTCAGTGCCTCAATTGTTCATGTGAGGAAGATGGCATCTTTTGAAGGAAGGAAGTAATGTCCATTTTTCCGTAAGTTTTGGTTTGGAAAAAGCCATTTTGGATACAGAAGAATCACCACCACGGTCCAACGCCTAAGGAATGCCCCGACCGAAGAACAACCAAGGCTGGAGTTTCGGTTGGGTAAATATTAATAATACGGGGTCATTCGTTCATATTTCACATACTCACTAATTTAGGACACTTGATCACAATTCTGTGGTTGAAATTTGTCGCTCATGTGCTACGAAACTGACATTTTTTGATGGTGCCTGGTCGCAATTAGCCTTAAACCCCTCTAACGATGCACGGGTAGCCCCACAAACCATGCACGGCAAAGTTAGGTTACGTTAGGCAAACATAGTTAAAATTGGGGTCGTAGTAATATCAGGAATATATATTTCGTTCTTTAAGTATTCGAAACGCAAAATCTTGCGATAAATAATGAGCAATTGTGCATTGTCGGTTGCGATCACGGATCCCCTTATTTTGCAAGTTCCACACGTGAGCGCCAAATTTTAACTGCAGATTCGTGATTAGGAGGCCTAAATTATTGAGTATGCGAAATATGAAAGAAATCGGGGAGTTGTCCGCTACTGTAAAATCGCTCCTTAAAAAATACTTTCAAAGCTCTTGTTGTAGTATTAATTTACAACAGACTCTGTAGGTAGTCATGCTGGAAGAACCTGGTGTAAAGAATGATGGACAGCTTTGTTTATAGTGAATATGGCCTCGATGGCACAGTGGTAGCGTTGCCGTCTTATAATCAAGGAGTCCCGGGTTCGATACCCTGTGAAGGCATATAGTGGTTCGAATCCCACTTTAAGCTGTAGGTAAAAAGGTAAAGTGCTCCCCTGTGCTTAGCACCACACCATGAAGGTGTATAGGGGGTGTGGGGGTGATGTGATCAGCATCATGCCCCTGACCACCTTTACCCCCCAGGTACCCATGTCATTCGACGCTCTTCCAACATTAGAAAAGTTCCCGGATTTGAACCGGCCGGGGATCGAACCCGGGACCTTTAGCATGGTAGTCAGACGCGTTACCGACTGAGCCACCGCGGCTGTAGGTCCAGTCCCAATTAGCCTTGCTCTGCATAAAGTGGACTTAAAACACCAACTAACTTTATAGTGAATGATGAAGTAAAATGTTTATCAAACCTATTCCTACTACATTAAGTATGATGCAAATGAGAAGATATTTGTATTGTTGGTTCATACGTAGTGTTTATTTTTTGGTGTTGGCAAAACACATAATCTCACAGTTGTCAGATCTTATGATTTTGTGCCAAATTTTTATTGTTCATCTCTAGATGTTACTTAACTGCTGTTTATTTTATCTTTGTAACATCATTATTTCACTTTTCCATCATCAATCAAGACAAAAGCATTTGGTGATAAATTATGAAAGTTGGGCGTGAAAAATTAGAACTGGCAACTGTGAAATTGTTTTTTTTTTTATTTATATTTTTTGGCTCCATTGATGCAAACGAGAAGTTTTTGAAAGATCACCTCTTATATTTTCCTGTGAAAGAAGTGCAACATTTTCTTTGTAGAGGTATTTTTTTTTTCATATGGATTTGGACAAGTCACTTGGTGCACCATGGGAAAATGCTTTGTTCCTGTTTGCAATATAAGGATTATTGAAGACTGTGCTGCATACATTTTTTGAGTAAATATAATGCAAATGAACAAGCATTGTTTCAAAAGTCCAATGTCACAACCTGTAGCCAATATAGGGCCTCACATTAACAAACTTATTTGTATCACCTCCTCCTCCCATTAAATATCAATTCTTTTATTTATGTAAGTATAAATTATTAGCTGAATTTAATTCTGCTCATTATTTATTTTTGTTAAAACACTTCTTTGATAAAAGTTTTACTGGGATATTGTTCTGAGTTGGTACCAACTAATTATCATTGGTTGTTTTGTGATCAATAGGGCATAAAAAAAGAGGCACTCTTCTTCAGTTGCTTCATTAGTATTTGAACAATATCGGTGTTGTACGAAGTTTGGCCACAAAGTGTAAGCTATGATTTAACTTGTCCCTATTCTTCTTCCAGGAGCAGAAGTAAATTCCAGTTCCTCGATCATTAGATCTCCTTTTCATGTTGTTGGCGTGAATGACAGTGATGAAGGTCCTCCAATGCTGGCAGAGTACTTGACATCAGATCAGGATCCATGCACAGCTGTGACCAGTTCATTCCTGTGATATGGTGCAAGGGTGAGTTTAGTCACAACTAATGCTATGTCTACAGGGTTGCTACACTGCTGGAAAACAGGGAAATGTCAGTGAATGCAAGAGAAAAAGTTGCAAAATGAAGAAGTGGTCCATTTCCTCTCATCCCTATGATTCTCAGTCTTGTACAATTTCAGTTCTACATATACTTGTAGGTAGTGTATTTAATTTTTGCATCTTTATGCCAGGTTTTAGAAAGAATATCAAAGAAAAAGTGGTAGTCCAGCTATGCTAATTGATCATAAATCAGAAATGTTAGTGAAGAGGAGGAAATACATGAATAATTTCCTAGAAAATAGGGCTTTTGTTGTTTTTTATTACATTTATAAGTGCATAGCATCTGGAGAAATATTTGTTGCAGAAAGGAATTATATAGCAAATCTGTTAGAAAGTGAAAAATTTTGTGTAGTTTATGAAGATTCTGTTGTGTTTAGATGGGGGAGATGTGTTATGGTGAAATAATGTTAGTGTTTAGATGGGGGAGATGTGTTATGGTGAAATAATGTTACCTTCGCTTGAAGGCTCGATGCAAATCGTTATACCACACGGTACATTTCGTGCTGATTGTAATTTTGTGTTCTTCGAATTTTCACAAAGTTTGGTGTGTGAAAGTGAATACTCAGTAATAATTAATGGACCTGTATACAGTATTTAATATATAAAAACAAGGTTGAAAAGCAAAAAAACATGTCTGGAAAAAAATTCAATTTTGGACTAGAAATGTCAGGGAAATTCATAACCAAAAAATCATAGCAACCCTGTTGTGGATAGGACCTGCTATAATCACAATGAACAAAGTGCCTGTTCTGTCCAGCCTGTTGGAGGGTTTTTATCGAAATTGTTCTTGGAGCTGGAGGGGGCCATTGCACATGCTTCTAGAGTGTAAGCTTGGTAAGGCAGAAGGAAGTCCGAGACGTCGGATGGATCCTGATCACTGGGTTGGAAATTTTTGGAGCCTTACATGCTCTCGTGTTGCTACCTCCCAGGAATGAGAAGTGACGGTGGCCAATTGATAGAGGCATGCAAATTTCGTTTTTGACAAAAATATGAAACAACATGCTGTAATGTTCACTTTTCATGTTTCTGAAAGGTGTGAGGTGCATTTTCCTACCCTGTTTTGTCACGAAATAATGCGAAATGAACTGCAAAATGCGAAATATACTCTTAAACAGGAAATTTACCATTTATATACCGACGCGACACTTTCTAAAGTATCCTGAGAGTTATGCAATTCACGGAAAATTGAGTATTTCTGCTGTAAATATTTGAGAAGCAAAAATGGACTCCTTTACACAGGAATAAACTTAGTACTCTGGTAACGACATAAATGTGCTATTAGAAGGGGTAAGTTTATTTTGTGTAACAAGTGCAGTTTTTAAATCAAATTTAGGATTATATTCACAATTTTAAAACCAAAATGTCATTTTATATAGCACTTTTGATGTGATTATTCACCGATATAACACCGAAATTTTATTTTATTTACCGCTTTTGAACCCGAAATCGACTCTTATTTTTGTACCGAAATTTTGCTTTTTTATTTACCAAACATATGCGCCTCTACCAATTGGGCATGACTGATTGTTCGAGGGTGTCTGTTTGGGAGCGTATTTTCTTTCTCTGCAACATGTGTTTCAAAGAATACTAATTTTTAATTATAATTACAACCCTGGCAGGATACTTTTGTTGTTATTTTCTGGAAAATGTCTAAAAATAACTTGTAGGAAACTTAAATGTCACCACGTTTGTGTATGTAATGAGCAAAAGGAGCATTGTCATATAAGAATTATTACACAGGGTGTCTGGCAGTCAAGAAACTGAAGAAAAAGTAAAGAACTCAACAAGTAGGTCAGGTCAAGAAGTCAATGAAAAGACAAGAAATTGTGCATTTTAGCTCTCACAATGGCTGACTGATTTAGTTTATTTTACTTCACTTTTCTGGCCCTTTTGGCTAATCGTGAAGATGAGGATGAATGATTGTAATTTAAGATGGACGAAGGAACAATCACAAATATATAGGGTGTTGCATGTAACTTGACAAATTGAAATATCGCAAGAAATATGCACAATGGATGAATCATATGTCCATCTCACTGCTGGTGGCCACATTCGGGCGATCACATACCGTGACATTGACGGCAAGGGGTGCAGCAACTTTGTTCGTCAGTGCAGGGGAAGTTTCCCTCGTGGCTTTATGGTTGTGACGGGATTCGGATATGAGGGTGATGCACGTGATTCTAGAGGAAGTCCGAGACATCGGATCGAGTCTGGGTTGGAAATTTTCAGAAAACGACAACAAAAGTCCACTTCATGTACAGGAAAGCTAATCGAACCTAGGATACCCCGATTCCATGGCAAGTTTTTTTTGGTTGAGTGAGTGTTTTAAATCCACTTTATGCACAGTAAGGCTAATTGGGACTCGACCTACAGTTTAAACCAAGATCTGCCAGGTATCAAACCCAATACCCCTCGATGAGTTTTCTAAGTCTCTCTTGATCGTTGTGATTAGCCAAAAGTGGCATAAAATAGCAAAGGCCCTCTACAGTGCTGGTTGTCACAAGTAATGCTCTCACTGGACGGGATCTGCTATAATCAGGATGGACAAAGTGCCTCTGGATAATAGCAGGTTCTGTCCAGCGTATCGGGGGGTGGGAGCTTTATTTTCTTGTATCAAAAACAAAAGTCATTATTGACTTGGGGAAATTTTTCGGGGCTGCCTGAAGGCAAGGGACATACACAGGCCATCAACTTAGGTACTACAGTTCTATTTGAAATATTCCATTCATAATGTTGAAAAACAAAGTTTCCCTAACCAAAGAAAAATACATGCAATGTTGATTTAAAATTTTAATTTTCAAAATATAATATTTTTTGTTCATGATTTTGACAGCAAAAAGAATGTTACAATTCAATTGTACACATAGTATAAATGTACTTTCCAGCAACTTGTTACAATTATTATTTTTATCACTTCCATCCCAATTGATTTCCATGTTCCTTCTCTCCACCATACGCCTGAAAATACAAACAATTATAATTAATTGGTTTATGCAGATATCAATGCTAGAAAATTATAACAATTAAAAGTTGTATCACTTTACAAGATTTAAAGCAAGACATTTAAAAAATACTTCAGATTTTGCATAAACAATGCTGGAAAAGTATCAGTAAATAAAATTCTGCCAATAGAATTTGCCTTAGTTTTCACCATAGTAAATTCATTATTTCAATCATATGGTACAACCCACACACACATTTTTTCCATTAATAATAAATGTTTTGAGTTTTATTATCAATGCATCCACCCACACAGCCTACATCCTGTAGTCCACAGTGGTTAAACCTACAACTCATCCACCTTACAGTCCTGACCTGAACCCATGTGATTATTTTCTGTTCCCTACAATAAACAATCACATGCACAGAAGATGATTCTCAAGTCCTGAAGAAGCTGTCCGTGCCTATGAATGTGGCCTTTCAGCACTCGATGAAAATTAGTGGAAAGAATGGTTTACAAGAATGCAAAGTGCATAGAATGTTGTGGCGAGTACTTTGAGAAAATACAGTATTGATTTAATCTTTTTTAATTATTATATTTCTCAAAAGTTTTGTAGTGACCTTCGTACAGAAGTTTATTTTGGTTAAAATAGGCAGGCAAAAAGGCATTGATAACGCAGAAAGTGGTCACAGTAAACCAAAAAAGTGGCAAATTCATCTCTTACATCTTCAATTTCATAAAAAATATCTAAAATCTACATGGAAATGACTTTCCTTTGTTGCCTTGATAACCGCTAGTATTTTTCCGATATTCACTGACACGCACCTACACTGGTCCTCTAGGGCCTGTGAATGGTCACAGCTAATGAAAAGTTTATGGAAATTATTTTCAATATAAGTCTTATTTATTATGCTTTATGAACAATTTCATCAAAACTTATCCTGTTTCGAGTTACTGATGCAGATCTGTGAACAAATCTGTAACCCTTTCAAGATTAATCACGGTTTGATGTTATGTCAAGAACCTGGCTCGAAAGCAGAGGTTTAAGAGAATCTAGCCGATGCATAAGCTGATTCGCTCATTTAGGGTACAGGTAGTACCTACAAGGTTGACTTGTGATACCAACAGGTGTTCTCGAGTTCCCAACCAGATTAGATTGGAGTTAGCTTCGAAGGTTTCGAGCTCAAATGTTGGAAGATAACTCCAATGTAACCTGGTTGGTAACTCGAGAACACCTGTCGGTATCACGTTGCCAGGAAAGCTACAATTCCTATTTTTGTGATACCAGCCTAACGGCAAACGGGTAAGAAAGCTGAAAAATACAGAATTCTGGTCACTTTTTATACTGAACGGTTCAAGGAAACTAAGTTGATATTACACGTATGCATGGATCTGCATAATTACATCCATGTAATTTAGGCTTTTACAATATGTACATAATATTAAAGTAGTAAATTACATACCTTCTTAAAAATAATTTTCCAATGCTGAAAAAGATCATAAAATAATTAATTTTGATGTCTAAAAAAAGAGTGCACATTAATTCGAGAACGTGGGTTCCTATGGAAATTACATTTTTTATGTTGTAATGTGTGGAATTTGCTAAATTTGTTGACTTCCATGTTAAAACCATAACTATAAGCTGACTGGTTGATGTTCAGTCTTCATATTAATCTATTTATAATTTTTGGAGACAAAATTTTACATCTTCACACAAAAATGTGAGGTATCGTATCGTTTGATTGACTTGTTATTGATTTTTAGTTTTGGTTATTATGTATAGTTTTTCTACCTACCTGTGGGTGTTCGTGGCAATAGGGTTGAAATGAAACACCATCTCTTATGCCTTTAGAATCAGTTTGGATGGAGGGGAGGGCATGGTATTCGCATTAATACAAGGTTAGTGGAGCAGACAAACTGTGCAGAATAAGATTGACTGACAACGGCAGTGAGCCTAAAGTTTCTGAAGTAAACACATATTGCTTAAATGTGTTTGTATTATACCCGGTCATATCATAAATTCTGTTACAAAGTTTAGACAGGGATGGTAACCCCGCAATGTTGGATCAAACAACCAGTATCATTGTGTGTTTGGCTGTGGTAGCGGACAGGTAAATTTCACTGCGAGTCGAATGGAGTGGGGTGTATATGAGAACCATGTGGCAGTAATCGCACTGCACAAAGTTGGCAAATCACCATCGGGCATTTTCAACACCATGAAAAAGCTGAACATCAGCAGGATGTTCGTGCATCGGACCATCAACAGATACTGTGACACAGGAACAATTGAGGACCGTCCCAGGAAAGGTAGACCTCGCAGCATGAGGAGTCACAAGCTCGTGAAAGCAGTGGCGGCGTGGATTCGACGAAATCCTGTCAGAAAACAAGCAGTGATGGCTCGAGAGCTGAACATTTCGAAAATGTCGATGTCGTGTTTGCTCCGAAGTGACCTAGGACTCTGCACTTATGGGCGAAGTACTGGTCACTTCCTTACTCCACAGCTTAAGGTCCAGAGGGAGCAGAAAACAAAAACACTTCTTCAGCATTATGCAAATGATGGCCACAGGAGGATTCTTTTCATGGACGAAAAAATCTTCACGATGGAAGAATCTTACAATCGTCAAAACAACTGTATTTATGGCTCATCCCAGGAAGCTAGTGAAAACACACCACGGATCCTCAGAGCCCATCATCCCGCCTCAGTGATGGTTTGGTGGGGAGTTTCGTGCGATGACACAACTGACCTCCACTTCGGTGAACATGGTGTGAAAACATCTTCGAAAGTGTACCAAGCGACAGCGTTGGAGCCACTTGTAAAATTGTTGACCCGCACCATGTTCAACAATGAGCCGTGGAACTTCCAGCAGGACTCAGAACCAGCCCACAAGGCAAAGACCACACAGGAGTGGCTTCAGAGGAATGATCCCAATTTCATTGCTCCAGCTGATTGGCCCTCCAGCAGCGCCGACCTCAGCCCATTGGACTACAGGTTGTGGTCCGTTTTGGAGGGCATCTTCTGTAGGAAGAGGCATCCAAACCTTGCGAGTCTCCCCGTCGAGACCGTGCATGCTGCGATCGATGACTGCCCTCAGAGACTTCGGGCCTGTGTGAAGACCAGAGGTGGCCATTTTGAATAGTGATTGGTACTCTATGTTGGCAAGACCTGTACCTTTGTAACTTCCAAATATTAATACATTAGCTTGCTTACTGTGCCTGTAGTTCATTATTAACTTTGTAACAGAATTTATGATATGACTAGGTACAGTGACTTAGACGGAAGTCAATTCTAGGGTAGCAAGGGGGGACAAACATTGACGGTCAAGGACACCTGTAAGGGGGGTGGGGCACAGAGGAGCAATTACCCCTTCGATTTCAAATTTTATGCATATAAAAATTCATTTTGTAAAATTTTCTTGCTTGCTTCGCTTGCATTATATCTGCTTTTCTCGTTTTCATCAAGTTCAGAGCTGTAGCTAGGGGCAGTGGGAGTTGGCCATGGGTGCCGAATGATCTAATAAAATGTTGTAAAAGAGAAAATGCCATGACATCCAGTGAAATTGATTGCACCCTATTAAATCAATTTGTTTTCAATTGCAAAAATTGGATCTAAAAGTGTTCTTGCTCGCTTCACTCGCATTCTACTTGTTTTCTCTAATGTAATGTATTTAAATAATATGTGTTGTATGCGGCTCAGTCGGTAACGCGTCTGACTACCATGCTAAAGGTCCCGGGTTCGATTTTCGGCCGGTTCAAATCCGGGACCTTCTCTAACGATGGAAGCGGCCCCGGCGCCCACCCAGCGTCGAATAACATGGGTACCTGGGGGAAACCCTGGGGGGTAAAGGCGGTCAGGGGCGTGATGCTGATCACATCACCCCCACTCACGACCGGATCAAGAAAGTGTGGGGCGTTACCCCCACACCCCCTATACGCCTTCATGGCATGGTGCTAAGCACAGGGGAACACTTTACCTTTTTTTTTGTACATTTGTATTGAATAAGCTTTGAATACGAACACAATTTAGTGTTAGCTTGTTGAATATGTATTTTCTATTTTATTTCGCTCCATGTGGCATATGTGTATATGTTGTACATGAAAGTTACACATTTATCTTTGGAATGCATTTATCATTCATTTTATATCATTCAAAAATACAGTTTGTGTGCTTGATTTCGATTATTAGCTAATGTGAAATTGCCAGTGTTCAAAAAATATTTGAAAACGTTTGTTCCGAACAAATGCTTTAACACAGACTTCTACCCCCTTTTTGCGTAATTTATGAGAATAAACTAACGAATTTTCACGGTCCACCCTACAGGGGTTGCCCAAACCTGACTGCTACATGAGATTACCAACCTATCCTCTTTCCTAACCTAACCCAGTTACCTGTCCTTCCCCAATCAACTTAATCTCTTTGAGTAACCGTGCGGTTGTGCTGGCGTCGATTCCTTGGTCTCAATATGCTGTTCCCTGCTTGCAAAATTCCTTTCAAAGTTTACGTTAATTTAAGACAAAACCCGGTAATACCAAATTTGGTCAATTTATTTGAGAAACACCCTATACCAAGAAGTTGCTCCAGGACGATTACTGTACATCCCTACGTTATCCTCAATCTCATTCAAGAAGGATTTACATTGATAGCAGATTTGAAATACCATGACATTAATATCCCTTCCCTTTTATTGTATTATGTCGAACAAGCCATAAAAATTCATTCACGGTACAGAGTACTTATCTCAATACAGGTTCACTCTCATGAAATATGAATTAAAAGAGTTTAATACCATCCCAGTTACAATGACTGTCACCAATGGCTAATGAGCATTCAGACATTTCTCACACCTGGAAGAAAATGATCAATATACTTTCAAAAATAGCAAGATGAACACTATGAACGTGTGCCTTGAAGAAATATAACTCATCCACACTTTCAACTTATTTATTCAAATCCAAAATGGATGTACCATTATATCATACATTTTTCGTAGGTTGAATAGCAATCTTTCGTACAGGATAGACAATTTATATTGGCAACTCTTGTGCTACAAATGATAGCGTTTGATCCCTGGCACACTTTGTTGAATTTACAACGTAATGCACTACCTGAAGTACCTCTACCTCAAACTAGAATGATGGGTGTGAATTAACGTTAAGACAAACACTCATGGTAAATCTATAAACCAACTGGTATACCCTATGTATCTCTTTGGTGCATGCATGAATTGCAATATCAAATATGCTGGTCCATGTTACCACATCACTAAATACTCACATTGGTATATTTCGTATCATTCTATAGGAGATAGAAGAGGGCGACCTGTTTATGGCAATGCTGGAAGAGCTCCCTGATCTGGAAGAACATCTTGCCATCTACATTGAAATGGCCCAGATAAGCAGGGCATGGCGAGTACGCATGCGGATGCTAGTGAGTGCCATCATTCGACGTAAATATCGAATATCGATGGTCTCACTAGCATCCATAAAGCGTCTCGTCGATGACTGCTGGGACCTAGTCCGGAGTTCCAGGGAAGAGGTGGCGTGGAACCCTCCCCCGGGTCCTGGGTATGACTGGGCCCAACGGGATCTCTTCCGGCTTGGTGAAGAACTCCTATGGTTGGTCGATGTGTACCTGGGCTGCCGGAATCATCGGCTATTCGTGGGATAGGGTAAGTAAACTAAACTTCCTAATAATAAATATTAATAATAATAAATTCTCAAATTATAACATTTGTCGTAAACCACACTGTTAAAATTTGGAAAGGCTAACGGTGCCGTGGCGACTTACGCCGCACATGCCTGTGCTAATCAACGAGGCTTAGCCCGGGCATGTTGCTGGAAATTTTGATTAATCTATGTGCATAAAATGCTAAAATTGCCCTTTTTATAAAAATTTCCCTGATTTCTATGGAAATTTCGTTTGGCTTTATCCTGATTAAATCCCAAGGCAAGTCGGTTTCCCAAAAACTTACTTAAAATAAATATATTTATTTCAGATAGGAAAATTTTGCAAAAACAACTCAAAGAAAATCTCGTCTTGTTGTTCCTTTGTTAAAATTATTGGTCGTGATTAATCTTAAGTGCATAAATGTGACGTTTATGGCAAAATTTGATCTATGTAACACGGAAATATCCCTAACATTGTTGATATGAAATTCTATCGTAAAAAACAAATTCTGATGGCTATATCCTTAACTAAGCTGGCCCCTTGAAAAATTTTATGAGCGAACGCCACCTGATCAAAAAAAATATGCAGAGTCTAAAGTTTTCGTTGTCTTCTCCATGTTAATTCTTTGCTGTGCTAAAAGTACTTGGGAAGGCTTCAGCGCGGAGAAAGGAATGTGTTGACAACAGGTATTCAAAATTCTTGCAAAGTTGCATTTTCGTGGTCGCTGGAATCAACTGAGCTGAGTTCTCTACAGCGACAGCGAGAAAGGCTTGCCGGCTGGTGGCCAGGTTCGGGCGACTTCATGTTCCGTTGGAATAGCGGGCGAAAAAAATCGTCGCATCGGGCAACTTGGACACTGAACATACGACGGGCGGAGTGAAGGAAATGGAGCGCTAGGATTCGCTGCGTGACGCGTTAATGTTGACAAAACTTTAAATTACTACGAACAGAGTTTAGTAAGAGATGCGAGAGTTGAAAGAATGTCAAGGACTTTGAAATGAGGTCGTAGGCGGGGTGGGGAAAATGTCAGAAAAATGTTTGACGTACTTCCTCACGTAGCTGCAAAGACCTAAAAACATTTTAACCTTTTTTGTGGTGGTAGGAATTTTATAATTCTTAATGGATGATAGTATCCTGTCGCTGATGTGATACCCATATCTGCCCACATTGTGTCCTAAAGCAATTGTCTCGTAGTATCCAAACGAACATTTAGGCAGCCAATTTTAATCCGGCAGATCGTAAACATTGGAACATGTTTTCTAAATTCACTAACATATCCTTAAATGTATTAAAAAAGTAAAATGTTCCCCTGTGCATAGCACCATGCCATGAAGACGTATAGGGGGTGTGGGGGTAACATCCCACACTTTCTTGATCCGGTCGTGAGTGGGGGTGATGTGATCAGCATCACGCCCCTGACCGCCTTTAACCCCCAGGGTTTCCCCCAGGTACCCATGTCATTCGACGCTGGGTGGGCACCGGGGCCGCTTCTATCATTAGAAAAGTTCCCTGATTTGAACCGGCCGGGGATCGAACCCGGGACCTTTAGCATGGTAGTCAGTCGCGTTACCGACTTAGCCACCGCTGCCACTTCCTTAAATGTATTAGCAAATACAAACATGTCGTCAATATAAAAGGCAAAATTATGATCATTCATGCCCGCTGTAGCGAGCTGGACACACCGGGTCATCGCGGCGGGAGATGTCACATGTCCCATGGGTGTAAAATTCATAGCAAATTGTCCCTTTGCTGGTATAGTAAAGGCAGTGTATTTTTTTGATTCTTCTGCTAAAGGAATCTGGAAAAATCCTTGTTTAAGGTCTGCACTACAGTAGTAGCTCTTACCGGCCGTATTATGTAATATTTCTGAAATGTTTCCTATCAAAACTGAATCAAAAACAGACCTGGCATTAAGTAACCGAAAATCCTGCACCATGCGATAAGCTCCTGATTTCTTATTAACAAGAAAAACTGGGGAATTGTAGGGAGAGGTTGTAGGACTGATGACCCCTGCTTCTAGCAAGTTGTCAATTTGCTGATTAATTTCCGAACGCAGGTGTACAGGTATAGGGTAGGCTGGGACGTGAAATGCAGACCATGAAAACACATCTATGTACCTCTCTAATAATCGTGTAAGTTGCAACTTCTGATCGGGTTCTAATGCTGGTTTAATATCAAATTTTGTAATGTTGTGCACTGTTTTTGTCATGGTGCCAGTTTCCTTGGTCACCATAACGTTAGGTTCTTCGTCACCTGCAGTATGACGCGAAGCTGGGACTGGATTTTGCGGTACCTAAGCGTGCCCCTTTCCTAATTTTAATTTTGTAAGAGTTTGGGTTGGTAATCCAAATTAATAATGACTCCGGATTTACAATGGCTTGGGGCACCATTAAGCCCGTGTCCATTTGAAACTGTAAATTTGGTTCTAAATAAGTTAAATTCTGATTACTAGAATTTGTCAATTTGACAGGAATACACAAATGAGACCTAGGTTTAATTCTAATTTGTCTGGAAGTTACAAATTCTGGCACATATAAATCCCTGATCAGACTAGCAACTTTTATGGATACGTCAAAGGTTTTTCTGTGTTCCGTCCTTAACTGGTTCCGCGGAGGAGTTCCAAATCTCCTCAATGTGAGTTGATTCTGTTCAAAATCCAAATTTGCTTTATGAGCTCTTAAAAAATCATTACCCAAGGTTGTCCCATGTTCAAAATTTGGAATCATCCTAAAAGGGTGGGTAAAATTGCGGCCGTTTATGCAAATGTTAACAGGACAATCTCTTTAATTTCAATTTGTTCCTTTGCTACTTCCCTTATGGTCGTATGAATTTTAAAACGTTTGGCAGTTGAAGGAATACCTCGATCACTAGTAACTGATACTTGGCTCCCGGAATCCACAAGAAACCTCTGACGTTGTCCCCCTATTACTGTGTTAATATATATAAGTTCCTCATAGGGGAAAGTAGAGACTGAAATTTGTTTTCCTACAAAATCTGCACATACGTCTCTTCTATGGGCAGTCACCGCTCGTTTAAAGCCTCCTTGTTCTGAAAACAAGTGGCTGCCGAGTGATTAGGATAATTACAAATAGAGCAGCGTGGTCTCTCCTGTTGCTCTTCCCTACATTCCTGGCCTCGCCCTACTGAGGATGAGGAACCCCACGAGTTCTGTCCGCGGAAGTTTCCACGTCCTCGCCATTGTTGGGCATTGCCTATTGCGATCTGAATTATTATTATTAGGGTGTGCATTTCTATACTCCCTATTATAATGTGGTCGTCTATTATTACCCCGGTAGGAACCTCTATAATTATTTCCTGACTGACAATTGCCTCTATAATATGGTTCTCTAAATTCCCTCTGTCCAGATGAGTCGGTGCTAGGGTGCTGCTTTTGATTATATCAATGCTATCTAGTCTAAAAGTAAGACTAGCTAATCTAGCTTCCAAACCAGTTTCCTGAGCCTGGGTTTGAACCTTGTTACTTTGAGGATTGTTAGCTAATTTCAATTGTTCGACCTCCTCCTGCAAGGCATTGAATCTTGCATCGATCTCTGAAGTAGGTCGCAATTATGCAGACTCAGCAGTAGCCAGATTGTTATTATGTAATAAAATCTGCTGCTTTTGCGAAATTGTTTGTGCGCTGTTCAAAGGAAGGAATAAACTGTCCCTTTGATCTTCGCACCTTAGCTCTTTCAACTTGCGCTGCCTCATCAAAACCTGAAGCTTTTCAAAGGATTTTAAGTCCTTGAGCAACCCATGCACTGACTCGTATTCCGTATGGTGGATATCTTTCATGTAATCCACCTGCAATCCTAAACTGATTTGTTTGATCTGTTGTTGAACTCCCAGTTTAGGATCTACTTTAAGTAAAAGTAGATGCTTGTCCCGAACATAATTTGTAACTGGCTCAGTTTCCTTATGTAACCTGTATCGTATTTGTTTCTCGATCTGGAGTTGATCCAAGGACCCTGTAAATTCGTCTTTAATTTTGTGTCTTAAATCCTCATAAGAACTGTCTTGGTTTTCTTGGACGTCTTTCCAAGCCTGAAACCATCGAAACGCTGGCTCGGCTAAAAGGGCTGGGAACATTTCCTGCTTTTTGGTACTGTTCCAACCATTTAAAATGGCAAGGCTATCTACTTTATCCAAAAATTTTGATACATCTTCCCCGGCTATCCCTTGAAATGGGATACCCTCTAAAATTGTTGGGGGAACAAACTGAGACTGAGCCATAGTTGCAAATTGTGTTGGGCCTAAATCTCTAAAATCCTGACATTGTTGCTCTAATTGTTTTTCATATTCCTGTTTTTCTAATAATTGTCGCTGAAGGCATCTAGTTAATATTTGGCTAGTTTAAATTTGGGTGTTGAACCGCTGACATCTAAATTAAAACTCGTAATCCCTCGTGCTATGTCTAATAACTGGTCCAATGTTTCATCAAGTTCGTCAGCAAGGAAAAAGCTCGACATATATAATAAAAATTTCCCATTCGGTTAAAAAAAAAAACCTTTAAGCACTATGTATTTTCAAAATCAAATATGGCAAGGACATAGTAAAAAAATTAAACAAATTAGCAAAATTTTGGGGTGGGGTTAAATTTAAAACTGGTTAACAATTTTCCATCTCATTTCCGAAAAAAATGGATGAAAGTCCTAAGCATCTCCATCATGTATCATTCTATAGAATGATGGGATCAGAACCAGTTACTTTGCAATTAATTGCTGGGTGATGTAAGCTATTCATCCTCTATGATGAGAGCACTCGTCATTGGCATGACGAGTTAACGCTTGGCAGTACGAAAGGTACAAGTAAGATTTAGGAACTTAACAACTAGAAAAGGCAAAGGTCACTCGTTGGGTTTTTATGAACCTTTGAACCTGAATCATGGCTGGGTTTAGGATAGTTACCTGTCTATCTGACGAATGAAGATAATTACGATGAATAAAAATATACTAAGTCCTCTGTTGGCTTCTCAATTTGTTGACCAGAGCGTCGTCTCACTTCTGCCCTACTGCTCTCCTAACCACTTCTCCCTTCTCAACTCCAATCCAAAGTCAGTCACCTCTCAGCTTGTCTCCTCCCTATATCCCTAGGCCATGGAGCTCTTCCTCCATGCAGAATCGTGTTTTTAATTGCCACTATGCAAACCGCTGACTCCATAGGCAGAATAAACTACCTGTTTCCTGAATACCTCAGGAGGTTTGCATAGCACAACACTGTGCATTGTTTACTTGCCTCAGAGGCTGAGACAACTGAGATAAACAAGTGAATGCCCTGGTCAACATGAAGCATTCAGAGAGGCTTTTAAAATAAAATACAATCTTATGGATTGATACGATTTCAATTATCTTTCATAGAAAGCTTGTCCATATATTGGACGAGACCCCTACCCAAAAGCACTTATAGCGTTCTATTAAGCTCGAGCAATGCAATGGTTTTAACGTGTGACGTCACCCAATCGGTTGATTAAACAGCTACTGTAGAGAACACGTTTCTTCTATCAGCAACTGTAGACATTTTCATGCATGAGTTAACTTCAGTTTTTCGAGGTAAAAAACTTCATCGTAGAAAGGTACCTTTTTTCAATATGGCTGCCCTAAGTACGCCTTGTGCGTCCTTTGCTTACAGGTACTTGCTTACTGTACTTCCTTTACTTGAATTTTATCTTTGTGAATACCGCAAGAAACCTTTAAAATTGTAAGCGACGTTTATGCTATAGGTTCACTCGTCGTGATATCTGACGGGGAGATCTTTGTTTCGGCTAGCACTTGTAAGAACGAAACTTCTTACCTTAAGGGTGTGTCCTCTCACAGTTCACACAGTTACTACTTACTGGTTTTTGATGACCAAAAGAATCCACTTAGCTATCTGGATACCAAAGATTTAACTTTCGTCCACTACCGTGCTAAAAACTGATCATCCATCCCACGTCGGTTTTCTGCAACCCCCAGAATTCCCTCCATCTTTCTTCGTGCGTTCCTTTTCCACTCCTCCACTTCCATCTTCCACCAACACTCACACACCAAATAACTTAATACCCAATTGTCACTAAATACTACAAGTGCATGTGTTAAGGCCCAATTGTGAACGCCGTATATTCACCTTTAGAATATTATCATTAGATATATTCCCTCGAAACTTGCTTTTCTTATATCCCTTCCACTCACGAATTTTTGAACACGGCCGATCCCTTGAGATTCATCAAAATGTCCCTCATCGAGTGCTAATTAGACCAAGAATATATTTGCATACTTTTAAAAATAAATGTTCTATCGCTCTGAAGTCCCCATTGAATAAACTGAGTAATCTACAATACATGTAATAATTTCCACAATTAAATTAGCAAGGAATTCCTTCCTTTCTTTTAGATCAAATAAAGACATATCTAGTGGGTAAATTCGTAATCATAGTTTCCGGACACATTCTGCCTGTAAGCATCTGCCCTCTTCAGTGAATTCTCCAAGCTTTGAGTGCATTCGCACCAAGGATGAACAAATTCAATTCACTAGATCCGTTCTGATTGTTGGAGAATATAACATGGCTGACTAATGTTTTATTATCAAGAGAATTATGACCCGAAACCATCATATAATGTCTTTATAAAAAAGAAAAAAAAACTTTTTCTAAAAACACTAAAATTGCTTAATTATGATTAGTCCAATGATGATGGGAGCAATGTTTTGGGGGTAACTACTTTGTCCTTCTTCAGGCTTTTCTTGGCATTATGTCGCGTCACTTATTTTAAAACAAGTATTAGGTTAAAAGGTGCATGTGGTTTAAAAAATGATTTGTGAATGTTGTCTAACTAAGCCTTGATAAAAACTAGTATCCTTCCCATTAAGCAGCCCCGAAGGTGCAATATAAAAAGTCTACTCCTAAACAGTTAAAATGTCTATAGTGGTAACTGGTTATCGACGTATTCCGCTTTTGTTTCCCTCCATTTCCTACGTCATATCCAACATGAAGTTTCGTATTTGCTGAGTAGCCTGGAAAACCTCTGGCGTAACATGAAATCCAATTCTGTTTTTCTTTTAACCTTCTTCCCATCTTTTATACATTGTAATCCAGATATCGTCAACATTGCCGGCGTCCCTGTTTAATGTCTACCCTTACAAATGTAAACAGTCTCGTAAACATTTCTACTAATTGGTTTATGATCTCTCCTAATAACCTTCCTCTTTTTTATTTCATGTGACTTTTCTAATACATGTTCCAAGAAGCCCGTTCTGGGGATTCCTTCTTCAATATCTTTGTCATGTTCTTTCCACCTTATACCCATATTCCTATCGGTTTGTTAAATATATTCTCTACAACTTATAGTATAAACGCCCTTCTCTTCCTCTGCTTTTTTCTTTTCCAAACCTTCTCTCTTATACTCAGTAAAATGTTTCTCGATACTACGGGGAGCTCTCATCCCACAATTTATGCCATACTCTTTAGTTAATTTCTCGATTCTTTCGGAAATTCCTTTGTGATACGGAATACCCACATACCTGTATTTCTTTTATTCATCCCCTTTTCTCTACATCCTTCATTTTAGAAAAAGGTTTTTTCTTTTTTATAAAGACATGTTAGTTTATCTCAAGTGAGTAATACGCACTCGTGCTATTATGTGTTACATGGATAATAACGTTTTTGATAGTAATAATAATAATAAAGTCATTATTGATGTTACTATTATGTATTATTATTATTGGTAATTCCCCCCCCCCCCAAAAAAAAAAAAATTCGTGGTTCCACCTCTGGTATTATATTTTTCCGCAAATTGTGTCTGACAAAAATAATTTGAGTAATTAATTCAGCATAAATGGCAGGGGGGGATGTTCTACCTTTTTGGGGGGAGTACATCATGGGCTTGGGTGGGGGGATGGGCACCCCTGCCTCTGAGGATTCATCAGTAAAAGTCAGAAATAACTGGTGTCGCACAACACAAGAATTACCAGCATCTGTGAAAGATGCCTTCACGTATGTGACCCCATGGTGCAGAATTTGGCTGTCTTCCTACCGAAGTTTCGAACTCTTAAACCATCTGATATATGTCCACACAAGCATTCAACCATCATAGTGTTAAAAGCAAAAGTGATGTGGGGAGGGTATGGCCACTTTGTAACAACTCTGTATATTGGCTGTTAATTAATTATAATTGGTCTCATCCCAAATAGACAGTAAAACACCTCTCTGTATTTCAGGTTGTTGTTCTTCCTGCTTGTTGCCAGAAAGTTGAGACAAAACCCGGCTTGTATCTTCGACTACCAGATCCTGCCACAGTCCATGAAAGCTGTTCTGAAATATGCAAATCACAAGTAAGCCCTTCCTTTGCTCTATTTGAAATCTTTTTACACATGTGACTACAGTGGACTCTCTTTAATTCAACTCCAAGGGGACATGAAAAAATCTAATATGGTCATAAAGAATTTGTAGACATCAGAATCACTTCTAGTTAAAGTACGTTTATCTCATAATAATTTATTAGGCTCTAAGAAAGGAAACAATATATATGTACTAATGGGGTGAAGTTCACATGAAAGGAAATGTAATCACTTTGAAATTTCATGGGCAAAAAGAACAAATATTTTGTGCAGAATAATGTAGAAAATACTAATCATAAACATGACAGCTGATATTTTGCCATCATTAAAAAAATAAGGTAGAAAAACATTTCAAGTATACAGTACATTCAAAATGTTTTATTTTCTCTGAAATTCTTATAGTTTCATTAACACAATCAATAAACATTTCCATAGTAGGTTGATATATACTGCTGGACAATGAAAACCGGACACTTTAATATTTGACATCTGAATTGCAATAACAGCTCGCAGGTATACAGGGTGTCCGGCTTAGACCTTTAACATTACAAAAGAGCATAATGTTGCAGAGAAACCCAATTTTATTACCAAAATTTTCATTTTGATAGAAAAACTCATGCATTTTTTGTCCCAGCACCAGCACTTCACACAACCTCGATATGAGCCTCCCCTGTGGCACGGCAGATGTCGAACCGATATTCCAATTCCGTCCAGGTATTCACTAGCATATGAAGGGTCACATTGTTAATTGCCTGACGAATTCTGTTACGCAGATCTTCCAAGTTCTCGACGGTCATATTGTAGACTTGGTCCTTGATGAACCCCCAAAAGAAGAAGTCTAGGGGGGAAAGATCCGGCGAGCGTGGAGGCCAAGCAATTGGTTTAGATCCTCTTCCTATCCATCATCTGGGAAAATGCTCATCGAGAAATTCTCGTACAATGATAGCAAAATGTGCGGGGCTCCATCTTGTTGGAAAATGGTTTCTGGAGACATTTGAAGAACGGCGTAATGCTGAAGCATGTCTAAATATTTCTTTTCTGTTTCTTCAGCAAAGAAGAACGGGCCTATTATTTTCTATTTCATTAACCCACACCACACATTAACTTTTGGCGAGTCTCTCATAATTTCACGAGACTCATGAGGATTGTTACTTCTCCAAATACGGCAATTTTGCTTGTTAACTTTGCCACACGTGTGGAATGCAGCTTCATCAGAAAAGCATTGTTGTTGTCAATTTCGGTTAACATTTTGCCCGAAAACGTCTGTCTTTTAGGTGTATCATCAGGATAAATTCGTTGATGTAACTGGATCTTGTACGCCTGTAGACGTAACCTTATGTGCACAACGTCATGGATAGCAGACCGAGGAATGTTGAGCTGTAAACTTGCACGTCTTATTGATTTTCTTGGACTTCTTGTGAATTCAGTGCGAATCACTTCAATGTTTTCCTCTGATAACTTCCGATTCGCGTAGTTCCCGCGCACCGACACAACACTTCCAGTTTCTCTTAGTTGTTTATCCCACTTAGCAGTACTCAAACAGGAAGGAACATTGTCGTGACGTTGAAGATTGATTCACGCTGAACAAGTTTTGCAGATTTGTTTATTGCCAGTGAAAGAACGCAGAACACTTTCTGCTGAACCGTCCACTCCACCATCTTGGAATTTATGCGTTACACGCGCGTCACGTCAACTCGAAGTACTGGTGATTCTCGAAAATGGCCACAGTTGTCAGACCCATACAAAGAATAAGTTTCATTTGAAATTGAATGCAACTAAAGTTATACTATTTTGTAATGTTAAAGGTCTAAGCCGGACACCCTGTATTACAGAATGTTTGGCAGATCATGTAGTACCATATGCACCATTCATAGGCTCGGACATTGTTTATTCATTCGTACTTAATTCAGTTTCTGCAACATTTAGTTAGCCCTTGTACCAGAGCTTTTATCGACCCATTGCGTTATCACAAAAAATGCAAGTGTCCGGTTTTTTTTGTCCAGCAGTATATACAGGGTGGCCCCAAAGTAGGTATACAGTATTGTATTGTAAGTTCATTATCCTTTTCAGATATCTTGATACTATGAATGATGCCTGGTAATTTGAAAGTACTACCATAACTTGTCCCTGGTACTGTATACAGTATCAGAAAAATGTACATATAATTTTTATAAGAAAAGGTATATTATATATATGGTGTGAAAAAGATACAAGCATTTTTTTTTTAAATAAAAAAAAAATCATGATATTTATTTGCCCTGATCGGTTTCAATAGGAATTTCAAGGGAAATAAACTTGTTTGAATTAAAAAGAGTCCACTGTATTTAGATTAAATTGTGTTGGTTAGCAGTACAAAATGACACCTATCACTATGCATTATCTTCATCATGCTAATCTCAATATATTTAGCACAGAACCATATATAGAAACATTGCATCTTTGCTATGAGCAAAATATAAAAAGCTTATGTAATTTTTAGGATCCTACAACTAATAGCATCACCAACAATGAACTACAGGGTAATTAAAAATGAATGGTGCAAGTTTACACAGTTATTATGACGTTACTATTTATGATAGAAAATCAGACAAGGCATCAATATAAAGAAGAGCTATAGAAATGTTATTCCCACTTAGCAGGCTCTTCACCAGAATCACTAAAGACTAGTAGACGGCATATTGTGTGTATCGAGAACTGATTCAATCACAATGGTGCAACAACATTTCACCTTTCTGAAAGATTTGCAGTTACAACTGGGTCATTCCATGTCAATTCAACTGGAAAAAAAAAAAAAGAGTTTTGGAAACCCATGCTCTCAGATTTTGATGAAACTTGGCACATTTAATCCTTCCATGGTGGTGAGAAACCACATATAGCCCCTCAAACTTTCAGTGATTCATCCTTTCTTTCCCAGAGTCTCCAAGTGTGAGCTGCAGAAATATCTCCCTTATAAATTATTCAATTTTTCTTAAACTTCAGAATATGCCAACATATCATATTTACGAGGACAGATACTTATTTAGCAAAAAAAAATAACATACAAAGCAGCAGTGTTGCCAGCTTTGGAACAATGGCTGGATGGACCCAAATTTAAAGGGAAGCATGAAAAAAAGACCATGATACATAATGCTCATGCCACATTTTTTTTTAAAATTGCCTCCCCTCCTGGACTTCAATTGTTGCTTTTTACTCTTTGTAATGCCTTTATAGGTAAAGGAATGACGAAAAAGACAACTGAAATATAGTGTATAGTTTTCAAGAAATGGCATGTTCAAGTGTGCTAACATGTGGTCCGGGCAAATTTGGGAAAAATCCTGTCCTGATTTTTGGCCAAACTCTGTTCCAGTTTGTGAAGATCTGCCACCACTGTCAGTTCTGCTTCAAGAATGCACACAAAATTCCCTTGATTTACATAATCGTACATTTTTACTTTAATTTGCTCACTGCAACCATGTTTTAAGGGCAAAATAATGTTGATATATGGAAGCACCCAAAGGTACAATACATAGTACTTACCATTGGTTGTACACTTCTCCAAATGTTAGTTGGACTGCCCTGAAAGATTTCTAAGTCCAGAAATCGTTAATTTGGCAACATAGCTCAGTGCAGGTCCCTCTAGTAGGCAAGAAACCCTATGAATTCTTGTTTATAACATGAAGTCTGAAACAATATTCGGCCAACATGGGAAAACTCAAGAGAATAGTTGCGATTCGGCATCTTAAAATTGGAGTCGGAGAAACTGTTGTGAGGTTGGAAACACTGCACATGGTCTACCTGAAGGAAATCCCTGTAATTTGCAGTGAAAAGTAGTAGATTCAGCAAATATCATCACTTTTCAAAGCATTTGCATCATGGGTTCAAATCCAAAACCCTGCATAATTTTTTTTTCATAAGTATGGCATTCAGATACATTGGGTACGGAGTTTAATAATTTGTTTCTGGCTGTAAGGTATACAATTCAGAGATGAGATTTATTTCAAAGCACTAACTTTCCAGTCATGCTACATGTGAAAAGTCTTACGACCCCTGTCACACATGTCGGGCATTATACCACTAATACTAAACATGTAGTTTAAAAAATGACAGTCCACTATTAGTTACAAATTATTCTAGGATGTGCAAGTAGTGTGTTCAGAAGTATTGAGAAATGTAGGGAGGCCAAGCACAAGGCTTTCTGATCCTACAAGTGAAATTATGTGTGTGTATTAATTGAGAATGACGACACACTATCCCAGATGGGTATTTACAATTTTGGATACGAGATGTTGTTAAACTAAAGGACCTAAATAGCAGACTGTCTAAAACTATGTGTATAGTCCTAGTGGCACCGTGCTCGATCCCCAACCACTTTTTCAGAAGGCGTGGAAATAATGTTGATTGTAAACCTTTGTCTGATACCACGTGCACAGCTTAGTCATCACTGGGGCTTGGAAGTTGACCTGTAGAATAATTCGATAAAACCTGCTGTTTGGAGAAACAGGATAAAAGATTAAGTGTTAATTTAGTTTTCTTCACTAACATAACAAGTATGCACTGCACCCACCATTTTTGTATAAATCATTCATGATACCGTAAACGAAACATTTTAAGTTTGTCGTAGGAAAAATAAATTTACCAACTATTTCACTTGAAAATAATAGTGAAATTGCTAAAAGGAAATTTAAATCTATAAGTTATGCTAGCAAATGCATGAAACAAAGGAGAAAAATACCAGCCAAAAAAAAAAAAGTTTTCTGGTTCTAGCTGAAGGAAAACTGGCAACTTCGAGCCCTAGGCAGCACATTCATTGTTTTTCAAATAAAGTGCTTTGATAAATCTCATACCTTACTGCCAGAAAAATATCGAGCTGATGGATACCCAATGTATCTGAATGCCATACTTGAAAAGGCAAAAATAGGAGGGTTTTTGAATGTGGGACCCTTAATTTCCAGGGAGAAAGATATCTGTGACACAAGTACAATGTTTCCAACCCCACAACAGTTTCTGCAATTTGAATTATTCCTCATTCTTGAGTTTTCATTAACATGGGCGAATATAGTGGCCGCGGTGGCTCAGTCGGTAACGCGTCAGACTACCATGCTCAAGGTCCCGGGTTCGATCCCTGGCCGGTTCAAATCCGGGAACTTTTCTAACGTAGGAAGTGGCCCCGGCGCCGAATAACCTGGGGGGTAAAGGCGGTCAGGGGCGTGATGCTGATCACATCCTTCCCACTCACGACCGGATCAAGAAAGTGTGGGGCGTTACCCCCACACATGCCTTCATGGCGTGGTGCTATGCACAGGGGAACACTTTACTTTACTTTTTTGAATATAGTTTCTTGCCTAGTACAGGGATCTGCACTGGTTTTCAAGAGCTATGTTGCCAAATTAACGATTTCTGGGTTATAGTTACATGCTGTGGTAAAATGTATTGAGATTGGTAGCACCATAGTTGGAAAGCAACAGCACTGCAAACTTAGTTCTTCATATTGTCATTGTTTCCATAGAGCATGAATTGGGGCAAAAAATGCTTTAGTATTATATTTATCTGCCCAGGGCTGAATCAAACATTTTATATTAATGGAAAAAATGTGTGTGTGGGTTGTACCATATGATTGAAATAATGAATTTACTATGGTGAAAACTAAGGCAAATTCTATTGGCAGAATTTTATTTACTGATACTTTTCCAGCATTGTTTATGCAAAATCTGAAGTATTTTTTAAATGTCTTGCTTTAAATCTTGTAAAGTGATACAACTTTTAATTGTTATAATTTTCTAGCATTGATATCTGCATAAACCAATTAATTATAATTGTTTGTATTTTCAGGCGTATGGTGGAGAGAAGGAACATGGAAATCAATTGGGATGGAAGTGATAAAAATAATAATTGTAACAAGTTGCTGGAAAGTACATTTATACTATGTGTACAATTGAATTGTAACATTCTTTTTGCTGTCAAAATCATGAACAAAAAATATTATATTTTGAAAATTAAAATTTTAAATCAACATTGCATGTATTTTTCTTTGGTTAGGGAAACTTTGTTTTTCAACATTATGAATGGAATATTTCAAATAGAACTGTAGTACCTAAGTTGATGGCCTGTGTATGTCCCTTGCCTTCAGGCAGCCCCGAAAAATTTCCCCAAGTCAATAATGACTTTTGTTTTTGATACAAGAAAATAAAGCTCCCACCCCCCGATACGCTGGACAGAACCTGCTATTATCCAGAGGCACTTTGTCCATCCTGATTATAGCAGATCCCGTCCAGTGAGAGCATTACTTGTGACAACCAGCACTGTAGAGGGCCTTTGCTATTTTCTGACACTTTTGGCTAATCACAACGATCAAGAATGACTCATTGAAGGGTCTTGGGTTTGATACCTCGCGGATCCCACTTTTTGCAAACACACTCACTCAATGAAAAAAATAGAATGGACTTTGTTACAGTTTTCAGAAAACGACAACAAAAAAATGTGATGCTCTGAAATTTCTGACGTCTCGGACTTCCTCTAGAATTATGTGCAAAGGCCCTCTGCAGAAATGTAATGTAATGCTATCGCAGCAATAAACTGACCACAGCTCTGCATGGATCCAAGTACTCTGCCAGCATCAAGTGTAGTGGAGGACCCTCTCATCACGATGGGATTGGCAGGAACTCAGCTGATGTCTGCTCGAGTTCCAATGATCGTCAGTGAACTGGAATTCACATTTGCTCCTGCAAGAAAAAAAGTACTCATTGCACCACTTGTTCCATTCAAACACCAGTCATTTTTTTTTTTTTTTTTGCAGTATAGTGCATTCACATTATCAAATCCCAGTCCAGGTATATAACAAAACTGAATATTAGCCTAAATCTCTTACATCAAAAGCTCCCCCCAACATGCTGGACTGAACCCACTTTGTCCATGCTGATTATAGCAGGTCCCATCCAGTGAGAGCATCACTTGTAATACTGACACTTTTGGCAAATTGCGAACATGAGTGATGAAGAGACAGTCATCTACTCTCAAATATTCTGACCTAGAAAAATCAGGGCCAAGATATCTCCTGGAACATGTTGGGGTAAAGTGGCATTTAAGTTCCCTAAAATTTTTTGTGAACACCTTCGAGATAAAAAATGTCGGTCGCAAATTGAAGAAAAGAATGCTCAGTCAGGGTCGATATCTTGCACTCTAGTATCATGTGCAATGGCCCTCTCTACCTCAAAGAAAATATCATAAAAAGCCTCCTCCCTCCAATAGACTGGACAGAATCTGCTATTATCCAGAACGAGGTTGCTACGATTTGTTGATTCTGACATTTCCAGGTATGTTTATTGCTTTTGAACTTTGTGTTTTCCAATTAAATATACACGTCCATTAATTATTGTGAATATTCACACAAAACGTGATAAAATTTTGAAGAATAACGTAAGAGTACAATCGACATCAAACGTGTCGGGTGGTATAACCACTTGCATGTAGCCTTCAGGCTAAAGTAACAGAGGTATGTTACATTATTTCAAGATAACCATACAATTTTTTTCACTTCCTAGCAGTTGCATGCAGGAATTGTATAGCAACAAAAATTTCTCCAGATGATCTGCGGTTATAAACAAGAAAAAAAACGGCAGCATTTTGTGCACTATTCATGTGCTTCCTACTATCATGCAGAATCACCAAGAAAACAAAGGTCCGTAAAATAATTGGCAATAACTTCTTCTTCACTAACAACATATTGTCAACCTTAATCACTTTTACTTTCTTTCTGAAACCTAGTACAAAAAAGTGAAAATTAAATATACTACCTACAAGCCTATTTAGAACAGGAATTCAAAGAAACCATAATGAGAATACGCGTAATAAGGACAAGAGGAACAAGTTTCTCAACTGAATCTCTTTGGGGGAGTGGAATCACAAGAGCCGAATCTGGAAGTGTAAATGAGCCACTTTGCAGAATCCAAAATGCATGTAAATTTTAGACGATCTGCAAAATTCTCTGACGTTACCATGTTTTCCACATGCGTAGCAACCCTCTAGACATAGCATAGTTGTGACTAAACTCACCCTTGCACCATATTGCAGGAATAAACTGGCCACAGCTGTGCATGAATCCTCATCTGATGTCAAGTACTCTGCCAACATTGGAGGACCTTCATCACTGTCATGCACGCCAACAACATAGAAAGGAGATCCAATGATCAGGGAACTGGAATTCACATCTGCTCCTGGAAGAAGAATAGGGATACGTTAAAGCATAGCGTACACCATGTGATGAAACTTTGTACATAAGCCCATTTTTATATCCTATTGATCACATATCAACCAATGCACTCTTGATAGTTAGTTCAAATGCCAAGACACCAACTTAACTATCCCAGTAACAAATTTTAACTTAGAAGTATTTACATTTACCTCTACAAAGAAACTGTTGTATGCCTTGCATAGGAAAATAAATGATACACCATATATCGCCAGCTGAATACTATTTTGATGTATGCCTATCTGCACTAGCTTCTCAGGAGAGTTGGTTAAAGTTTCATTCAGGTAAGTTCATTCGAAATGTGACAATATTTAGTCCATGATATGTTGATCACCAGCACATTGACTAGTAACGTTTCAGAAACTTCTCTGCATCAATGGAGTTGGGAAAAACTAGACATAATGTGTCTTGATTGTTGGTGCAAAAGTGAAATAATAACTTAAACAAAAGTGACATTTAGTGATGAACAATAAAAATTTGGCACAAAATCATAAAACCTGACAACTGTGAGATCCTGATTATAGCAGGTCCTATCCAGAAACAGCATTACTTGTGACTAAACTCACCCTTGCTACATATTGCAGCAATAAACTGCAGATTCATCCTTGTTGGAACCCAGGCAGTTTTCACGGTACAGGTTTTTGAGATCAGCACTGCAGAAACATGGAGTTCACATTTGCTCCTGCAAGAGTGAAATAATGATGTTACAAAGATAAAATTAACTGTTGTTTAAGTAGCATCTAGAAATGAACAAGAAAAATTTGGCACAACATCGTAAGACCTGACAACTGTGAGATTGTATGTTTTGTCAAAAAAAAAAAATCGACACATCAAACTACGAACCAACAATAGAAATATCTTCTCATTTTCATCATGGTCAATGCAGTAGGAATATGTTAAACATTTTACACTATTGTTCACTACAGAGTCTGTTGAAAATAAAAAATACTCCCAAGGATCTTGTTCTAGTTTTCAAAGTAGTTCCACAGTTATTCTGGACCTACACAGAATTTTAGAATTCCCATGAGAGATCGAACTAACCAGCAGCAAGACTACACCAACTAAAAATATGAACTTTCTTCACACCTGCATCAATGAGCAGCTTCTTCATTCAGAATGCCAAGGTCCAGGGGTGTTCATGAAGATTCTTGTCATGGCAGGAATCGGTCATCACATTCACATCTGCTTCATACGACAGGAATAAAGAACAGACTCCATGCCCTGATAAAATAAAGGATAAAAATATTTTATTCCTCAAAATCTGCAATTTCTACATAACCCACCCAACTGTCACCTTCTTACTGTGATCAGATGTATGTCAAGGTCATTTAGGAAGCTTGCACGATTACTGCAGTTTATTTTACAAGACAGAATGGATTACAGGAATGCTAACTTATTACTAGACTTGTTAAAATGTATTCTCATCCAGTTATTATAATGTGGCATTTACTCATGTATTGCAAACATGAAGTGTTGATGTTACCAGCAATTTCTCATACCTGAGCGTTGGTTCCAAAATTGGCCTCAGCCACCACTCATTTAGTGTCTTGGATATACAGGGTCATCCGTTTGGGATGTCAGAATAGTAAAACGCTATTAACTAGAAACTATGAACATTTATTGGTTGTAATCGGTACAGACATGTGTAGGAGAGTCGGGAGTTTATGTCACAGCACATTAGCACTCAACATGTCCACCATCGCGCATGCGGCACAAATCATACTGGGAATCCATAGCGTGCCACGTGGCACGCAGCATTTCTGGAGTGATTTGCTGAAAGGCAGCTGTAATCATCCTCCATAGGTCAGCAAGATTCTGTGGTCTTTGTCCATACACGATTGACTTGACGTAGCCCCATACAAAAAAATCTGGAGGGGTTAGGTCAGGGCTATTGGAAGGCCATGGGATAGGTCCACTACGGCCGCACCAGCGATCATTGAATATCAGGTTCAATCGTTCCCTCACTGTGAGAGCCCAATGCGGTGGAGCACCGTCCTGTTGATAGATAATGGTGTCCAGTATCCCGTCTTGCTGTAATTGAAAAATAATGGTCCATACACTTTCTCATAGGTCACTCCACACCACACATTCACTTTCGGGCTGGCTCTTTCCAGTTCGTATGAGACATGTGGATTTTCTGTTCCCCAGATAATGCAGTTATGCGTTTTTACTCGCCCACTCACATGGAATGTGGCTTCGTCCGTGAACATCCAACGATTTAACCATTGATCGTCACCTTCCTGCTGCTCACACATCATCGTAACAAACTTGAGTCGATCGTCGTAATTCCGCTGTGTCAATGCTTGCATGCGCTGCATACGGTAGGGATGCATCTTCAGATAACGCCTCACAATCCTGTGACATGTTGGGTATGGTGTATTCTGCTCCGCTGATAAGCGACTTACGTGGACTCCGCATCATGGCTTGTCGAATGGCCTCCTCCTTGTGATCACGCCGCCTTCCACCTGTGTGCGGCAACTGCAATCCATTTTCCAAAAACATGTGGTACCATGCCTAACGTTATACTGTCGTTTGAAAGCTTGCTGGGTCTCTACTACACTCGAAAATTTGGCATACCACACGACACACTGAGCACGTTGTTGTATTGTAACGACCATCTTCACTCCACTCTGTATCAACACTGAGCGTGCGCGTACCGCCTCTATACATGCCATCTGCTGATTGCACTATGAACTACTGCTGCGTTGTCTCGCGGAAGTCATTGTTGCAAACTCCCATCTTTGCCATGTACATTACCGCAAATTGCATCGATACATATTAACATAAAAGCTACAGCATTATACTTTTCTGACATCCCAAACGGATGACCCTGTATTTTTATGTACTACATGTGTAAACATTAACAAACAAGGAAGAAAAAATATCAACTTACATCTCTCCAACATTCTGGATCAAATTCCTGGCTGTTGTTTCAGATATCCAAGAGTAGACTGTGGGAGGCTCAAGTGCATTTTCCCATCAAAAGACTTACATTCTGAAAAGGTAAGGATTGGATTGCATTTTACAAATTTAATCGCATTTGTTAGCAGTATGCTAAAGCAAGTTGCCATGAGTTTTTATAAGGATGTTGTAATCACAAAATTCAGAGGTGAAAAACATTGAAAATATGGTACTCCAAACTCTTCTAGGATTTAAAGAAAATCTCAACTTATGAATTTAATTCACATTCAGAGGGGGAAATACTTCTATTGTCAAAGTTTCTACAAACTCCAAAATACCGGAATTTCAAAATCTTGAATAGATAATGAAAATCCCATAGTTCTTCCAAACCTCACCCCTTTGCATGGTACTTTCAATACAATTTATGTATTCTTAAATGAACCATATTTCTGATAGTTGGTATACACCAACACTTTCATATATCCATGAACTAATTGAAATATTACATTCGTGGTGAAGAAATTATAAAAAACAAAATCATCAGTCTCCTGAAAAATTCCCTAAGTTAATCATGTACAGTGGTTCTATCCAGCTAAAAGAAAAAAATTAATAAAAAGCCTCCTCCCTCCAACAAGCTGGACAGAACCTGCCATTTTCCAGAGGCACTTTGTCCATCCTGATTATAGGACGTCCTCTCCACAAATACCATTAGTTGTGACTAAACTCACCCTTGCTTCATATTGCAGCAATAAACTGCAGATGCATGCTTGTTCGAAGCCGGGCAGTCTACATGGTATAGGACCTTTTGGATCAGCACTGCAGAAATATGTAGAGTTGCAATGACTAGAGGATTGTAGTTCACATTTGCAAATATTCTTTACTCAAATTGCACAAGATTAATTTTAAAAACAGTTCATTTCACATGAACATTATGAATGATTATGTTACACATAGTTATATAATTTTTCTACCTGCTGAATATAAATTTGTAAACAAGAA
The DNA here is from genome assembly GCF_977018435.1 of Lepisma saccharinum. Lineage (NCBI taxonomy): Eukaryota > Metazoa > Arthropoda > Insecta > Zygentoma > Lepismatidae > Lepisma > Lepisma saccharinum. Next base: position 67,679,511 of record NC_139240.1, read on the forward strand.
AAATTTACCTGGCATTTTTTGATAACAGATTTAAATATTAGATGACAGAAAAATTTAGAGCTCATGAAAAATATTCAGTTGATCTTCGCTCAGATAAGATCTCAAAGAGAAGCACAATTGTCAACAATCAAAACGTCTCAGCAGAAGATTTAACTTTCGGCACTATTAGTTCAATCAAGCAAAGAATGACTTGCAGAATGTTCACCCGGACGAGATGGATTTTTCTCACTCCCTTACTTTTCACCCTAGTACTCATACTTTTGACCTCCATAAAAAAAAGTTTCATATTTACGGTTATGATTATGAAAATATTATAGCCTTATTTTTAGAATAATTTAGGTATTACTGTTGAAACTACGTAATCAGAAATAAGGTTTTAAAGGGCCCTTCTCTCGGTCCTTAAGCCACCCTTGCCATTAAGGTAAAACACAGTGAAGCACAAGGCGGAGAATAGTCAGGGAATTGAAAAGCAAGAACCTGAAAAGACACTGACCCCGAAAATACAAGTAAAGGAAAATTATTGATTTGGCCCCTTTTGGCTAATCGCGAAGATAAGAATGAATGGACAATCACAAACATAAATCATACTACAATAAATTCCATCTGCATAAGGATTGGAAGAAAGTTGTTCCAAAGATCGGCAAACAGTTCCAGTGGCCCCCTTTTTTCATGAATGTTTATAGATGTCGACATATGCAAGCGATGTTCACATTCCTTATTTGTAAGCAAAAAATAAATAAGCCACCTTGTCGATCTAGCGCATTTAGAGGCCGACTCAAAATTTCGCCACTGAAGGCTCCAGGTTCGAGCCCTGGCCTCGTCATGGATATTGTTTTGTGTTGTTCATCCAATCACCCTCATTGTCGCGATTATCCAAAAAGTGACGGCGAAAAATAAGAAGTAACATTGCATATTAAGGTACCGCAGGGGCGCGATTAATCTAAAAGGTAAGTAACGTCAAAGTAAAAAAAATACACTCATAAAACAATAGTCAACTTAAGGATAGATTGTTTTCCTTGTTTCCAATGCGATAATTTGCTTTTCCCCTCCTCCATTAATTCATAGAAATCTGTGCCTATATGATTACCGCCTCTTTTCTGTACTACCTTACAGGTCTTGAAAATAAAATATAAAACATTTTCTAACACTCGTTTTAGCGATATCCTCACAAACAGACGTTACACAAAATAAAAACGTGAAAGAAATTACCCAATACTAAGAAAACGTTTTCACAAAATTGCTAAGAACTTTTTTTTGGGCCGAATTTAAAAATCTGAAAATTAAGAATTGTGTTTAAAACCTTTCTCCCTGCATTATATTTAAATTTCATTACGATCGGATCACAAGTTTTTTATTTATAGAACTAGAAGCGAGCAGTCGTTTGGAAACCCAAAAAATATTCGCCACTTTTTTTTCTTCTCTTGACGATAAAAAATGGCTACCATAGTTTAACGCACAATTGAACAAGCTACATTTTGATAACATCACTTCTCTACGTCGTTATCAAACATTTGCAGTACAGAAAATGAAATAAACCACAGATGTAACGATCAAATGTTTTGCATCGCGTATTATTTTTCTAAGTACTATTTACTTAAAATGTTATTACTCTATAAAATTTTTAAACATATGAAGTTAAAAAGTATAATTTACTGAAAACTGTTCATACATGCAACACGCCTGTTATGTTCATTTTACGTCGGATTTCTGACACATCGGCTAATCGCGATGATTAGATGAAGGGACACTCACAAAGATTCGAACCCGAAACTATTTCTGTAATTTTCCTTTCATGCATTACATACACAGAAGCAGGCCCGTAGTGAGGAGGGGCTGAAGCCTAGGGTGTCATTCAAGGCTTTTTTCTTTTTCTTTCTTTTTTTTTAAAAAAAAACAACAAAGTCAAAATATGTGAAGGGGAAATTTAAACGTGATGAAATGACCCCTGGAAACAGATGTTACAATTCAAGTCGGAATATAACGTTCTCTGTCCAAACTTAGAAACTGAAATCGTCAATGGGTCGAGAGTGGTTAAATGATCTCTCAACGATGGCGTCGATTAGGGGGCAGTCGCCCCCCACTATGCTAAACCTTATCATCTTTGCCCCCCCCCCCCCCAGTTTTGGCACCCAATCACTGTCACTATCTCTCAATTATTGTGAACTGAAAAAGAAATTGTAAAAATGGTCAATACACGATAAGAAAAGATATCTATCGAGGTTTATAGATATTTTTTTTTTAAAATATACGAAATTCAAACTAGGAATTTCTAAATATAACCTGTATATTAAAAGAGTTTTTCTTCGTTTCAAAATTTGTAGGATATTGTCCCCCCCCCCCCCCAGTATTGGAACCCAGGAAATTCGCTGCCTTTTTGTTCACACTGAAAAACGGTAGGTATTTATCCAAGGGTTAATTTTTTAGCCAAAATGACCAAAAATTAAGCCTTTGAGAAAGTTTTGGAGGATGTGTGGAGAAACCCCTGTCAAAACGGCAATAAAAAAGTGTGTTGAAAAAAGAAGCAAAACTGGCCCCGCGCAGAAACCCTCGGACGGTCAGTCGTCCCTATCAGGCAAGAAAGAGACCCCGATGTGGGGCGACGGACCGTCCACGGTCGCTGCTCTTTCCCGTTCGTTCTCGCGCGGCCAGTCCCTTCGCAGGGGCCTGCAACACGAGAGCGAACGACGCTCGGAAAAGTTCCAACCCAGCGGCCGGGTTCGATCCAACGTCTTGGACTTCCTCCGGATTACTGGTCCTTCGCTCTACCACTGAGCTACGGGAACAACGGGGATCCGCAAGCTCTGGAAGGCGCCTTATGCGGCTGGCTGCCTCGAGAGGTGGATCGAATCTCGGCCAAGACGTGCTCTTTTTTTTCTTCTTCCAACGTGTCAGCCAAGTAAGTTACAATCGTTACCAAAGGATATTTGGTTCTGCTGTCCGGAAAATACCACGGCTTCTTAAATATTCAATTAGTAACACACATGGAGGGACCTTGATTTCAACACAAGGAGCTTCATATCAAGCATTTAGTTCGGTTAAGATGGTAAGGCAAAAATGCATTTATAATGTGGAAAATAGGCACCAAAAGTAAAAAAATAGGCATAATAAAGCGAAAGAAGGAGCAAATTCCAAGTCACTTATATGTTTACTTTCCTTTGTTGCCTTGATTGAACATAACCACTATTATTATTATTTAAATTTTCGGCATTCATTCTGTTAGAAACAATGCTTTTTCATAACAGAAAATAACTTCTCTACTTCGACAGAAATATTGGACCATACATGAAACGGCTTTTGTAACTGGATTAACATCGTAAAGAGAAGTATTATCACCTTTTATTTCAATTTTTCCAATTCCACACGTTTACACTTTTCTGAAACAGCTAACATTTCTTTCTGGCATGCCAATCAGCAGCTGAACAGATTCCTCGAAGACTTTCATGGACGTCATAAGAGTTTCACCCCCCCCCCCCCCGTTTTTCAACTTAGCAATTTAATTGTCTCTTGATAACACCGCATGTACTAATAAATAATAACTTACGCACAATCTTTTTAAAAAATCTAAAATTTCGTTGAAAAATGGCAACAAAAGGGATTACATTAAAAATACGCAGTAAGGTGCAAGAAAGGAAAAATGAAAAAAATTCCTAAAACATCAGCCACAACATAAAAAATGTATATCAGGAAAAAAAGCATTTTACCAAACTTCCGGGCACTACCAATAAGCTACAAGTACTACAGAATATATGCACAATATACAGAGCATTCGCTACGAGACTCGGCGGCAAGCGGCCCGGTGAACGGGGTCCGCGACAGTCCCACGCTACAGTCTGTTTTTTTCGCTCTCCCTGCCTCCGCTCTCTTTCCCTTTCTGTTGACGTTGCAGACTGACGCCAGTATAATCCTCCCTCGGAAGTTGTGTTGTGTTGTGTCCGTGTGTTGAAGATTGTGGCTTAATATGGCACCACAAAAGTTTACATTACAACAAAGGATTTATCTTGTCGAGTGTTACTTCGGAAAGAGGAATTGTGGAGAAGTGCCACGACGTTTTGCAAACGAAATTTCGTGGTGTTCCCGTTCCACATAGGACCACTATATTAAACCTCGTAAAAAAGTTTAGAGTAACAGGGCCAGTTCTGAATAAAAGTGGAAAGAAAAACCCACGTGTACTTACTGAGGAAAAACTCAATGAGATAGGACAAAGGTTAGAACAGTCTCCTCGGAAATCTATCCGCCGCCTCTCACAAGAAACGGGTGTTTCAAAAACCACAACATTTAGAGCCGCTAAAATTCTTAATTTGAATTTGAATTTAAAATTTGGGAGCGTCAGCACTTAGGCTATTTTGCTCCCGTCACATTATACGGGGGCCAGCCCCTTATCATTACAAATAACAACTCTAACGTTGCATAACTAAAAATGTTAAAATCTTCTGACTTCTGATAAAAGCTGAGGCTGTAAACGGGCACTCAGCACACACAAGGACAAAAACAGGACAACACACACAAAATTATACTGACCATAGTGCCAGTCGCCAGAGCCTCGTTAGTCTCTTGTCCAGGGTGCACTACGTGGAAGTGAGGTTGACTTTTGGGCGCCTACGTGGAAGGTACCCCTTACACCCCGCTAAAATTCTTAAAGCTAAAAATAAAAATAATAAATCTAAAAAATAAAGTATACAAAGACAATCTACACACCATCCGTGAGTTAAAAGACAGTATTGTACGAGAAATCGGGAGAATTACAGTAGACGAACTTGCTCGTGTAAATGCCAATTTCCTTCGGAGATGCCAGGAATGTGTTGCAGCAGAGGGACATCATTTTCAATGCCTTCTGTAGTCAAGGTTAGTCCACAATATGAAAACTGCAATTTTAATAGCCGACTCTAGCGACTGTCGCCGACCCCGTTCACCGGGAAATACAAGCGCTGACGCCGGGCCGCTTGCCGCCGAGTCTCGTAGCGAATGTCAGGGAATGCTCTGTATATTTACCGGCACAATTCAATATTCTCTACCTAATAAGCTACACACCTATTCATAAAAATTAAAAAAAACGGAATTTTGAAAGAGCTATAACTAAATGTGAAAACCAGTAACAGAGCTAATATATTTTCTGCAAAAACATTCCAAAAAAATTATAACTCTGATATTCCGGTCCTTCCCTGATTTAAAAAAAAACCTAAACTTTGATTTTTGTTGAAAATAAAATATCAGTTTTGGCCCTAAATTTCAGCCACTTGCACTAGGGAGTAAATTGTAGCTTGAAATGTACTTAAAAAAAAGCTTTTTATTTCATTTTTCTATAATTTTTCTCAGCTAAGTTATAGAACTTACCGCAACTGTATACAAAGGACAATAATGCGGGAATCTATGAAACAAAAATGGCCGACATTTTTAAACGAAGTCGTATAAATAAGAAATAATTCCTGATTTGAACTACCCTTGGATAACCACAGAAAAAATACTTGTCAGGCAAATAATTATTAGACCATTTGATGCAGTGACTCGAACTTACGGAACCATCTCGAAACAATCGAAAAAAAAGCAAGAAAGAAACGTGTAATTTCAGTCGATCTCAAAGCAGAGCGAAACGATATTGTAACAATTCTCTATTCTAAAATAATTAAGGTATTTTACAAATTTATTTACTGAGAAAAATAGTGTGAAAAAAAAAAGTATTTGTCAAGAACACGCACACGTTGGAGCTTGCATTGGCAAATGAAAAAAAGCGAAATAAACTCGAGAAGGGTTTGAACTCGCGTTGGTTCTGTCTGCTGGAAATCCAGTTTCTTGCATGGGCAGAGTAAGAGAGGCTGCCTTGGAGTGCACTCGCAGTGCTTCTAAGCTCCTAACTGTCATTACGCGAGAGGGTGGGCCTAGCTTCTTTCTTCTTCATAGCGAGATTCACTGAATGGGAATGAACGCATACAGGGGCGCCGACTTGTCAAAATTATTGGGGGGGGGGGCCTCTGATCACTGAAATAAATTAATGAATGACTCACTCCCTCCCATCTTTTAAGCTTTGGCCTCAGTGTTCGGAATCTCGTAAAAGCCAATGAATTCCTCAAAAATATCAAAATTTTCATTCACAGTTCGAATGCAGAATGTCAATTGTTCACATTCCCGACTTTTAATATCTGCTACCACGGAGCGCAAAACAGATCACCCTAATATACAAGGGTCGTTCAAGGTTGATCAGGACTTTCGTGCGTAAAATATTAATGAATCAATGTAGCGCTGCATTACTAGGGCAGGACAGACCATGATTCCTTGCGAGTAACCATGATGCTTTGCGACACATTTGGCGCATGCGCAGTAGTGTAAACAAAGATGGCGGCAAGTAGTGTATCTGTTGCTGTGGAACAGTGGTGTATAATGAAATTTCTCGTGAAGAAGAAGGTGAAACCTGCTCAAATTTGGCGTAGACTGCAAGCACAGTATGGTGAACAAACACTGTCACTGGCAAGAGTGTACGAATGGTGTCATAAAAGTTCCCCTCCACCCAAGAAAAGCAAAGCGCTGCCGTCTGCCGGTAAGATTTTGGGAACAGTCTTCTGGAACATGAAAGGTGTTATCCATGTGGATTTTGTGGAGAAGGGTGCCACAATTAATGCCAAGTATTACTCAACACTGCTTCACGGTGCTGTACGTGGGGCTGTTCGGAAGAAAAGACCTGGAAAGTTGTCGAAACACGTCATTCTTCTCCATGACAATGCCAGGTCCCACACGGTCCATTTGACTCAAACAACACTGGCCAGCGTGCACTGGGAGGTTTTACCACACTGTCCTTACAATCCAGATTTATGCCTCAGTGATTTCCACTTGTTTCGGGCTCTTAAGGAGCATTTTGGGCATTTTGCACTTCCAGACAGATGAGGAACTCAAGAACACTGTCCTGCAGTGGTTACGACACCAACCTACTTTTTTCTACGCCAAAGGCATCAAGGAACTTCCACAACGACGGCAACGGTGTCTGGATGTTCAGGGGGAATACTTTGAAAAACTGACATAGTTTGGTGCTTCTATGTATGTATATTTCCTGTCTAGAAATAAAAGTCCTGGTCAACCTTGAACGACCCTTGTATTAACGATCTCGTTCTGAATGTCATGTGAGAGCCATTTGTAGCCCAAACGTCCAATCCACTACCCTAGTTCATGCACATCGTCTTTGGAAACTTTCGTTAACAATACTCATAATTAGGTATATACTTACAAGGGAGGTTATCTAAGTGCCCCGCTCCGATTTCCATGAAACTTGGCAGGTGTATAGAGGGGCCCAAAGGAAGAAATACGTGTTTTTTTTTCGGCAAAAAAACTGTTTTAGGGGGCAAAATCCCCCAAATGTCAAGATGAAGTGAAGCACAAGGCGGAGAATAGTCAGGGAATTGAAAAGCAAGAACCTGAAAAGACATTGACCCCGAAAATACAAGTAAAGGAAAATTATTGATTTGGCCCCTTTTGGCTAATCGCGAAGATAAGAATGAATGGACAATCACAAACATAAATCATACTACAATAAATTCCATCTGCATAAGGATTGGAAGAAAGTTGTTCCAAAGATCGGCAAACAGTTCCAGTGGCCCCCTTTTTTCATGAATGTTTATAGATGTCGACATATGCAAGCGATGTTCACATTCCTTATTTGTAAGCAAAAAATAAATAAGCCACCTTGTCGATCTAGCGCATTTAGAGGCCGACTCAAAATTTCGCCACTGAAGGCTCCAGGTTCGAGCCCTGGCCTTGTCATGGATATTGTTTTGTGTTGTTCACCCAATCACCCTCATTGTCGCGATTATCCAAAAAGTTACGGCGAAAAATAAGAAGTAACATTGCATATTAAGGTACCGCAGGGGCGCGATTAATCTAAAAGGTAAGTAACGTCAAAGTAAAAAAAAATACACTCATAAAACAATAGTCAACTTAAGGATAGATTGTTTTCCTTGTTGTCAATGCGATAATTTGCTTTTCCCCTCCTCCATTAATTCACAGAAATCTGTGCCTATATGATTACCACCTCTTTTCTGTACCTTACAGGTCTTGAAAATAAAATATAAAACATTTTCTAACACTCGTTTTAGCGATATCCTCACAAACGTGAAAGAAATTACCCAATACTAAGAAAACGTTTTCACAAAATTGATAAGAACTTTTTTTGGGCCGAATTTAAAAATCTGAAAATTAAAAATTGTGTTTAAAACCTTTCTCCCTGCATTATATTTAAATTTCATTACGATCGGATCACAAGTTTTTTTATTTATAGAACTAGAAGCGAGCGGTCGTTTGGAAACCCAAAAAATATTCGCCACTGTTTTTCTTCTCTCGACGATAAAAAATCGAAGGTATGTTCGAAAAAAAATGGCTACCATAGTTTAACGCACAATTGAACAAGCTAAATTTTGATGTAACTTGTTTTTGGTAACATCACTTCTCTACGTCGTTATCAAACATTTGCAGTACAGAAAATGAAATAAACCACAGATGTAACGATCAAATGTTTTGCATCGCGTATTATTTTTCTAAGTACTATTTACTTAAAATTTTATTACTCTATAAAATTTTTAGACATATGAAGTTAAAAAGTATAATTTACTGAAAACTGTTCATTTTACGTCGGATTTCTGACACATCGGCTAACCGCGATGATTAGATGAAGGGACACTCACAAAGATTCGAACCCGGAACTATTTCTGTAATTTTCCTTTCATGCATTACATACACAGAAGCAGGCCCGTAGTGAGGAGGGGCTGAAGCCTAGGGTGTCATTCAAGGCTTTCTTTAAAAAAAAAAAAAAAGACAACAAAGTCAAAATATGTGAAGGGGAAATTTAAACGTGATGAAATGACCCCTGGAAACAGATGTTACAATTCAAGTCGGAATATAACGTTCTCTGTCCAAACTTAGAAACTGAAATCGTCAATGGGTCGAGAGTGGTTAAATGATCTCTCAACGATGGCGTCGATTAGGGGGCAGTCGCCCCCCACTATGCTAAACCTTATCTTATACTATCTTTGCCCCCCCCCCCAAGTTTTGGCACCCAATCGCTGCCAGTATCTCTCAATTATTGTGAACTGAAAAAGAAATTGTAAAAATGGTCAATTCACGATTTCGCTTCATTGAAAACAAGAAAAGATATCAATCGAGTTTTATAGATATTTATTGTCCCCCCCCCCCAGTACTGGAACCCAGGAAATTCGCTGCCTTTTTGTTCACACTGAAAAACGGTAGGTATTTATCCAAGGGATAATTTTTTAGCCAGAATGACCAAAAATTAGGCCTTTGAGAAAGTTTTGGAGGGCGTGTGGAGAAACCTCTGTCAAAACGGCAATAAAAAAAAGTGTGTTGCAAAAAGAAGCAAAACTGGCCCCGAGCAGAAACCCTCGGACGGTCAGTCGTCCCTATCAGGCAAGAAAGAGACCCCGATGCGGGGCGACGGACCGTCCACGGTCGCTGCTCTTTCCCGTTCGTTCTCGCGCGGCCAGTCCCTTCGCAGGGGCCTGCAACACGAGAGCGAACGACGCTCGGAAAAGTTCCAACCCAGCGGCCGGTTTCGATCCAACGTCTTGGACTTCCTCCGGATTACTGGGCCTTCGCTCTGCCACTGAGCTACGGGAACAACGGGATCCGGAAGCTCTGGAAGGCGCCTTATGCGGCTGGCTGCCTCGAGAGGCGGGTCGAATCGCTTTTTTTTTTCCCAACGTGACAGCCAAGTAAGTTACAATCGTTACCAAAGGACATTTGGTTGTGCTGTCCGGAAAATACCACGGCTTCTTAAATATTCAATTAGTAACACACATGGAGGGACCTTGTTTTCAACACAAGGAGCTTCATATCAAGTACAGTTCGGTTAAGATGGTAAGGCAAAAATGCATTTATAATGTGGAAAATAGGCACCAAATGTAAAAAAATAGGCATAATAAAGCGAAAAAAGGAGCAAATTCCAAGTCACTTATATGTTTACTTTCCTTTGTTGCCTTGATTGAACATAACCACTATTATTATTATTATTTAAATTTTCGGCATTCATTCTGTTAGAAACAATGCTTTTTCATAACAGAAAATAACTTTTCTACTTCGACAGAAATATTGGACAATACATGAAACGGCTTTTGTAACTGGATTAACATCGTAAAGAAAAGTATTTCTACCTTTAAGAATATCACCTTTTATTTCAATTTTTCCAATTCCACACGTTTACACTTTTCTGAAACAGCTAACATTTCTTTCTGGCATGCCAATCAGCAGCTGAACAGATTCCTCGAAGACTTTCATGGACATCATAAGAGTTCCACCCCCCCCCCCCCCCCCTTCGTTTTTCAACTTAGCAATTTAATTGTCTCTTGATAACACCACATGTACTAATAAATAAAGATTTTGAAAGAAAAATAACTTACGCGCAATCTTTTTAAAAAATCTAAAATTTCGTTGAAAAATGGCAACAAAAGGCATTACATTAAAAATACGCATTAGCCACAACATAAAAAATGTATATCAGGAAAAATGGCGTTTTACCAAACTTCCGGGCACTACCAATAAGCTACACGTACTACAGAATATATGCACAATATACAGAGCATTCGCTACGAGACTCGGCGTCAAGCGGCCCGGCGTCAGCGCTTGTCTTTCCCGGTGAACGGGGTTCGCGACAGTCCCACGCTACAGTCTGTTTTTTTCGCTCTCCCTGCCTCCGCTCTCTTTCCCTTTCTGTTGACGTTGCAGACTGACGCCAGTATAATCCTCCCTCGGAAGTTGTGTTGTGTTGTGTCCGTGTGTTGAAGATTGTGGCTTAATATGGCACCACAAAAGTTTACATTACAACAAAGGATTTATCTTGTCGAGTGTTACTTCGGAAAGAGGAATTGTGGAGAAGTGCCACGACGTTTTGCAAACGAAATTTCGTGGTGTTCCCGTTCCACATAGGACCACTATATTAAACCTCGTAAAAAAGTTTAGAGTAACAGGGCCAGTTCTGAATAAAAGTGGAAAGAAAAACCCACGTGTACTTACTGAGGAAAAACTCAATGAGATAGGACAAAGGTTAGAACAGTCTCCTCGGAAATCTATCCGCCGCCTCTCACAAGAAACGGGTGTTTCAAAAACCACAACATTTAGAGCTGCTAAAATTCTTAATTTGAATTTGAATTTAAAATTTGGGAGCGTCAGCACTTAGGCTATTTTGCTCCCGTCACATTATACGGGGGCCAGCCCCTTATCATTACAAATAACAACTCTAACGTTGCATAACTAAAAATGTTAAAATCTTCTGACTTCTGATAAAAAGCTGAGGCTGTAAACGGGCACTCAGCACACACAAGGACAAAAACAGGACAACACACACAAAATTATACTGACCATAGTGCCAGTCGCCAGAGCCTCGTTAGTCTCTTGTCCAGGGTGCACTACGTGGAAGTGAGGTTGACTTTTGGGCGCCTACGTGGAAGGTACCCCTTATACCCCGCTAAAATTCTTAAAGCTAAAAATAAAAATAATAAATCTAAAAAATAAAGTATACAAAGACAATCTACACACCATCCGTGAGTTAAAAGACAGTATTGTACGAGAAATCGGGAGAATTACAGTAGACGAACTTGCTCGTGTAAATGCCAATTTCCTTCGGAGATGCCAGGAATGTGTTGCAGCAGAGGGACATCATTTTCAATGCCTTCTGTAGTCAAGGTTAGTACACAATATGAAAACTGCAATTTTAATAGCCGACTCTAGCGACTGTCGCCGACCCCGTTCACCGGGAAATACAAGCGCTGACGCCGGGCCGCTTGCCGCCGAGTCTCGTAGCGAATGTCAGGGAATACTCTGTATATTTACCGGCACAATTCAATATTCTCTACCTAATAAGCTACACACCTATTCATAAAAATTAAAAAACGGAATTTTGAAAGAGGTATAACTAAATGTGAAAACCAGTAACAGAGCTAATATATTTTCTGCAAAAACATTCCACTAAAATTATAACTCTGATATTACGGCCCTTCCCTGATTAAAAAAAAAAACCTAAACTTTCATTTTTGTTGAAAAGAAAATATCAGTTTTGGCCCTAAATTTCAGCCACTTGCACTAGGGATTAAATTGTAGCTTGAAATGTACTGAAAAAAAGTTTTTTATCTCATTTTTCTATAATTTTTCTCAGCTAAGTTATAGAACTTACCGCAAATGTATACAAAGGACAATAATGCGGGAATCTATGAAACAAAAATGGCCGACATTTTTAAACGAAGTCGTATAAATAAGAAATAATTCCTGATTTGAACTACCCTTGGATAACCACAGAAAAAATACTTGTCAGGCAAATAGTTATTAGACCATTTGATGCAGTGACTCGAACTTACGGAACCATCTCGAAACAATCGAAAAAAAAGCAAGAAAGAAACGTGTAATTTCAGTCGATCTCAAAGCAGAGCGAAACGATATTGTAACAATTCTCTATTCTAAAATAATTAAGGTATTTTACAAATTTATTTACTGAAAAAAATAGTGTGAAAAAAAAAGTATTTGTCAAGGTGAGGGTTCGAACACGCACACGTTGGAGCTTGCATTGGCAATTGAAAAAAAGCGAAATAAACTCGAGAAGGGTTTGGACTCGCGTTGGTTCTGTCTGCCGGAAATCCAGTTTCTTGCATGGGCAGAGTAAGAGAGGCTGCCTTGGACTGCATGACTCACTCGCAGTGCTTCTAAGCTCCTACCTGTCATTACGCGAGAGGGTGGGCCTCGCTTCTTTCTTTCTTCATAGCGAGATTCACTGACTGGGAATGAACGCATACACACATTTACACCAGTATTAAATCAATACGTTTGCTGAAATCCTTGCGGAGTAAATTATCTTCTTTTAAGTTTCAGCCATTTCCCCTCTTACGTCACGCGTTGCTACAAATGTTTCCAGTCTTTTATTCGGGGGGTCACTGGTTCAAATCCCGGCCTGAGCATGGGTGTGGTTTGTAAGTGTCCCTTCATCAATTTCATCATGTCATCACTCATCCTAATCTTGGCAATTATCCAAAAGTGGCAGAAAAGCGAAGTGAAGCAGAACCAAATCAACACCAATCTCTTCGGAAAGTACTTGTATTTGTTTCAATTCACGACACTCGCGGCCAATCGCGTCGATGAGAATGAGTGATGATTTGGGCTCGGAAGTTGATGAAAAATTACCTTTCTTTAATTTCTTCTGAGGAATCAAAACAAGGCTAAAGATGACAGCAGCCAGTTTCCCTTCAATTAGAACCAGAAAACATGGTTTTTATTTCGCACCAAACATCTAACAGATTTCTCGAAGACTTTCATGGCTGCTACAAGAGATTCAACCCCATTTTTCAACTTAGGAAGCAATTGTGTCTTGTTGAGAGCACCATAATGTGCTAATAAATAATGACCTTCAAAGAAAAATAACTTACGCACATATTTTAAAAGAATTCTAAAATTTGCTTGAAAATGCCAAAAAAAAAATTGCATTAAAATTAAAAACAGGCAATAGGATACAAAATAGGCAAAATGGAAAAGCTCCTAAAGCATTAGTAACAACATTGAAAATGTATATCAAGAAAAATTGCATCAGCAAGAAAAAAAAGCATTCCGGGCTCTACTGATAAGCTACAAAAAACTGCAGAATGCATGACTACACAACTCAGTCTCCTTTGTCAACGATTGTAATCGCTCACTTGGGCTGACATGTTGAGGAAAAAAGAGCAGGTCGTGGACGGGTTTCGATCCGCCCATCGAGGCAGATGGCTCAAAAAAGGGACCACATTTCAAAGTTTGCATTGACTAAACAAAAAAAAATCGCTAAATACTAACTTTAACAAACGAAGTACTAAGCAGCCTTGAGAAACTGAACACAAATTCTCTACTTAATAAGCTACACACATGGACGTCCGCAGGATTTTTTCCAGGGAGGGGCAAGGAAGGTATTTTTTTTCCAGGGGGGCAAACAAGTCACATTTTCCACCAAAAGAGTGTAGTTCCCTAAAAAAAACATTGCTTAAATTTGAATGTATGATGTTAATGCAATAATTAACACATATTATTGTGGCTAAAATGAAATTATATGAGTGTAATACATAATTTTTAATTGACTTTCATTTTCCAGGGGGGCCGTGGCCCCCCCTTCCGGACGCCCATTGCTACACACCTTTTCATTCGAAGAGGTATAATAAAAGGGAAAACCAGAAACAGAGCTAATATATTTTATGATAAAAACGTTGTAGGTATATCTTTGTTAAAAAAAAATTAAAGCTGATATTACGGTCCTTTCCTGATACAAAAAAATCAACTTTGATTTTTGTTGAAAAGCAAATTTCAGTTATGGCCCTAAATTTCAGCCACTTGCATTAGAGATAGTAAAAAAAACGCACAGGACATAAAATAGGCTTGAAATTTAGCGTTACGAAATTTATCTCAGCTGAATGCAAAGGCAATAAGCTATGAAAAAAATGGCCGCCATTTTTAAACGAAGTCATACAAAAAAAATGAAGCCTGTTTTTTAACTACCCTTGTATAGGGATGACAACAAAATTATTTTTCAGAAAAAAATTGTCAGGCAAATATTATTTTCTGGACCATTTCATGGGGTGACTCGAACTTATGGAACAACTCGAAACAATCGAAAAAACAAACAAACGTAATCTCAGTTGATGTGAAAGATCACCTAAGACTAAGAGCGCTCGGTATATACAGGGTGTTAACACTGTATGGGAGACTAAATATTTTTTTGTTTTTCGCAGATTAAACCATGGCGGCCCGATATTCCATTGAGGAACGAAGGAAGATAGCTGCCTGGATGGAGGTCTTCCAGTCCCCACGCATCGTACAAGAAAAATTCAAGGCCTGGACCGGACGGGGTCCGATCAAGACGATTGCAAGGGGAACAACGGTAGAAAGAGATCTGTCCGAACGGAAGAGAATATCATCTGCGTACAGGAAGCGATGTTAGACAGTCCAACCAAGTCCACGCTCAGACTTTCTCTAGAAACTAACATTTCGCAAAGGTCACTGATTAGAATTTTGCATCGTGAATTAGGAATGAAGCCATACCACTTGCAGATTGTGCAGCAGCTCACAAACGCGGACAAGCAAGAACGTGTGAAGGCTGCAGAAATTCTCTTGGAAATGGTGAACATTGAACCTGACATTCTGTTCATGCGAGAGCACATGCGGGATTCCCCTAAGGTGAATGTTTGGGGTGCCGTGAGCAAATTTGGAGTGATTGGACCGTTCTTTTTTGAAGAACAGGCCGTCAGGGGAGAGAATTATCTTGCCATGCTCAGCACGTTCGAGGAGGAGAACGTACCACTTGCCATTCTCCAGCGAGGGTACTTTCAGCAAGACGGCGCCCCTGCCCATTACAGTCTGCTGGTTCGGGATTACCTGAACGACACGTTCAGTAAACGCTGGATTGGTAGAGGTCAGTTGCGTCTCGTGGCCTCAAATTTGGCCGGGGCTTATTTTTTAAAGAATTTAAAATATAATGACAATTCACATGAATTACAAAAAATAGGTATTTTTCTTCTTCTAGACTACAAAACTCGACTTATTTTTTTTAAAAAAGTATTTAAAAGGTAATAACAATTCATATGAATTACAAAAAAACAGGTATTTATCTTCCTCTAAACTACAAAATTGGACTTATTTTTTTTAAAGAATTTAAAATATAATGACCATTCACATGAATTACAAAAGAAACAGGTATTGCTGTGAAATGTACCTTTCTACGAACGTTGGTTCTCATTTAAACAAGAACTGTGCTCTCGTGTTTTTCTGCTCAGCAAATTTTGTAATTATTTTTTCATTGAAAAACATTACACATAGTGTTGCCCACGGGACGAGACGGGACAGGCTTTTAAAAATTCAGGACGAGACGAGATTGATCATGTGTCCCTTTGACAAACGAATATTTTCGAGACGAGACAGCATTTCCACGAGACGAGACAGGCCAAAGTCTCGTCTCGTGGGCAACACTAATTACACAGAACAGAACTATCATCTGAAGAGTTGGCCAGTTCATTCCTAATATCACTGATGTCGGCAACAAATTTGCGAAGGTGTTCCTTTACTTAACTTAAAAAGTCACCACAACGCTACACTACACGCGGGATCGAACGAACGCGACGCGACGGAACTAGCCCAGAATCAACACCCAAACCTATTGCACTTCTCCCTTCGCTCTCTCTGCTAGCACGTGACCTTCACTGTAGCGTGTAGCGTAGACCACGCCTTCCTCTGCGACGAGCCCCGAGACCGATAACTGACATCAATGCCGCTAGGAGCGCTGTCATATCCATTGCAGCAGACGATGAACTTACGTGGGTAAAAATCACCTTTCAAAAGATTGTGTGATAGTTATGTATTATTGTGATTGAAAATTACGTCAATACGTCCGTTTTTCTTTAGGGGCTAAGCCCCGGAAGCCCCAAGGGACGAGACGCCACTGGTAGAGGTGGTCCTCTCCCATGGCCAGCACGTTCACCCGACCTGACGCCATGCGATTTTTGGCTGTGGGGCATGGTCAAGGATCGGGTCTACGCCAGCAAACCTCGCAACCTAGACGACCTGAAACACCGCATCACTCACGTCATCGCTGGAATTCCTGCCCAAATGGCCCAGAGGGCCTTACAAACAACAATGAACAGACTCAATGAGTGCATTGATAGGGATGGGTGCAAAATTGAAACACTGTAACCAAATCCCTGCTTGTAACTGAAAGTGATTAAACACCCATTTATTGTTAACATCTTTTTGCCTCACCATGTATAAAACAATATTCTAACAATTCTTTATTCTAATAAAGTTAAGATGTTTTATAAATCTATTTTATGTGAAGTATAATTGATTTAAGAAAATCATCCACATAACTCCTGCATTAGATATTCGCGGATCTTTATAATGAAGTAAAAAATAAGTAATTTGTCACGGTGAGGGTTTGAACACGCACATATTGCAGCTTGTGTTGGCATGGCAAGTGAAAAAAAAAGCAAAATAAAGTCGAGAAGGATTTGAACTCGCGTTGGTTCTGTGTAGTCTGTGGGAAACCCAGTTTCTTGCAAGGGCAGCATAACAGATAAGATGCAGCCTTGGACTGCATGACTAACTCGCAGGGTTTCTAAGCTCCTAACTGTCATTACGCGAGAGGGTGGGCCTAGCGAGAATCACTGAAATGGGAATGAACGCATGAAAAGATTAACACTGGCATTAAATGAATGCGTTTGCTGAAATCCTTGCGGAATGAAGTGTCTTCTTTTAAGTGTTAGCCATTTCCCCTCTTACGTCACATTTGCTGCAAATGTTTCCATTCTCTTATTCGGGGGGTCACGGGTTCAAATACCGGCCTGAGCATGGGTGCTGTTTGTAAGTGTCCCTTCATCAAGTCATCACTCATCCTCATCTTCGCGATTAGCCAAAAGTGGCAGAAACGCTACGTAAAACAAACCAAATCAATATCTCTTCGGGAAATATTTGTTTCAATTCACGTCGCTCGCGACTAAACGCATCGATGAGAATGAACGTAAGGAAAAATCTTTACTTTCAAGGTTCCATTTTCGCCTTTTTCGTTGTTTCGTGAATTTTAAATATTGTTGCTATCAAAACTTACATATTTAAATTTCCTGGCATGTTCTTTTTAGCAAGTTCGCCATTAACTGAAAATACGTTCAATGCAAAATCACAATATTATTTTTAACTCAAACGTTTGGCAATGGATTAAATAATTAATTGCTGTAAATTTGTTTTTTGTTTTTTTTGTTTTTTTCTCCAGCAAACTTCAAATTCTTTGGGTTAAGTCTACTTTGAGATTCCCGTACTGACCACTATCATCACTTCAGTCTGCGGTTTTAAAGTAAAATTGGTCACAACGTAAAATAATTACAATCTGATGCTTGGGAAACACAACTCTATTTTCAGATGCTGACCGACTACTGTATCCTGCTCGGCCCACTCTAAAAGGAGGTGAATGAATTTAACAGAAAAAAAAAAACCTTACGGTGTGTTTTACGTAACCTTGAAGTAAAAGTAAAGAAAACTACAAAGCACTTAATTGATTTTCCCCCTTTGCTTCAACTACTGTCTTGTAATTTATGAAAAATCAAGCTTTCACTTTTTAAGAGCGAAATTATTTTTAGGTTATTTTAAAATAAGTAATTTTTGAGATTTTTTAGGTCATCTATTTCCGAGCCCTAGTGATGAACATCCATGTCCGGGCCGGAACTCGAACCCGGAAACTTCGGCGACGAACCAAATCCCGACCGGGCACAGAATAAACTTAAGGAAACCCAGACTTTTCGCCTCCAGTTGTGAGAGTTTCAAGGGGGGGATTGGTTCGGCGGTTGATGTGACCATCCTTGGCCCTGGATGGAAAAGACAAGAATAGAATTTTCAGGTTTGTTCTTCGCCGAATAGGCTTTGGAAAGACGAAGAGTTACAAGCGAGTGCACCCGCCTGTTTCCACCACCAACCGAACCCGGGACCCTTCGATTACAGGACGGTGACAGAAAAATGAATGGGGAGGGATAAAGGAATGTTGAATATACCCATAAATACCATATAAAAATGTATCTTGAAACAAAATCTATGAATCTAAGTTATCTTTTGAAGCACAAAGGAATTTTTTTTATTTGCTATACAGCATGAGCTGAAAATTATAATATACTTTTTATTCTCGGTCCTCTCTAATGATTACCTCTCAATTCATAAAATACGATCCTAAGTAAGTTTTCTTGAATGACATCACGGTAAATTTATTAGTGCCTTAAAGCATGCACATTTCTGCTGCTAAAATAACTGTAATCATGGGAAGACAACTCCACGGTGGCCACTGTAGGACCATGATAAAATTCAAGCATAATTCCCAGTTTTCAATGTGAACTTTCCAAAAATTCAAGGATACAGGGAAAGGTTTTCTCTATTTCAATAATACGTATTACCGCTTCTCACCACCCACACAAACATACACACGGAAATATATTAACAACATAAAGGGTCTGGGCAGTGGCGTACGCAAGGGGGAGGTTACCGGGTTTAACCCCCCCTTGACGTTTGAAATATTATGGAAAATGCTGTAGAAAAAATTAAAAATGGCTAATTTATCACAGTCAAAGATCTGCGACAGTAATAATAATAATAATAATAATTTGAATTATTATTCCCATGCAGCATGAAGAAAAACACAACATTCCACACACAATCTAAGCGGCCGCAAAGTTCAATTTTTCAATTTTTTTTTGCGAAAAGTAGCGCAGTGACTCTCGCGAGAATTGTGAAAATTCCTTGCTTCGTCGCAGTGTGCCGACCTTATTGCAAACGTTCTTCCCGGTACTGATTTCACATCCCCTTGTGAACTCTCAAGTGATGCTGAGTCTACATCCACATCATTAAATAATGTTGAAGAAGTGCTTTGTGAATCACCTAGAAGTGATAAATGTGTTGGAATGTCTATAAACTTACTTTTCAACGAAAACATAGAATCAGTGGAATTTGGCAACATGTATTCTCCCGCTTCATCATCATCATCATACTGGGTGAGTTCCATAGGTAAAGGTAATGTAAATTCCCCCGTGCATATAGCACCGTGCCATGAAGGCACACGTAGTGGTGTGGTGGGCCCCAAAGATTCTCGATCTCGAACTATTTTGCAGGTGATGTGATCAGCACCATGCTCCGCAGCCTTCATCCCCCAGGGTTGCTCTCAGGTACCCATTGCTATGAGGCTGGGTGCGGAGACAAGGCTGGATAAATTCCAACCAATTCCGGGAGTCGAACCCGGATATTGAATTGAATTGAATTGAATTGAAAAGTCTTTTTATTTACTACAGAGCGAGATTCAGCCTTGGGCTGCTCTACCACCTAACTCTGGTGAATAAAAGTTGCAATACATGCATTTATAATACTGAGTAATACTGAAATCAAATAACATAACATGAATTAATTTGACATAAATGAGAAATAATAAAATTATAAGAGAATACAATGACTGATACATTAACACACACACATACACACACGTGTACATACGCAATTTCCAAATCGATATTAAAATAGCATGCACACAGGTTGAAATATTCGTTGTGTCAGATAAGTGTTTGCAAAATACATGGTTTTACTTTACTTGATTCCTGTTGCTTAGCCCTACGAACTAATGCTCAATTGTTGTCTTTGCAATAAAAATTATACGACTTGTTCTTTGAAGTTGTCAGACTAGACCATCGCGGCTCCTTGGATGAGTTTCATATTTCTATTATTTCAATAAATTTAATATATTTGCTTGTTTTTATGGATTTTCTTCACACTTAAAATGTCTCACTTATCATATACAACCGTTGACTAGACAATTATTTTGTAACAAAGAAACAAAAGAAATGTAATTTTGTTCTATTTCTTTCATAAATAGCAGCTGCATTAGTAGTAATTATTAGTAGTAATTAAACCAATTAATTAATTAATTCTAATAATTATTAATTAATTTATTATTATTATTAATAATTAAAGTATAATAAAACAATGGTAATGTGAATTTGTAGAAAGTTTTCTAAATAACACCCCCCTTGATGAAATCCTGCGTACGCTACTGGGTCTGGATGATTCCAACGTATCGAAAAAATCCAAATTCAATTCAATTAAAGGGAATTTTATTTAATTTAAGGTGCAGATTTTACATTTGTCACTTCATATTACTCAGACTTGGAATACTGTACAAACACAAGTCACAAATGTTACGGGATATACTAATCTACGGAAAATTGTTAATTGTATGAGAATTTCAAACTTCTAAATATCTTGTATTAATCTTCTCTCTGCCAGATTGTTAGTGTCCTCTGCAAAACAATCTAAGTAAACCAATCGAGAGAATTCTGTTTCATTTTCCATGCAGCTTTATTTTCCTTCCTCGATAAGAATAAAAGCTAAACTATCAAAAACGTGTTAAATAAGTATTAATTCATTGGGATTTGGATTAATGAAAGTTGGAATTTTTCATGTTTACGGAGAAAAATTCATGTAGAATTCCTGGAATTCCCAGTGAGTAGCCACCCTGCAACTATTTGTATACAAAACAAGTTTTTTGTTGATTACCATCAACAGCAATGGAAGGATAGATGGAGCATATAAACAAGAATACACAACACAAACAAACTATATTACGCTATCAATCAAGTGTTTCTAGGGAAGAAGGACTAAGCCAGAAAACAAAAATGACAATATCAATGTATTTTGCAACTATGCTATATGGGAGCGAATCATGGGTACTAACAAGTAAACAGATACAGACAGCAGATACAGACAGTGGAAATGAAATTGTGAAGAGTAATTGGAAAAGCAAGAAAAGATGAAGTTAGAAATCAAACAATCGGTAACAAAATGTCACAGAGGCACAACTGAGATGGTTTGGCCATGTTAACAGAATGGAGGATGGAAGAATACCGAAGGAAATATGGGATGCAAGAGCAAGAGGAATAGGAAAGAAGAGGCCCCAAGGAAGACCACGGCAAACATGGATGAGCAGACCCTGACCAGAAGAGGAATTAAATGGGATGAAGCAAGGAAGATAGCAATGGATCATAATTAGGGCCCGGGACTTTATGTCCTATAAAACTGTAAAATATGTATGTAATGATGTCATATAAATTGGAAAATATGCCATGAAAAATTACAAATATGTCAGAAAAATGCAGAAATATTCCCAGTAAAGCCCAAAATATGCACAACAGTACTCTCGAATTTCTCCCATACCCGATAGAGTAGAGTAGGGGCTGTAATGTACCGAATGTTATTTTTACTTTTGACTGATTTTTGTGAAAAGCGAAAAAGGCAAAGAAATGAGAACGAAACTTCTTTACTTCCCGTGCAACAATGAGAGAGAACATTTTTCCTCAATAATGCTTGCATGACTATCAATTGTCGGCGGGATAAAAAAAGTGGGGTATTATATTGTTCTGTACTAAGAAAAGACGGCACCTTTCTTCCTCCGCAATTTCCATATCCTGCCATCGACAATATGAACTATCCGTTGTGCTAAAGCTACAAAGAAAAAAATATGAAATAATCGATTTTGTGCGAGAGAATTACGAAATTATACAGAAATATGTCTTATTACAACAAAATTGAAGAAATATGTTGTAAAAACTCGAAATTGGTGAAATATGTCAAAATATGCTGTGTCATGTTTGTCTATTTCGGCTGATTTTCATCAGATATGTAAAGATCTCACCCCAATAATAGATCCGTAGCCAAATGAAAAATATGTTATAACATAAAGTCCCGGGTCCTAATCATAACCAATGGAGAACTCTTTTGCAAAACCTGTACACCTTTGGGTAGAAGAGGACCGAAGTAAGTAAGTACAAGTTTTCAACAACAACATCAACAACAACAAAACAACAATGAAGAACCCAGGTCTCTGGTAAACTGATGGTAGATAAGATACAATGGGATGTATGGTAATACTACCACATGTGTGAGTAGGAGCATGTGATTTGGTGTGTTTTGGTGCACAGTAAGGCTAATTGGGACTGGACCTACAGTTTAAAGTGGGATCGGAACCACTGTGCGCCTCCACTGGGAATCGGACCCGGGATCCCTTGATTACAAGGCGACAACACTACCAATGCGCCATCAGGGAGGCCATACATGTCATTTGGCACACATATACTCGAATCATGCCCATATAAAGCATTTAACACTGCAACCCACCAAGAACCTTACAATTCAGAACGGCAGCCATTTTACCAAATTAAAGATTAAGTTTTATGATTTTCTAATAGCCATGGGCATGTCAGGTAACATTTTCTGAATTTTCAATAGTACTGAATCCAATAGAACCCTTAATAAGTCGTATCTCATAATTTGAATCAAACTAAAAATAAATGTCTGATGAAGGGAGCATGTGTTCTCCTGAAACGTCACAACGAAAAACTGATTTTTTGCTTGTAATAACCGTAGACTACAAGAGAAATAATTAAAATTATTATTCTGCATTTCTCCAAAAATCTAATACAGATAAGAATTAAGCTTCGAGTGAAGAGAACCTTCTAATCACTGAAGTTGCCAAAACTGGCAGAATGACACACGTGGTTTAATTTATTCAATATGGAGGGCAAATATGGTTTGTAGACGTGCAGTGTTCAGTTTTTATATTTTTAAATAGCTATTGAGGGTATCCAAACCCCTAAATTAATATGAACAAAAATAATGTATCAAGTGGAGTGAAATAGCCATATTTAGTGTCAAATCTTGTATATTTGAAGATTTTCCAGTCAACAAGGTATTTAATATGGCTATCAAATATAACTGTCATGAAAGTTGAGAAAATGGTGAATGACGGGGAATACTACCGCATAGGAGTATTCCTTTAGAAAAGAAGAGTCGTTAGGGCATCTGAGCACCACGCGAGAGACCTGGGTTCGATCCCCAGCGGGAAAGAACGAATATTTTTTTTTTCCACCTGTTCAAGCGGCTTCAGCACCCACACACGGTCGTATAAAGTGGGTACCTGGAGGAATCTGGGGGCAAAGGCAGCATGGTGCTGATCACATCACCCCCACCTTCGGCCATGCTCAAGAAAGTGTGGGGCCCTAACACCACACACCCCAACTCCAAACCTCTGCGTGAGATGGAACAGAATTGCGTGGTGGGGGAAAAAACTACTGTAGCTACTAGCCGTTTACAGGAGCTTGTAGTGCTTCACGCCGCCCACTCGCTTTATCCTCTTCTCTACTATAACGCAAGCGGCCTTGCTCCAGATACTCCCCGGACAGAGGGAATGTTCACAGATCACTGAACACTTTAGCCCAATTTTCTACAGCTACAAGGCCCCTTGTGGAACCTTGAAGGCGTTCACAGAATATAATGCGAAGAAACTCTTGTGGTGCAGCTTCCTTGTCTGTTGATACCATCTGTGAAACTTTCAGAGAGTGGTTCAAAGAGGATCATAAAGAAAAGGTTTTCCACATCCCTACCTCATCAGCTACACCGGGTATGGGACAGTTTGTACTCTGAATAGGTCTTGTGATTTTTTTACTAAAAATTATTTTAAATAAAAACTCTGGATCAACTGGATACAATACATCTCTGATTTTGACTTCAGAAGTGACTGATCCAGTGATTATCTATCTTATTTTGTTCAAACTTGACATTTGCCAAATACTTAACATTGAAGACATTCTAACATCATGGCCAGCCAAAGGATTGGTTTTCTTGTTTCCTGTTAATCCTGTAATTATTGACTTTATACCATCAAAACCAGGGAATGGTGGGTGAGAGGGAATCACTGACAAAAGAACTGGAAGTGTTTGCTTATCCCTTGATATAAGAGACTTGCGTGCATCGACATGCAGCTCATCTATTTTATCTGTGAACTAGTAGGCATGCCAAAAATCCACTTGGTTAACATTGAGTCAGTCACTTCTCCCACAACTCTTCATGAGGAACATCACGGCTCAGTCGACATATCTGACCAGATCAGAGACCAAAACTTTTGTGATCGTGTTATTGTGATTTGAATTATTGTTTTAAGTCTACTTTATGCACGAATAGGCTAATCGAGACTGGACCCACAGGTCGAAATGGACTCCAAACCACCAAATGTGCCTCCACCGGGTATTGAACCTGGGATTCCTCGATTAGATTGGCATTTTATTGTTAAATAGCCCTTTTGGACAAAGTCAACATGTTCCTTTGGAGATACCTTGACTTTCCAACCAAACATATTATCTCCCGCACACACTAAACTGGAATGTGCAAAGCACAGGGGAGCACTTTACTTTTTTTAACCTTTTTACACACTAACTATTTCCTATAAAGTACTGCACGCGATGATAAAAGCAATTGAACCATAAATGACATTCTTAAAGAAAGAACAAATGTAATAAGTCCAGTTTTATAGAAGAGATATACTGCAAAACATCATGTAACAGGTGCTTCCTTGAGTTCCGCGTTTGCAAAACAGGGCGGGAAAATAACCTAAACTTTCTCGCTTATCTAGCACCCAAATGAAGCATCCTAGAAGAAAAATGCACAGAACATGTTTGGTAGAGAATTTTAAGTACATTATTTTTCATCCTAACCTCTTTTGCTGTAAAGTGCTTTCCAAGCGAGATATTTGCAAAAAACTGATATTGGGCGCCATTTTTCAAAGATGGCGGCCAAGTCCAGGGTGGTTCAGGAGTGCAAAATTAATATGTTGTTAAGAACCGTTTTAGAAAAATAATAAAATTTGTTCCAGCCATTTTGTTTCCTTATTGGATCCCCTTATTGACTGGCCTAAATTACAAGAGAAAGGGAAAAACAAATCCTCTCACCTTCTCCTCCCCCATGCACACATATTCCAACTGGATGTCGAAAATATCCTAGACATTTGTTGTAAAAAGAAACTGTCGAAATGCCAAGGGAAACTTGCATCACCATAGGAGTTTTTACTTTTATATTTTCAAAAAAGTCTGGGTGCATCTATCTATTACTTGGTGTATTTGTTAATACTACCAAGGTATGAACACATGCAAAATATTTCTTCTCTAGACCTCATAGTTACTGAGAAACAGGAGGCTAAAGTTTCAGAATTTTGAATGGACTATTCACTGCCGAGGCCATGATAGTAGCCTGTAGTGCTTAATAGAAAAAAATATACCTCAGAGTCAATATTGATGTCATGAAGATTCTGTTGCACCGATGTGAGAGTCAGAAAAAAATTGTTGTATTGTACGATTTTTTTTTTGAGTCAATGTCTCGCATTACGTACTAAATTTGCATCATCACTGTAAGACACTGCCATAAAAGTGTTTGTCCCTACTGACTTGTGGGCCTGGAGGAATCCTGAAAACCTATGGGAGTCGGAACCCTGACAGAAAAACAAGGGTGCACCTGAGAACCATCGGGTGGCAGACCCACAAACCAGGTGTATGCTGTGACAGGCCCGATTAGCCGACAGCCAAAAGCATAAACAATTCGAGAAAAAAGAGAAGCAAGCTGGACTGGAAATTTGAGACAACGCAGGCTACGAATAGGAACACTGAATATTGGAACACTGACAGGAAGGAGTGAAGAAATTGTGGATCTAATGCAGGGATCGACATCTCTGGAATGAGCAAAACTAAATAGAAAGGAAGAGGAGAAATGAAATTGAGAAAAGACTATAAACTGTACTGGGCAGGGACTGAAGAGGGCAGGAGAAGTGTAGTTGGATTTGTGGAGAGAAGTGGTATAAGTGAGGAAGTAGAAAGGGTAAATGACAGAATGATAAAACTAAACATGAATGTTAGAGGAAAAGTAATAGAAATAATTCAAGTGTATGCCCCACAAACAGGATGTACAAGGGAGGAGAAAGAAGAATTTGAATTAGACTTGGACGAACACATAGGAAAGGAATGGCAAATTGTTAAGGGGTGATTTTAATGCACAAGTGGGAAGAGACAGGAAAGGGTATACAGAAGTACTTGGAGCAGATGGATGGGGACAGAGGAATGAGGAGGGAAGAAGACTACTGGACTTTTGTAAGAGAAATGGACTGTTAGTAGGTAATAGAAGGTTTAAGAAGAAATATGACAGCCATAAAATTACAAGATACAGTTGGAATAATGAACAAAAGTCAGTAATAGATTATATATTGGTAAACAAGGAAGTAAAGAAGATAATGAACAACATTAAAGTAATTCCCAGTGAGAACTTTAGAGTGACCACAGGCTATTAGTAGATGTGAGGGGATTGGAAATAAAAGATAGAAGGGAGGAACAAGAGAGAAGGATATGAGTGTGGAAACTGAAGGATAAGATGATAAAAGAGAAATATCAAGAAATATTGCAAACTAAAGTGCCAAGAGATGAACCGAAAAGAGTAGAAACAGAATGGATAAGATTAAACAGAATTAGTAGAGGCAGCCAAAAAGGTACGTGGAAGGACAAGCAAGAAAAGAAAGAAACACTATGGTGGAATAAAAGAACTAGAGAGGCAGTGAAAAGCAAAAATGATGCATTTAGAAAATGGTTTAAAGTTAAATCACAAAATGCACGAAACAAGTACATGGAAAAGAAGAAAGAGGCAAGAACAGTAGAATAGGAGGAAAGAAGAAAGTGGAAGGAAGAAAGGAGAGAAAGGAGAAAAGAAAGAGGAGACAGCTGTAAGCTTAGGATGGAAGGGGAAACGTTGTAGAAGAGGATGAAGAAATAAGGAGAATGTGGAGAAGTCATTTCAAGAAATTGCTGAACGTGAAAAAAGGAAATTAATATGAACAAGTGAAGGAAAACGGAAGGAAAAATGAATATCGCATGGAAAGAAGTGGAGGAAGCACTGGAGAGAGGTAGAGCACCTGGAATAGATGAAGTGCCAGTGGAAATGATACTAGGAGCAGGAGTGATTGGTGTGCAGTGGCTGTACAGAGTGTTGAAAACAGTGTGGCAAGAGAGAGAACTGCCAAGAGATTGGACAAAGGGACTAATAGTTCCATATTCAAGAAGGGGGACAGTAAGGAATGTAATAACTACAGAGGAATAACACTAATGTGCCACTCAGCAAAGGTGTATGAGAAAATATTAGAGAAAAGAATAAGGGAAGTGACAGAGCTGAACATGAGAGAGGAACAGTATGGATTTAGAAGAGGCAGATCAACAGTAGATCTGATATTCACCATAAGGAAAATGCAGGAAAGGCATTACGAGTATGGAAATGATTTGATTATGGCATTCCTAGATATTGAAAAGGCATACGATAGCATGGACAGTACAAACATTTTGAAGGCTCTAAGAGAGAAAGGAGTAGAGGAAGAGATAGTGTGTAGAGCAGAGCACATACAAGGCCAACCAGAGCTGTGTGAAGACACCAGTTGGAAGTAAGGAGTGGTTCAGTATAAGTAATAGACTAAAACAGGGACGTGCTCTTTTCCCACTGCTCTTCATAATTACAGTGGATGTAATTAACGAAGAGGTGGGGAAGCAGATAGGAGAGAAAGAGATGAAGGCCTTGTTGTTCACTGACAACTTAGTAATATGGGGAAACAGTGAAGAAGTACAGAGAGAACTTGATGGTGGGAATGAGGAAATCAGTAGCGCAGGAATGAAATTCAGCGCAGAAAAATGTGAGGTGCTAATAACAACAACAGAGCCAGAAATGTACCGATTTGGAATATGGCGAGGAATAAACCAACGGTCAGCACGGGGAAGTGAACAAGCAGGCGTCTTTTTAACGTTCTAATTGTATATAGGTTTTTAGATCAAGAAGCTTTTACAGCAATAGTTTTAAACAAACAAGGGAACATGGGGGTAGTCAAGGTTTTAGAAAAAAATCCAAATTCTACCTTCACCTTAACCGTACCGTTCCCTTTTTTCCTGACGTCTAAGATTATATGACGTGGCTATGACATATTTCTGGTAGCCGAGAAAAACAACCTGAAGAAGGGAACAGTTGTTCCCGAAACGTCGTTTGAAATAATAGATACTCGCTACACGTAAGTACAAAAGTTTTGTATTTTTGATTAATTTATTGAAAAGACGAATTAATCATGTCAACTGGAAACTGCATGAATAATTTTTCAATACATTCTAACACATGGTGGTCTCCACAATATCACTGAAGATTTTAAAATTCGGCTAACAGTAAAAAAAAAGTTATAACAGCATGTTTATTCTTTTGATTCAATGATGCATGTGATACAGAAAATGCACAGAAAATGTATGAGATGACTGGGAACATGCTGTTGCCTTTGAGCAACTCATTACATAAAAAAAACATTTTCCAAATGCCAAAAACATTTCATTTCAGTGATAGATGCACTGGACAGTACAAAAATTGTAAAAACCTGAACTGTTTTTTTCCGAGTCTACATTCCATGATGTGCAGAGACAATACCAAACGTAACTGATTTCAGCTTCATAACTAAATATGTATTTACATATAAATTCGTTCTCTGATGTTAACCCTGATTCTTTTTTTATTAGCAAAAAAACAATGTTTAAGTCAAATTAATGCACTCTTTTGGACTGGCAAAATCCTTAAAGTGACCTCCTAAAGGAAAAGAAGATGTGTGCCACGTTCTAATAACAAGCATTATTTCCTGGGTGAATCCACCCCTTACTGAAGGTACTGGAAGAGTATTACTATTCCAAAGAGGAAGTTGAATTTGAGCAGCAGTACAGGCTACATTTTGGCTGAACAAAAGTTATATTGGGATACAAAGTATTTTTTTTAACTGCTTTGACAGAAACAAGACTTATAGAAACAGAACTGTCTTCATATAGGCCTCATCTTTATTTTTTGACATATATGTATGGTATTTTTATACTGTATGTCTCTTTATTGATATAAACATGTTTTAGAAATGATGTTTCATTATGCAAGTGTGTTTTGGGGATAAAGGTTACCTTTTTTTTTTGTCACAGACTCTGATCACATGTGACTCCCTTATGCATGTACATCAAAAACTTGTTTTAAAGATTTACTAATAGAAGCCGTGCATATCCCATATCCAACTATTTTTATTTCATAGCATTTTAGAATGTACTTAAAGCTTCAATTTAAAAAAAAAATATCGGCATGGTAACTGCTGTGCCTTGTAGTGATATGCCAAATTTAATAATGTGAGACATTGACACAAACAAAAATCAATGCAAGAAGGTAATATACAACACATACTATGTGCCAATAATTAAGTATGGAGCAGAGACTTGGACAATGACGGGGAGAGACAAAAGAAAGATGCAGGCAGTGGAGATGAAATTTTTAAGGAGTATATTGGGGAAGAATAGAAGGGATAGAATAAGCTTCAGGACAGGATAGATCAGGCACAGATGAGATGGTTCGGACACATGAAGAGGATGGATGCAGAAAGACTACCAGTAAGAGCTTACAATGTACAAGGAATAAGGCCAAGGGGGGGTGACCAAGATGTCGGTGGAAAGAGCAGATAGCGGAGAGTGTTAAGAGAAGAGGACAAGATTGGAACACCGTGGAAAGCGAAGAGTGGTGGAAGACCAGGAAAAAATGGAGAGGCTTGACTTCTATGCCGACCCAGCCATAGGCAGGAAACGGCAAAGGATGATGATGATGACAATATTTTCTTCTGACTGTTAGTGCAAAGAAATCTTAGTGATAACTTTGAAATGGAACGTACATATATCTTCTAGAAAAAGAAAACTCAAATTGATATGTCAATTTGACTCTGAGATATAACTTTTTCAATTAATATAAGGCATAACTTACCCCACATGCCATCATTTCACTAAGTAATAAAGACCAGCTTTGGCATGTACTTACTTTCCTCTCTAGCTTTCACCACATCATGTGGCTTCCTCAGGAGAGAGGACGAGAATAGTCAAGATTTAAGACAAAAAGACAAAGCAGTGCCTGTCACTCCTTGGAGTAGGAAGGAGTGACATGGCACTGCTTTGTCTTTTACCTTACATCATCTTTTTATCGTTTTAACCTTTAACTTACCTTCCCATGTCTTAAATCTTTACTATACTTGTCCTATCTCCTGATGAAGCCACATGATGTAGTGAAACCTTGAGAACAAAGTAAGTACATGCCAAAACCGGTCTTTATTCTTCCATTAAGCCCTACATGCTACCACAATGGCCTCGGCAATGACCGATTCATGCAAAATTCTGAAACTTTAGCTTCTAGTTCCTCAGTTACTACGAAATCTACAGAAGACATTTCTTGCATGTGTTCATACCTTGGTAGTATAAGGTATCAAAAAGTTTTGCCTGTAGTGTCCTCTACTCAAGAGTTACCCTTCCACACAGTTGCCATCACATTCGATGCATTTGTGCCAGCGTTTTATCCAGCCCTCAAAACAGTTTGGAAAAATTCAACAGTACACTCCCTGCCACACTGTTCAGAGCTGTTTTAACCTCCTGTAGGTCACCGAATCTGATGCCACGAAGCACAGACTTAAGTAGTTAAGTTCAAAGTGGGAGAAACCAAAAGTGTGGACACGACAAGGAGTGGCAGGCCATCAACGTCACTGACCGACGACAACTGCCACAGGGATGATGAGCTCATTCGAGGGGATAGACGGATCACCATCCAGGAAATTTCTGATGCAGTGCACTTGTCCTATGGGTCAGCACATGCAATCATTGAGAGTTTGGGATACCATAAAGTCTGTGCTAAGTCTGTACTTCGTGGCATGAGATTCGATGAGCTACAGGAGATTAAAACAGCTCTAAACGGTGGGGCAGGGAGTGTTCTGTGCAATTTTTCCAAACTGGTTTTGAGGGCTGGATAAAATGCTGGCACAAATGGATCGAACGTGATGGCAACTGTGTAGAAGGGTAACTCTGAGTAGAGGACACTACAGGCAAACTATATGTATGTTCATTGTTTCAATTATACCTCAACAGGAAAAACTTTTTGATAACCCCTCGTATTAACAAATATACAAAGCTTCATTGAAATCTGAACCGGTGGGTGTCATGGCCTGGGTGATTTGACATTTAATCAGTCTTAAATGCATAGGCGTGCTCAGACTTATTTATTTCGGGGTGCCTTAAGGGGAGTTCCAATTGCCTGTCTGAACTGTGTTAGCCTAATTGACTTAACTTCATCTTTCCTTTACACGGAAACTATTACGTATATGAAGATGAAATTTTAACATAGTATTCTGAGTATTCATTATCACTTTAGAAGAGCTTTTCTCTCTAGCATTGTGACGATAATTATATAATTTAAATACTGAAATAAAACAACTGAAAATCAGTTTGTACAGAACTCTTCTGGCTTGTGGGTGCGGTTTCAATTGCTGCACTCTTCTTGTTATGTATAAATGTAATTAAACAAATAAGCTTTGGAGTCACGGTAACTCAGTCATTAGGGCATCTGACTACCTCGCGAGAGACCAGGGAAACCCAGCAGGGAAAACGGATTTTTTTTTCACCTGTTCAAGCGGCTCCGGAACCCAAACAGCATCGTATAAAGTACGTACCTGGAGAATAGTCTGTGGGCTAGAGGCAGCCAGGGGCATGGTGCTGATCACATCAACCCCACCGTGGTTGGCCCTAACTCCACACCCCCATACGCCTTCATGGCATGGTGCAAAGCACAGGGGAGCACTTTATATATTTTTTAAACAAATAGGCTTTCAAGTTGAAGAAAGTTGCATTAGCAATTATCAAAATTAGTATAAAATTGAACTTACTTACGTGAGTAAGTATGAAGATTTGAAAACAACGTTTCACGGTACAACTGCCCCCTTCGTCAGGTTCATATTTTCTCTAGGCACTAATCATTAGAGCCCGGAAGTTCAGGCATTTATTTTCGTTAAAATAGGCAGGCAAAAAGGCATTTATAATGTGGAAAATAGGCACTAAAATGAAAAAAGGCAAAATAAACTGGAAAAAAAGGCACATTTGGAGGTAGCTTACTTTTATCTATAATTTCTGGCAAAATGTTAAAATCTACATTGGGAAGAGCATTTCAATTTTCTCCGTCTTGATTGCACACAAATACAAGGTGTTTTTTTTTTTTAAGTTCTCAACATTCATTGATAGTCGTCTGTCAGAGAGAATGTTTTTCATAATAGAAAATGATCTTTCTACTTCGACAGAAGTTATTGGAGCATACATAAAACAAGCTAATGTAGCTGGACTCATTTCGGTAACAGCATTTTCACCTTTTAGAATATCACAAATTGTTTTCAATTGTTTCAGGTCCTCATTTGCACTCACTACCCGTTTGCACTTTTCCGCAACAGCTGACCCCTTTCCTCCTGGCACTTCCATCATCTGCTGCATAGATTCCTCGAAGATTCTCATGGATGCTGTAAGAGTCTCACCTATTTTTTCTAGCTTTGAAATTGTCTCTGGCAATGCACCATAATGTGCAAAAATAAACGACAGTTCATTCTTCAGTTCTGACTAGCGCAGGAGTTTTTTCACTTCACAAATTGAAGCTGCTTTATTTTCTGGAAGAGCATCGATCACCTCACTTTCAAGGTTGTTAGCATAATATATAGGCTAGCTGCTGCTATCCAGGTTCCCCATCTCGTCAAGACTGGTTGCGGAGGTAAACTAAGCTCAGGCCCAACTTGCTGAAATTTTCGGGTTCGAGAGGGAGATTTCAGAAATATAATCTTTGTGTTCGAAATCAACCTGTCCACTTCTGGGTGCAACACCCTAACTTCTTCAGCGATTCTGTGCATTGCGTGGGCTACACATGTGATATGAAGCATGTTCGGGAAGAGAATTTTCAATGCTATGGCAGCCTTCTTCATATAGGGAGTTGCATCACTGATAAAAAGTAACATGTCATCATGATGTACACCATCTGGCCAGAGCAGAAGTAGGGAATTTGAGAATAACTGAGCTATTGACGAACCATTGGCTCTCTCTAGTTCTGACGTGAGAAGAAATGACGAGGATTCTCCGCATGTTGGTTCCATATTTCCTATGATGACGTTGGCCATGTAGCGTTCCATAGCGTCCGTAGTTTCATCTATTGAAATCCAGATCTTTTTCCACAACTTCAGCACAAATTCTTTGCAGAGCTTCTTCGTAGCAGACGCTTAAATATGTTTTCCGCAGTGTAGATTCCGACGGCACCGTTTCTTTAGTGTATTTCTCCAGGAATTTTCTCAGTGACTTGTTTTCCACTTTCCAGAAAGGTATTCCTGCTTCCATGAAAGCTTTGCACAGTTCAAGAGAAAACTGAGATTTCCTGTTGGATGAAGTGCTGTTGAAATTAGGGATATCTTCTTCTGTCCGATCATTTTAGCAGCTGCAGGTTTATGTTTTGCTGTTGACACATGCTGAAATATAAAGTATTTTTTTTCTCATGGTTGATTGTTTTTTCACATATCTTGCAGAGAAGAATAGTACAGTCTGTCGAAAATGTGCTTTCACCAAATTCACGCACGTAACCATGTAATTTACCACTTTTAATGGCACACTAAATTTCGGCATGATGACAACTACACGATCCTTTCCCTCCAAAGTGCAGAACTTACCTAAAGATAGAGAACTTGATTTTGGAATCCATACAAAGGCCCTTGTGCATTAGTGCTGTTTCTTGACAATAACCTCCTGACATGGACGTTGGACGTGATGACGTAATTGTGCAGGTGTTCTGCAACAGGTATTCATCAGTCAATCATGCACAAGGAAATGTTAACGGAAAGGCAATATCCTAAATCAGCATGGAATACTTTTTTCTCACACTTTTCTCCTTCAGCAATGTTGAAACATACCTGAGTTCAATATTACTTTATTAAGGCGAAAATTATTCACATAATAAATGGAAGAAAAATAAATGCCAACAACGTTTTTTGGGAGAAAAATAATTTATCCTACACATTTTTTAAAAGAAATTGTCAAATTTCATTGAAAAAGGCAAAAAAAGGCATTATAATTAAAAATAGGCAGTGGGGTCCCAAATAGGCAAAATGAAAAGGCTTCTAAAACATTCGAAACAACATAAAAAATGTATATCCGGAAAAATTTTATCAATATATGCAGTAGATAAAAAGAGGCATTTTGCCAAACTTCCGGGCTCTACTAATCATAATGCCGCATCACTAAGTGTTAAAAAAGGATTAGGTTAGAGGTTTGGTTAAGAAACACTTGAAACAATCCCTGACAACATTCCTGTCTAAAAACAACCAATCAAAAATCCTGTTTTAAAAAATTCCCCATTTCCCATGAGACCTCTTAGAACCGGGGACTTATAAAATTGATAAAACACGTTCAGTTGCACAGCCAACACTGGCGATCAATTCCAGTTCGAGAAGTCATGAAGGTTATTTCCCCTCCTTCGCTGTTCCACACCGGCCACTCGGACAACTTCCGGAGTAACATGGAATCCTATCTTTCGTTCATTTTTCATTTACCCATCCTTCCTCCAAATTACCATCATCCCTGTTAAGTTTTATATACGTCCGAGTGCAAATGTTTGTGGTCTCGTAGACGTTGCTATTCAATATTTTGTTTTCTTTTCTCATACCTCTTCTTTATGATTTTATGCCGGCTCATGATTATATGTTCGGATAACCCAGTTTTGGGGACTCCTTCTCTATTGTCGGCATTATGATTAGTGCCTAGAGAAAATATGAACCTGATGAAGGGGGCAGTTGTACCTTGAACCTTGTTTTCAAATCTTCATACTCACGCACGTAAGTAAGTTCAATTTTATACTAATTTAGTATTGCTTATATTACATTATATAGTGAGTGATACGCACAATATGTAAATATATTATTAGCAATTAACACTGTGCTCAGGGAGAGGGTAAGTGGGTGCCGATTTCTAGAGAAGCTCTGTGCGATATATAAGGTGAAAAATATATTTACTTCTTGAGTACATATTATTATAGTACACATTATCACATCGTTTTGGAGAGAGAGAGAGAGTGGTGTATCTCTAATGAAACAAAACCCTGGCTTTTTTTTAAATATGAGTATTATTCTATTATTTGAGGCCACATTAGGGAGTGTGCATACCCCGTGGGCAAGCCTATGCTTAAATATTTAGAAGATTCAGTGTGTTGATTACACAGGGCCGCATGGGTTCTGTTGTTTTTATAATTTTTGGTGTTTTACATGCATTTGAACTTGCTGATGCTGAAACTGGCATTAGTTTTCTCACATCACGCAAGAATTTTTTACAATTCACGATTTTTGTATGTGGGTTGTGGTATGCACGTTTCAGTGCAATTGAAGTGATTGTCGCTAGATGTCACTGGTACGCTTCAAAATTATTCAACAAGTATTAAAGACGAACAAGCTTTAAATACAGAGAAGTTTTGTTTTATTTAAATTAATTAATATGTTTCTTGCCTAAATGCTGAAAATAATACTATGTAAAACATTGATATATCATTTGAAATTAATTTTATATGTAACTCTCAAAAGTCCTAATTTGCATGGTGTGGCCATGGCATCTCGTGGTTGTCTGAATAGCCCAGATATGTTTTGCTACATCTGCGGTGAATTTGTTCCCCGGGTACAGAGGCAGGAAATTACAGATTTTGTAAGAAGAGCATATTACGCATACTTTAAAATGAAACTAGGAGATCAAGATAAATCGTGGGCCCCACACAAGGTATGTAGATCATGTGTGGAATCTTTACGAAACTGGAGCATGGGAAAGCGGCCCATCTATGCCATTTGCAATACCTATGGTGTGGAGGGTGCCTCAGGATCACAGAAATGATTGTTACTTCTGTTCCTGTGAAATTGTAGGTCAAATATTAGAAACAAGAAGAGGATAGTGTATCCCAATATTCCCTCTGCAATGAGACCTGTGTTGCACGGTCCAGACTTGCCTGTACCGACACCTCCATCAAGTCTTGAGTGTGTAAGTGATCCTGGTTCACTAAGTGATTCAGTGGAAGGAAGTGAAATGGAAGATGACATTTATGAACTGAACCCCCTCACGGATCTCGTGACCCTATACTGTTCACTCAAAGCGAACTCAATGATTTAGTTAGAGACCTAAATTTATCTAAAGAATCAGCTGAGCTTCTTGGTTCCAGACTTAACGAAAATAACTTGCTAGCTCGTGGAACAACATTTTCCTGGTACAGACACCGAGAAAGAGAGTTTGTGCCTTATTTCTCGAAACTAGATTCTCTCGTGTTTTGTTGTGATGTGTCCGGTTTGCTGACTAAGCTAAATTTTCCTTTTCTTTGAACTGATTGGAGGCTATTCATTGACTCGAATAAAACAAGTTTAAAATTTGTTCTGTTACATAATGGAATATGTAATATTGCTTATTCTGTGTCACTAAAAGAAACCTACAGCAATATGCAACTTGTTCTTAATAAAATTAAATATGAGGACCATGGTTGGTTGGTGTGTGGTGATCTTAAAGTTCTGAGCATTTTACTTGGACTACAATGTGGATATACGAAAATGCCATGTTACATCTGTGAGTGGGATAGTAGGGCACGATATTACCACTGGGAAAGAAAAGAATGGCCAATATGGAAAATGTTGAACCCAGGTTCGAAGAACATCGTACAACAACATTTAGTCAGTCCTGAGAAAGTTGTAGTTCCTCCTCTTCATATCAAATTAGGGCTGATTAAACAATTTGTGAAGGCATTTAACAAGGAAGGACAATGTTTCCAGTTCATCAAATTTCCATCCCAGTTGTACAGCAAAGTGAAAGAAGCTGTTTTTGTTGGACCAGACATTAGGAAATTAATGAATGATAGACTTCGAGGAAACAATGACTGTAGCGGAAAAGATGCTTGGATAGCATTTAAAAGTGTAGTGTTGAACTTCTTGGGGAACCACAAAAGTCCTGATTACAGAGAAGTTGTTGAGAATATGTTACTTAAATTTCAATAGCTGGGTTGCAACATGAATCTCAAATTACATTTTTTGCATTCACACCTTGATAACTTTCCACAAAATCTCGGTGAATTAAGTGAGGAACAAGGCGAACGGTTCCATCAGGACATGAGGGATATGGAGAAAAGGTATCAAGGACATTGGAGTGTTAGCATGATGGCTGACTACTGTTGGGCATTGTACAGAGAAACGCCAGAAGAAAATCACAAGAAAGTTAGGAAAGCTTACAGAAGCAAGCATGCTAAACAGAACTGAAAAATATGTATTGTGTAATGATTTTTTTGTGTGTATATTATATACTGCTATATGTTGTTTTCTATATTATATGGGTCCTTTGTGTCTGTCTATATTCAATTTAAAATAAACATATTGATGCGTTTAGTGTGATAAGCTACTTATTCTGATTGAAGAAAAGAAAAATTATAATAAAACAGTATGCAATATTGGACAAAGCCCAAATTTCATATTCGTGATCAGCATGACACAAATAATAAAGTTCAGCTATTAAACAAAAAACAACATTAAATTGAATTTAATTTGCGGCTGGAGAAGGTTTCACGAGATGACACATACTGACTACTCAGACAAAATAAAATTGACACAAAATAAATGCCAAAAATGGAACAAATGCACGATTTGGATAAATATGAACTGGGCACATTCCACTAGGCCCAAAAAGCGGGATGTATGGCCACCCTACTTCCGTGTCTTGGAACAATATTTTGTGCGGGGTTGGAAACACTGATGAAGTTGAGCATGCTCTAGTATTCTGTGCTTGCAACAGAGATAAAATCGTCAGAGTGGGGTTGCGTACGTGCGAGTAGCAGTAAGGTGAAATGACTGCCGTAATACAAAATCCCGCCAAATGTGAAGTGAGATCTGTCATACGATTTCTGAACGCCCAAAGGACAGAATGCAGCTGACATCCATCGGGAATTGTGTGCCATTTATGGACCAACAATGATGAGCGAAGGGAAGGTGAGGCAATGGTGCAGAGAGTTTCGGGAAGGGCGTTCAAATGTCCATGACGATGAGCGTAGCGGAAGGCAGTGTTCAGACGGACGATCTGATGGAACGCGTCAACGAGAAAGTGCGTTCCAATCGCCAGTTCACAATATCTGAACTCGCATAAGAGTTTCCAGAAGTGTCTGCGAAAACAGTGCATCGAATTGTGACTGACAACCTGGGGTATCACAAACTGTGTGCTAGGTGGATACCAAAAAGGCTGACAGACGCTCACAAAGAGCAGAGAAAGACAGCTACACGTGATTTTTTGACCCACTGGGGGGAGGATGGGGATGACCTCTTTTCGCACATAGTAACGGGGTATGAAACGTGGATATCGTACGCCACTGGGGAGTCGAAGCAGCAGTCAATGCAATGGCGGCACTCTGGTTCTCCTAAAGCGAAGAAATTCAAACAAACACCATCAGTTCACAAAATCATGGCAACTGTATTTTGGGACCAAAAGGGTGATTTTTGTGGAATTCTTGGAACCAGGACGAACAATTACAGGAGAGGTGTATTGCGAAACACTGAATAATCTGCGATGTGCCATCCAAAATCGGCGGAGAGGAATAGTACGATCTGGAATTTTTCTGATCCATGACAACGGCTGCCCACATACAACTGCTCGTACTGTTGAGACAATTGAAAGATTTCGATGGGAAATACTCAATCATCCCCCTTACAGCCCCAACCTTGCACCCAGCGATTCCTTTCTTTTTCTTCACCTGAAAAAAGTGGCTTGCATCGAAGAATTCAACAACAGTGACGTGCTCAAGACATCAGCTCTGGACTGGCTGCACTCTCAGGCGGCAGATTTTTACGCAGAGGGTATACGGAAGCTTGTGCCACGCTATCAGAAATGTCGGGAGGTTAATGGTGACTACGTCAAAAAATAGCCAAGGTATGTACTTGTTCATCAATCACAATAAATTTCTTCTCTTATCATTTTCTTGTTTTTTAAAAAATATTGGCTCTTTTCTTTGACAAGCACCTCATATATATGTATGTATGTGTGTTTGTTCCAGCATAACTCTTGAATGCCAGGAGCGATTTCAACCAAACTTGGTACATGTATCACTTGCAATCTCGAAAGAAATACTGTGGGGGTAACACACCCCTAGGGGTGGGGGTGGGAAGGAGGTGACATGTAAAATTAATCGAAAATGACCGAAATTAGTGTGGAATCCATAGTTTTCGGGGTCGCTAAGATGAATAGTGACACTCCCAATGCCATTCAAGTCCAAGTTCATCACCTATCGGGATGGGGGGTGAGAGGGGGTGAAAAATAAAATGTCAAAAATGACCTAGATCAGTGTTGAATTCATAGTTTTCGGGCTGGACCCTGTGGCCGAGTGATTAGCACATCGCGCTGCGACGCCAAGAGTCCTGGGTTTGAATCCCGCTCGGGCTTGGTTGTTTGTGAATGTTCATTCATCACTCATCCCCATCTTCGCAAATTAGCCAAGAGGCACAAAACGCGAAGTAAAATAAACTAAATCAATCAATACCACATAGTTTTCGGAGTCTCTAAGCTAATTGGTGACATTCACAATGACCAAACTTGGTACACACATGACTTACAATCTGGAAAGAAATACTATGGGGGTAAGACACCCCTGGCACCCCTAAGGGTGGGAGTGGGAAGGGGTGACATGTAAATATAATCAAAAACGACCGATATTAAGCGTGGAATCGAAAGTTGTCGAGGTCGCTAAGATGAATAGTGACACTCTCAATGCCGTTCAACTCCAAGTTCATTTTACACTATAGTTTGAATTCATTATATTCCTGTCTAATAGAAGATTGGGATAAATAAATACCCGGGCAATTAGCTAGTATCTAATAAATAAAAAAAATCAGCACAATTTCCATGAGGATGGACTTGGTCACTTGTCCAAATGAAATCAAGTCAATATTAAAAAGGAAGATAAAAAAATACTCACACGATCATGTTTGTCATCTGTTCTGCAATTTTCCACACAACTGCATTTATATTTATAGCGATAGCCATCAACCCTCCATGTAATGAAGAAGTCTGGAAGAATAAAACATGGTATATTAAGTTTCATTGTAAAACATGCTACTTCTAATGTAATTTCACATATTACACACAATTTGTTTGGTATAAATAAGCAGCGTTATACCTCTACTTAGAAATTGATTCCATTGATTCTGTAACGGAGCAAGAAAGATGAGTGGAGAGCCAGAAAGGGCAAGCAGAAGCGATTCCGAGTGTATAATGATTTTTACAAAGTTGCATGGAAGAAAGACGAAGCAATGCAGAATTGTAGAAATTATTGTTACAGTAAATTTGAACCTTTGTGAAAGCAATTTCCACTTTTTGAAAAGTGCAATTAATTGGCGAAAAATACAGAGTATCCGGTGGCCATGGTGCCTGAAAATTTTCAGCTGGTGCCAGAATTTTCAAATCCAGTTCTAAAAACATTTTTTTCCCCATCATTCACGTTCACTTATGGAAATTTCCATTACCTTTCTCTTTAAAAAATAACAAGTACAGAATATATTTTTTCATGTTTGTGTGTTTTCTGTAGCAAGTGTATCATGAAATCAGAATAACATACATGCCTGTATGAATTTATGCACTGTTGCTATCCAAATTTTATCGGTCATATATTAGAATGTATTATATAGTAATTTATACGGTTACTGGTACAGCTTTAGTTAGAAAGGCTACTGCGGCCCAAGAATTAATAACCTTTAAATCCAATCTTGTATTAATTAATAAATTAAAGGTCTTAAGGTCACATTTCAAAACATGCAGCTTTATCATAGTTGGATTCATGGTTTTCTTAACCCATGTTCGAAAAAAAAAATGCTGGCTCATGAGAAAAAGGAGCTGGCTTCTGAAATATTCTAACCTTGATAAAAAGTGCCTCATGCAAGCATCTGTGCTTCCCATCAACAAGGCATTTTTCGTTCATAGAAGAAAGCGAAAGTATCGCAGAATAGTGGAAATAAATGTGAAAGTAAATTTGAAACTCTGTTTGCAGTTCCGAAAAGTCCTACTTATCGGCGAAAAGAAGATGTTCTAAAGGGTACCTTAAATGCAAATATCCCCACTTCCCATCCACAAGGCATTCCACAGCTGCTGACAAGAGGCTCAAAGTGTTGTCATGCTTTGGACCAGTTCCAACATGATGAGATATTGGAAGCATTTAGGGAAATTATTGTAATGCTAACAAGCCTAAAGCTGTACCACATAACCTAGCCACTTAGGGGTGTTATTTAAATCTTAAGAGCCCTAATCCAGACTTGCCTAATCTAACTACGAAACCCCTTCGCACCTCACACATGTGACCTAGATGGCAGCAGCTGCAGAAGTACATAACCAAGACAAGACAGAAAATAGCTGGCATGTGGCAAGAGAAGACTTATGTAGGAGTATATGGAAAGAGAAAACCATTCTAAAACAAACAACAAGTAAGTAATCACTAAAATTACGAAGTATGTGTTAACAGATGTAAATAGAAATTGAAAAACGTGAAAAATGCCCACTTGTCATGATGAAATGGGAATTAAACGATCGGAACTTGAGCCAAATTTTATATTGCATAAAACATAAAAATCTAGTGGAAAAAAAAATAACACAATTTCTATGAGAATGCATGCACTTAGTCACTTGTCCAAAAGATCACAAATCAATAAAAAACATGAGATGAAAAATAAATTACTTACCCAATCTTACTACTGCAATTTCCATGGTTGCTCACACAACTTCCATCAGATTTATGGACACAGCCATCAGCTCTCCATGTTGTGAAGAAGTCTGGAAGAATAAGGCATGGAATATTAACTTACATTGCAGAACACTCTACTTTTAATGTAATTTCATATATTACACACAATTTACTTGGTGTAAATAAGCAGTTTTATATCTACTTAGAAATTGATTCCATTGGCCGTGTTCTTTACAAATATTGACTACTTGACAAGACTTAGTTTCACAACCATTTTCACAGGTGAAATGAACTAAACATGGGTGAGAATAACGGTGTCCTATGTTGATATTTTTCATTTCAACTTTGCATTACAACATGAAAACTGTAATGGTACCAAAAAAAAAAAAAAAGAGTGGGAAGGCTGAAGGGGCAAGTGGTAATGGTTCTGAATGCATGATTTTCTAAAATTTACATAGGAGAATTCTAAAAGTTACATAGGATAATTCTAAAAGTTACATAGGGGAATTCTAAAATTTACATAGGAGAAAGACAAAGTACTGAAGAAGTGTAGAAATGATTGTTACAGTAAATTTGAACCACTGTTTGAAGTTCCAAAAAGTGCAATTCATTTGCGCAAAAAATGTAACGAGTAATGTATGCAAGCATCTGTGATTCTCATCAACAAGGCATATTTCATTCATAGAAGAAAGAGAAAGTATCGCAGAATAGTGGAAATGATTGTGAAGGTAAATTTGAAAAACTCTGAAAGAAATCAGCACTGTTCACAGTTCCAAAAAGTCTTACTTATTGGCAAAAATAAGATTAAAGGTACCTCATATCCTCACTTCTCATCCACAAGGCATTCCAGAGGCTACTGCCCACACGAGGCTCAAAGAGGTGTCATGTTTTGAACCAGTTCCAACAATGAGATATTGAAATGATTTAGGGGTTTTAATTAAATCTTAATAACCCTAAACCTGACTTGCTTAACCTAACTACAAAACTCCTTCACACCTCACACATGTGACCTAGATGGCAGCAACAATAGATAAACAAGACAAGACAGTAAATAAATGGCATGTGGCAAGAGAAGAATCATATAGGAGTATATGGAAGGAGAAAATCATTCTAAAAGAAACGCAAAGTAAGTAATCACTAAAATTCCAAAGTATGTGTTAACAGACAGATAAGAATCGAACCACGCAAAAATGCTCACGTACCATGATGAAATCGGAACTTGGGCCAAATTATATGTTGTATGAATTAAAAAAATCAACACAATTTCCATGAGAATGCACTCAGTCACTTGTCCAAATTATATCAAAACATGATATACAAAAACATGCGATGAAAAATAAATTACTCACGTGATCTCCCTACTGCAATATTCCAGGGTCTTTCACACAACTTCTATTTATGATCACAGCCATCAACCCTGCATGTTATGAAGACGTCTGGAAAAATAAGTCATGGCATATTTACTTACATTGCAAAACACTCTACTTTTAATGTAATTTCATATTACACACAATTTGCTTGGTGTAAATAATCAGTGTTACACATCTACTCAAAAACTGATTCCATTGGTTATGTTCTTTACAGATATTGACAACTTGGTAAGCTTTTAGATAACAGTTTCGAATGTTTAATGATTTTTTACAAATTTTACAGGAGTATTAGGAAGGGTACCAGTTTCATAGATCGGAGACACATTAAAATCGGATATTTTGTGTTTCGTATGGTTCGTACTTACCAATTGTGTATTGCGGAACATAGTTCAAGGTGCCATTATGCTTTTTTACATGAAAACAAACTCATTTTTCACATTCTGAGTGCTCTTTTTTTTAATTCCTTTCTTCGCTTCCGGAACACACAATATGGCGGGCACATCTTGACTCACGTTGTGGGAATGCAGTTTTTCAACCTTCTTCACCGAAAAATACCTACTATCGTGTTCGTCACCGGTGGAAATTATACATTATACATGGGTAGCTGATGGATAGCCCCACAAACCATACAGGGATAGCCCCACGAACCATTCACGGATAGCCCCACAAACCATTATGCACGGTAGCTGACCGATAGCCCCACGATAAGGTTAGGTTAGGTTTGGTTACGTTAGGCAAGCATAGTAAAAAAAAGGGGGGGGGGTTTAAAACACTGGCAGGGGCTTATGTCATGAAACGTACGCAGTATCTGGTTGTCGTAGGGCAGGCAAGCAAATGAAAGCAATGGCAATTGTGCGTCAGTGAGATATTTCTCTTGAAAAATACATGATTTCCCAGTCAAATATATTCCACGACGAAAGAAAATACCTCGACGAACGTTGTAAACCTTGCAGAAACTCTTTTCCGTAAGTAGTTTCTTGTGTAAAATTAAAGAAATGTGTCTCAGATGTATGAAACTGTTACCTTAGGAAGCGCTTTACAATATGGGGGAGTAAAAACCATGATAAATTTGGAATTACACAATCGGAACTTAGCCCGAAAGCATTTAGCAACGAAATACCACTTTGCACCCTCATCCACGTGAAGTGACTAGCAGCAACAATCCGTATCCGCTAACACTAAAACTCTGAAGTATGTATTAACATACATAATTGGAAATCGAACCATGTAAAGAATTCCTGGATATCATGATTAAACGATCAGAACTAGGACAAAACTTCAAGTTTCGCAGCCATTTTTATAGGTGAAATGAAGT
This sequence comes from Lepisma saccharinum, assembly GCF_977018435.1. Classification (NCBI taxonomy): domain Eukaryota; kingdom Metazoa; phylum Arthropoda; class Insecta; order Zygentoma; family Lepismatidae; genus Lepisma; species Lepisma saccharinum. The sequence continues at coordinate 67,724,157 of NC_139240.1, forward strand.
AAACATGGGTGAAAATGTAGTGTCCCATGTTAATATTTTTCGTTTCAATATTACATTGCAACATGAAAACTGTGACTGCGCAAGAAAAATGGGTGGAGAGGCAGAAGGGGCAAGCCTAATTTAGTAAGCCTTATACACCTAAATACCATACAAGAAGTCTGCTGGACAGCGATTCGGTTCCGTCTCTGGGTTAAAGAGGCAAGAAACGTGCACAATAAGATGAATTGTAACTTATGTTCTGTGAAACTGGTGTGGTACGTGTCCAACCCAGTCTTTTTTTTTACAATTTGGCCACTTAACAAGTTTTCCAATCTACTATCACTTTAAAGAATTAATTCATTAATCTTAAAATTATGTTTCGATACTCTTATTTGTATATACCTGTGTATAACAAATTATGACACGAGTTGTTTCTTAAAATTATCCGCTTCATGTTTGTAAACAACGGGGTCTTGTTTGTTTTCCCTCCCATCACAGTTGCCAGGTAGACGTCTTTCATATACCCAGTTTCTTATATAAAATTCCTCACATCAGCTGTTGGCTTCTTCTTCTTCTTCATGTCCCTCACCGCTTAAATGATAGCAGTCTTGGGCAACGGTCTGAGAACATTGAGGGCTAGGAGTTCGCGCACTAAGATGAACAGCACAATATTGTTTTACACTTCACTTCACTGTCACTATAATACAGTAATGATGAGGGCGGGAATCAAAAGGGAAGTTCGCACTGTCGGGCAAATCCATAGAGAATCCACATAGTAGAGGGGGAAGGAGATGAAAGTAGAGTGGGCAAGGAGAAAGGAGAAGCAACCTTTTGTCGAAGGAGTCTGTGGAAAAGTGCCTGGCGTTGTGTGTTCCATAGCGGGCATTGGAAAAATAAGTGGGTGGGGGTTTGTTTATGTTCTCCGCAGGTACAATTGGGAGAGGGAGTTTGGTGAATGCGTGCCAGATGCTCGTTTGTGGTCACATGTCCCGTTCTAAGGCGTAGGATACAGGTGATCACTTCACGGGGCATTTTTAAATGATGAAACCAAGGTCGAATAGGGAGTTTATCATAAAACCATTTGTAAGTAGTGGTTTTTGCCACTGCGTCATGAACCCAATTTTCCCACTGAGAGTGAATTTTTTTTTTGACCCGTGGGAGAAGATCAGTATAGGCGAGTCGGATTGGAGAGGGGAAAGGAACGTCCACAGCTGTTTCGGCATAATGATCCACAAGGTCTTGGTGAGGATTAAGATTGCTATGCGCTTTGACATAGGTAAACTGTACGCGTTGGGCTTTGTTTTGGAGGTGAAAGTACTCTTGTAAGATTAAGATGGGAAAGAGTTGCAACCGATAAGCATCCTTACCGCAACGAGCGATCGTGAATAATACGCTGAGGGCATCTGTGAGAATTAAAGTTTGCGTGTATTGTGCTTCACGAGCGTGTATCAAGGCCTGATAAATGGCATAGCACTCTGCCGAATAGATAGATGCTTCTGACGATAGGGAAAATTGGCGTACAACATTGTATTGGGGGACATAAAAGGCACATCCAACTCGGTCGGCATTTTTGGACCCGTCTGTGTAGATAAAAATATGGTCGGGCCAGAGTTCTTTGTAATATTCATGTCGACCGAAATCAGTAAAGTTAATATGAGGGAGAGGGGCGATGAGTATTGGGAGAGTGTATATCAAAGGGGATGTAAAGGTAAAGCTGAGATGGTAGGCGTCGCTATCAATATTATAACAAGATAAAAAGAAAAGCCGAGGGCGAGAGCGATCGAGGTTTAGAGTTGCATTCAGTTGGCGTTGAATAGCGAATACGGTATTGAAGGGGTGAGGGTGTCGTTCCCATGTTTTCAAGATGTATTTCGTGGTAGAATATTGGTATCGGAAGGAGAGAGGCAGTTCAGTACTCTCTCCATAAACGCTCACATTGGGGCTAGATGCCATTAGTCCGAGGCAAAGTCGGAGTGCCTGTCGCTGTAAGATATCCATTTTTTGGAGCCAGCGATCAGACATCCCTCCCAGTACGGGCGCCGAATAGTCGAAAAGTGAGCGGAAGCAATTCTTATAAAATAATAACATAATGGAGGGGTGGCCCCCCCATTTGGTAGTGGCAAGCCCTTTCAAAATGTTGATCAATGTTTTCCCTCTTGTGTGCAAATATGTAAGATGCGGTTGCCAAGTTAATTTACGGTCGAAATGGATGCCTAAGTATTTACAGGTTTGGACCACCGGAATTTGATGTAAATGAGTTAACGTATTGGGATAGCGGGTAAGCGTATACGGATTGAAAATAATGATCTGTGATTTCTCCGGGGAAAATGATAAGCCGCGGAGCGCTAATTGATCACGTAATTGAATGATAAATTTGCGTAGGTCTAAGATGCCTCGAGTGGCATCTGATGTGCTATTGTAAAAACAAAAATCGTCAGCATATTGCAGTATATGATGATTAGAATTTAGTGTTTGATGCAAGTATTGTGTGTATATATTAAAAAGAATTGGGCTGAGTGGGGAGCCTTGGGGGACACCACTCCGAATTATTCGTGGTCCCGTAACGTTATGGGAGAACCAAAAAACCAATATTCGTTCGTGATATAAGTGCCATATTAATTGAGCTACCCCCGGATGAATGTGAAGAGTATTAAGTATTTGGTATAATATGGGAATGTGGACCGAATCGTAGGCGTGAGCAATATCTATGAATAAACTAAAGCAATAATGTCGCAAGATTTGGCTATTCTGAATTGCCACTGTAAGAGTACAGATAGCATCTTGGCTGCCGAGTCCGGTTCGAAAACCCATTTGAGAGGGAGGAAAAAAGTTTCGTTTCTCTAAATTCCAAGTTATTCGGTGTTGTAAAGTTTTTTCGAATAATTTAGCCATTACAGGTATAAGAACAATAGGACGGTAAGACGTCGCATGGGTAGCTGGTTTCGTCGGTTTTAATATTGGAATGACAACATGTTGGGTCCAGCCTCGCGGGATTTTACCCCTACGGTAAACAGAGTTGAAGATTGCCGTGAGGATATTGAGTCCTTGTTCTGGGAGGTGTTTGAGGGTGTCGTAAGTGATGCCATCATATCCTGGGGCAGTAGAGGGGGTATTCTCTAGGATATGTTGAAGTTCCGAAATTGTAACAGCAGGGAAATCTGCTGTAAAGGAAAAGTTTGTCGGGGCTAGGGATGGGGGAGGTAAGGTAACCGTAGGGGGTGTGAGGAGGTCCATAAATTCCGCTTCCCAGGCATTATTGAGCGGTCGGGGGCGGGGAATATGGGGGTGTCGTAATGAGTTGAATTTACGCCAAATGGCTCCTATGGGGAGAGTCACATCGAGGGACTGGCAGAAGAGTTTCCATGCCAGTCGTTTAGCTTTAGTATATGTATTTTTTGCGAGCGTCTTTAGTTTGTGGAGCTCCAGCCATGTTTCGGGCGTGGGGTGTTTGGCATAAAATTTTTTGAGTGCGGTTTTTTTTTTTTTGATGGCGGCACACTGATTGTTCCACCAATGAATCTTAGGGAATCGGTCAATGGAAAAGAATTTTTGGCGCATACCGCTCCGATTAAGCGCTAACGTAATCATTTGGAGGAATTTGGTATAAGTCATTGTCCGGTGAGAGGGTATATCGTCCGTATAGTATAATTTAAGGAAATATGAACGAAAGGTATTCCAATTAATAGACTCGCGTGTCCATCGACGGACAGGGATGTCAGTCACGCCTGTAGTCGGAAAGGTATTTGGTAAACAAATAAATATCGGCGTGTGATCACTCCCTCGTAAGTCTAAATCGTTTGTCCAGTTGATATGAGAAAAGAGGTTTGGGGACACTATTGTTAAATCGATGGCAGTCGGGCAGGAACCATTGTGTGGGTAGTGGGTGGGGGTACCGTCATTCATTAGAATAAAGTCGTTCTCAAAGATCCAATTTTCAATGTTGTAACCTAATCTATCGGTCTGGACATTGCCCCACAGTTGGTTATGGCTATTGAAATCACCGGTTATGAGATAGGGTCCTGGGAGTAAGGCGAGAAGGTCGGTGAGGGTGGATAAAGGGATATTCTGCGAAAAGTGATGGGGAGGAATATAGAGGGAGAGGAAAGTGAATAGGTGTTGATGAAACTGAATGCGTACGGCGACAATTTCGACATTAAACTGATGAATTATAGGAAGGGAGGAGGGGAGAGAGAGGGGGGAATGTGGAAGGTTTTCATGGACGTAAATAGCAACACCTCGTTGTGTTGCGGGGAAAGGGGGACCGTAAGAGATGAAATGTGGGAGTCTGTAGTTCTCGTATCGAGTTCCTTTCACCTCTTGTAGGCTAAGGAGATGCGGTTTATAATCCGCCACAAGTTTCTGTAATTCACATTTTCTGGCCGAAAAGCTGCGGACGTTCCATTGAATAAGAACAGGAAATGCCATGGAGGGGGAGGGAAAACAAAAAAAAACAGGTAAAATAAATAAAGGAGAAAGGCTCCTGGGGCGGTCTATGCCGGAATAGGCGAGCTTCCGTTGTAATATCTTCTTTTTGTCGAGAGGATAAGAAAACGAAAAAATAGGGGGAGAAAAAACGAAGAGGAAAGAGAAACAAAAATGGATAGGTAATCAGCCTGCTATTATTGATAACAGTTGGGTCGTGAGGGCTTGTATTTGCTGGATGAGAATCTTTTGTTCGCGTATATTTGATATTTGGAGCACTGATGCCCATAAGGTCGTTATGAGGTCCAAGAGTGATTTGTAGATCGTTTGTTGGTCGGAATGGTGAACTTGCAGTGGTTCCGAAGGCGGCGATGATGCCGGGTCCGGGGGGGCCCTCCGGGCCGGATGAGCGTTACGCCCGATGGGGGGAGAGTGGGTAAATTCATCTTCCGATGTCGATGAACTATAAAAAATTGAAATTTGAAAATTGAATAGAAATTGTTCTTGTTTTTTCAACGTTGGTGCTGGATGCCTTGACTTGTAGATCTGCATGTTGTTCCTTCAAGGAGGAATGGGGCACGGGATTATTAGGCTTGCTAGTCCAGCGGCGGGGAGGAATTTTATTTTTTGAGCGAACTATCTCCACTGCCTGCGGCGTGGCGGTCTGTCAACCACTTGGGGGGGAAGGGCGGAAACCAAATGCTTCTGTAATGTATGAAAGGGGTTATCCCAAGCGCCGAGTTGGCGTGTTCCATTCGAGGGGGTCGAGGTGGGTGTGGGGGACAATTTGGGAAAGTCACGCTTGTTTAGCATGGGATTCAAAATATCTTCCCGAGTTAGGGGTGGGTGGAAGGTGCCAAAAAGTTTGGCCTTTGCTTCATAATAGGAAATATTTTCTTCCGCCATACGAGTTTGTATAGTTTGTTCTCTTTGCCAGAAATCGCATTGGCGGTCGCGTGCCCCATGTGGGCCCTTGCAATTGCTACAGTGAGGGGGGTTGGAGCATCCTTCCCCGTGTCGTTCTTGGCCACAGTTAGCACATTGTGGTTAAGACCGGCATTGAACCTGGGAATGATTATATCGGAAACAGCCAGAGCATTGCAAAACCGATCGAACTCGCGGTTTGACTGTGAAGATTTCCTTATTTATCAGCACTTTTTCGGGCAGGTGTTTGCCGTGGAAGGTGAGACAGATCAATTTGGTGTCCACGAGTTGGAAAGTGCCATCCTCTCGCCAGATTTTTTTCTTTAGGCGTTTAGCGCAAGTGACCCGAAAGGGAGAATCGATGCCATCGAGGATGTCCTGTTCTGTCACGTCAAATTCTATCCCATACACTAGCCCTTCCCGTTGAATCAAGCTATGTGGTATTTTGGCCCGGACCCCCAGGGAGTCCAAAAAGGTCCCGTTCCTGACGAAAGCGTTTGCTTGTTCTGCTGTTTTGAAAGTGGCCCGTACTCTGTTTTTGCCACATTGTTCCACTAGACACACTGGAATGTTGGCCTTCCGGAATTTGTTACCTAGGCTGCCACTAGAAAGTTTACCAATGTTTTGGTTCTGTCCTTCTAAGAGGACCACAAATGGGCCGGTGGTGTCGGCCGAATACCAGAGAGTTGGGGGTCGGTGGGCCGGTTGAGTGGGGCGAAACATTTTCTCTTGATTGCGATCGGCTTCACTCACCTCGTCCAGTGTCCTTTTACCTGAGCGTTGTACACACAAAATCGAATGAAACGCCCCCCCTTACGGTTATGCAACCCGGAATTTTATATCATCTAGTTTCGCCTGGTAGAGTAGTTCCCGAGAGGAGCAGTGTTTCCAAACCTATAACCGTAGTGTTTCCAACCCTGTATTGGTTGGTTGGTTGTTGATTTGGTGTTTTTAAGTCCACAATGCACAGTATGACTAATCGGAACTGGACCTACAGTTTAAAGTGGGATCCGAACCACTTTGTGCCTCCACCGGGACCCCTTGATTACAAGGCGATGACGCTACCACTGCGCCATCCAAGCCTGTATTGCTTCGTAGAAGACTAAACCCTCACGTAAACTTCTTCATTCGTGAGTTACATTTGGTTTACAGACTCACATTACAGGACACTCTTTTCCTGAATTGCATGTTGTCTGGAGCATTTATTTTTCCATCTGCGGAGAAAATTCTGTTATTATTTTACATCTTATTTTTCGCAGCTTCTCTACCATTTATTGGCTAATCGCAACAATGAGGATGAATGATGACTCGATGAAATTGATAAAAGGACAGTCATAAAGGAACCATGGGGGGCTAGATTCATATTATTATTATTACTAATATCTTTATTTTTTTACTTTACTTTTGGCTAATCGCAACGATGAGGATTAGTGTATGATAAAATTCATGAAGGAACACTCATAAACAATCATACCCAGGCCGGGACTCGAACCCGGGAATTTCGGCAGCGAGATCAAAAGCCGACGGCTTACCACGCTCGGGCAAAGCGGCGGCCAATTATTATTAGTGCATACAATCATGAAACGGATGAAAATTAAAATGTTAAAATAGTTGCCTACTTTCTTTTTTTAAGCTTGCAATATAAACCCATACTGCACGAAGCCAAATTGTGGGAATACGAAACAGAACCAACTTAACATATCTTGACCGTGGAAAGTGTTAATACAAAATCTAGAAAAGAGCCATTTAACAGTTGCCTGATTGCTTTTCCATTTGTTGTATGGGAAGAATTGTCTGAAATGTGTGTGTAATGGCAGGCAAAAGAGAATACAAAGATCGAATAGAGAGGCAACACTGTCACTTCTGCACTGCACAGACAACGCGTCTCGTCGAGTGGGCGGGGCACTGTGGGTGCGAGCGAGCTGCTGTTGCTTCTGCAAAAAGAACACTCACAAACAACTGAATGACGCTCCGCATAAAATCTTTTCAATCGAGAAAGGATTTGTTGAGGAAGTGAATTGAAATATAAACGCCAAAATTTGGTCTAAGCCTATAATGGTTACTCGCAATAAGAGCTGATCAATTTTTACATTTGGTTTTTGGTTTGAGTTGGTGTTTTAAGTCCACTTTGTGCACAGTAAGGCTAATCGGGACTGGACCTACAGTTTAAAGTGGAATCCGAACCACTATGTGCCCCCTCCACCGGGTATCGAACCCGGGACCACAATTTTTACATGTGGAATTCTGTAATGAAAGAGGCAACAGGCCGCACTCCACACCTTTAGCCTGGTAACACTAATAAATCATCTCATTATATGCTTTCGGTTATGCTGATAGTCATGTTTAATTTTACGCTTTACTTTCATGAAGATATTGTAGCAATATAATCATTCCGCTCCATTTTCGTATTCTCAATTGAACTCGCACTATTTTTTTCCAGAAGTTGAGCCCCACCTCCTTTCTCCCACCTTAAAAATTCTTGGGTGAGAGGCTACAAACTATACTAAAACTGAATTACAGACAATACTTTACGACTCAAAGTGACGTGACCTAGAACGTTGTAACGTGCATTTAATGTAGCGTTATAATGCATATTACAATTGTATGAGTTGGTTCTGAAAGAAGTAACAGACAGTTAAAGGAAGTTGATCTTGCCAGTTACTCAGCACTGGGCAGTTAAGGTTAGACGCCTTCCTCCACGTGTGAAGGTTGAAACTCGGAGACGGCGGTGGCTTAGCATACACCACTCAAAAGGCAAGGTCTTGGCCATGATATGACAATAATATCAGTCACCAGCTGTCAGTCGTGTAGTGTCAATCATATGATATCATCATATGATTAGGTGTCAGTCATCAAGTGCCAATCATCTGATGTCAATCAAGTGATATCATCAAATGTCAATAAATGTGACACACATCCAGTGCAGATGTACCTAGAAGGTTACGCATCTAGTACGGATGTGCCTGGCAAGGCCTTCCTTATAGAAATAGGACAGTTTGCGAAGATAGCCACAAAAACAGGAAAGAACACACTTCTGACTGACAGGCTGAGTAATTAGGCAAGGTCAACAACAAATTACATATACTGAAGATTGGAGAATTAAGTATGTTGTGTGTGTCGGAATGCTGCCCGAGCTGTTTCAGGGTGCAAGTTCAAGGTAAGCTTACAACTGAGTTCAGTGTTGCTGGAGACTTAGATGCTCCTTGTGTAATACCAAACTTAACTGATATGATTGGGTTATAACATAGCTTAGGATTAGGATACTAACAACATAATATTGATTTGCTACATGTTAAATAAATTATATTATTCCGAATTGTGAGTGTCTCTAATGTTCCCTGAACTACTGCCCTTAAGAAATGTCTCTCTCTAAAAGAGCGGCGTTTCAACGTAGTGAAAAATCACTGGTGCAAATTTCAACGTAATGATGATAAAATGAAGGTAGGAAAATGGATGTGCTACAAAGTTTTACATACATACACACACATAGTTAGTTCCGTGTAGAAGATATTTCTTCACATTTTTCTCACCTTGGCTTCCTTGAATTCACGAAACTGTAAAGTCATGAACGCGTTAACCCCCTATAATCACGGAGTCCCAGGTTCGATTCCTGGTGGAGACACAACTGCCTAGTGGTTCGGATCCAACTTTCAACTGTAGGTCCCACTTCGGGTAGCCTTTCTGAGCATGAAATAGAATTAAATCAAAATTGGAACACGATAACCCATCACAACACACGCGCAGAGGGCGTTGAACTTAATGACTGACAACTATTATATACATCGAACTTTCAGCGAAGCTGGAATAAGGTCTATTTGCCATGCCAAATAGTGTGAATTTTCAGTCTCGTGGTGCCTTCTATACGAAGTGAACGCAAGTTATCTAAAAAAAAAAAAAAATCAAATATGAGGGTGAGTCGAGGTATGTTTCATTCAATAAGACTCTTCACTTCAAACTTATTTTGCTCTATAGCTCTCGATTTCGAATGGGCATCTAAGACTGGTTGCTTAGCGGACCGGATTTGGAAAAAATCACGGACTGTCATAGTTCCAATCACACTACAGACATAGCAAACATTGTTCGTCTGAAGATGAGAGAAGAGGTGATATCTTGATATGTCTCGAAATATATAGATAGAATATATAGTCAATCAAAGAGAAAAACAATGGATAATGTCCAATTAAGTCGAAACGCTGTTTGAACCGGTTTTCATTCACAGAGCAGAAGGGTTATTTTGACAAAATCCTGTTTCCCTGCTGGCTGCTTCGGGGAGAAGGGCTTTGTAAAGTTGCCGCTTCTTGCCCAAGAGCTAGGCCTAATTCGTTGTTTGGCCACGAGTTCCTTCGTAGGTAAACGCGGCAACAGATGATCACTGCCATAAAGGTGGTTCCCGCGCCGGCTGAAAGAGCGACGGGAAATTAAAGAACCATTGTCACTAACTTCAGACAGACATCTAATCATTTCCTTAGGTTTCGAAGCTGATCCGAAGGGACAACAAATACCAAAAAAACGACATGAATTAAATGATCGATTGGTCCGTCATTCTGTTGATGGATGGCAATTCATATTAACAATAATAATCGTAAGCTTATCATTAAAGAATCAACAATCAAAGCTAATACGCATCTATTGATCAGAAATTACTAGAGTGTTAAAGTTGTTTTTGTACCTTTTGTTATGTTAAGTCGCTCTTCTGCCACTTTCGGCTAATGAGGATGAGTGACGATTAGATTAAATTGACACCATGATACCAATAGTGAAGCCGTGGCTCGAACCCGGAAATTTCGTGGTATCGGAAGTGGACCATTTAACGCGCTTGGCCACCAAAGAGAACCGGCTCTGCGGCCAAGCGAGGTTAGTGATGGACTAACGATCCAGACACCGAATGTTCCGGGTTCGAGTCCCGCCCGGACCTTTGTCAATTTCTAAATCGTCAGAAATCCCTTCGCAATCTAAGACATAACACTTTATCAAAACTTCATTCCCCTCCCCTCGACCTCAAATTTAATACTCAATCTTCCCAACAAAATTCCCATGCCAATTTTAGACTTCCTGTTGATATTGCTCCCTCCAAAAAAGCAATCTAAGACGTAATAGTAATACACAAGAGTTGGGATTCCCTGCCCCCCAAAATAATTATCAATCCCGCAACCTGAAAATACCACTAACTTCATTAATCGCCCACCATAATTTCCCTATCAATCTAAGGCCTAATATATAAGAGTTGGATATCGCCCCCCACCAATATTACTTATTATCCGTAACAATTCCCCTGACAATCTACAAATTACTATTTGTATAACAGCAATAGCTAATTGATAACGTAATTCAATTTGTGCCCTGTTTACTCAGTCAAATTTCCATCACAGTCTGCGCCTCCCCCTGGGCACCACTGATCTAGAACTGTGACAACGTGATAGGTGTAATGTAACTAACAGTTAAGTGTTAGGAATGGGTGCATGTGTGCTGCGCATTTGAATTTCATGTGAATCAAATCTGTCAATAATGTGAATATTAATATTATAGAATATAATATAATGGTGCAAGTGTGTGAAAAAGTAACCATGAGCACCAAGGTATCAATAAGAAAGATTTGGAAACATAAGTTGCATATGGAGATGTGTGTAATTAGTTTTGTTCTGTGATGTAACAAAGAACATCGGTTAAACCGTGCGGGGTTTCAATACTGTGTCCACCCGCCGTTGGATTCAAGCACTGCATCTAGTCGACGAGGCAAGGATTCCACGAGCAGATGTTTGGTCATCTCCTTAAACTCTCCCAAACATCAAACACGTGAGCCAGTACAGCTTCCATTGTTCTCAGCTGTCTAGGTTCCCACTATCTCACCATCAACGCCCAAATGTTTTCGATTGGGAGACTTCGCTGGCCAATCTACTCTTGAAATTCCTGGGTGCTGATTAAACCAGGTGGTGTTCGCTTTCGATGTATGAACGCTGCTGTTATCTTGATCGAAACTCACGTGCGGAATCTCATCTTCAAGGTGTCTCTCTCTCACGCTTTAAGCTGTGGTTTTCCAGAACTGCGACGTATTCGTGCGAATTCATTCTCGAGGACACTTCCACCAATCCATCTACTCCAGACGAACTGATCCATCCTCACACCGCCACGGATATCCTGCCACTCCTAGCATGGGTAGAAATGTTCTCGGGGCCGTAGCGAGTGTTGTCGCGCCTCCAAACATAAACCTGACCATTTTCGTCAGACGAAAATACTTTCTCGTCGCTCAAAATTACGTTCTGCCAAAATTCTTGAGGAGCTGGTAAATATTGTAAAGCAAAACTGATCCGTGTTTCTTGATGCAAATGCATCATTGCTTCTTTCTTTGCCGCTCGACGGTGCCGAACTGTTGCAGCATGTCACTCCAGTTTCAACTCTTGGCGAATCTTCCTTGCAGCCATGAAGGGATTGCCCTCGCTCATCTCAATGATGCCTGCATCTTCTTCCCTGGTTGTCTTCCTCGGCCGGCCTTTGTTGGGTCTTCACTTCATTCCTTGGTCCCCTTCTTCCTCGTAACACCGAATCCAACGCCTGACGCATGAATCGCCCACACCAAGAGTCGTAGCAATCTGAAGTGCAGGAGATCCGCCGCACAAAAAAATGCGGACTATATTCTCTCTTGTAAATTCCGAAGTGTAAGGCATGATGAAATGATATCGTAAGGGAACATTCGGACCGAAGGAACATGCTGCACTTTGCACATGCCTCTTGAAAACAACTTATCATTGGTGCATGTAGAGTTTCACGCCCATTCCGGTGCAGAAAGTTTCATTTTATTGGTTCCGTTGCAAGTGACATGCTCAAGGCATAGATACGATTAAAACTGCTGCAGTATCTCGAACGAAGCACCTACCGGGGCTCGAATTAAAGCCAAAGCGTGGTGGCAAAAGGCAACCGCGAAGTTACTGCATCTGATATTTACGTCAAGCAGGGCTTGCGTGGTGTGTGCAAAGAAACTCACGCTTGCTTTAGGAAATAAGGATACTAATAAATCAATGCAATATAAAAGAGTATATACAGTAAAATATACATTATTATTGACTCGTGCATTCCCTGAAAAAAATGCAATGTTTTCTCTCACATTTCTTCCCGCAATGAATATAAATGTATAATCTATTTAATTAAGCAGGTGCATGCAGATTTAAAAATATTGATAAGATGATTCAATTGAATTGAATTGAATTGTTGTTTTTTAAGTCCACTTTGTGCACAGAAAGGCTAATTGGGACTGGACCTACAGTTTATAGTGGGTTCCGAACCACTATGTTCCTCCACCGGGTATCGAACCCGGGACCCCTTGATTAAAAGGTAACGACTCTACGACTGCGCCATCGGGGAGGCCCTAGTCCTCTTACGGAGATAATTCGTTCAGAGCAATAGAAATGCCCTATCAAAACAATTGTGGAATATTATTTTCAATGTGGATATTCTTCGGAAAATATGTTTCTAACAACAGTTTACCTAAATAGAAGAAAGAGAGAGGGAAAGCACACAATTTTCTGTTCGGTGCAAACCTTTGGGATTGCTTTTTCCTACCGCACCAAAAACACAATACGTATAACCCAAATACAACCCAAACCTTCAATGGCGAAATTGTGAGTCAATCACTCAACTGGAATAAAAAGTAAGTATTTAAATCTAGGAGGCCAGAAGATAGTTATTGCGCTACCATGTGCCAAAAAAAATTCACTTTGCCCGCGAGAATTGTCATGCCTGAGTGACATGTAGTTTACGTTAATTGTGAGAGTTGCTTCAATTCCATTGCCTGCCAAGAATAATGATAGCGCTGAAAGTATAAAATACGGAAATGTGCATGTTTGGCGAGCTATGAGAAAAGTAGATCCTTGTGTTTTCTTTTCGAAATTTACTCATTTTATGTCAAGTTTTACATATAGCCAATGGCGAGAGGATGAATGATGCTTCAGGGAAATTGATGAAGATTGAAGAAACAACGAAAAGGCTAGGACCCAAGAACCCTGGCTACGCAGCATGTTATGATATTTAAGTATATCACGGATTGCTGCTAAATCCTTTCCTAGATATTTGTAATGAATGAACCCCCGCCCCCGCTACGAGAAAAAGAAAGATTACAAGATGTGAAACATTCACAATGTAATTGCATTGCCTTACATCGCTCTTGGCTGTATTCCAAATGTAGTAAGAGTAGTAGTTTTTTTTGTTTGTTTTTTTGCCAAGGTATAAGTGTATTTGAGCGCAAGGGCTACCTATTTCATCATTTATAAAGAGTTAACTTCATCGTTCCACTAGCACCAGGCACAAATGCATCAATTTCTATTTCGGTTATTTTACATCACTCTTCTGCCTCTTGAGTTAATCGCGATAATACGGATGGAATATCAATTTATAAAATTGTGACGGGACAAACTCAGTGATACATTCATGCCTGAGCAGAGTTCGAATCTGGAACATATGACCTCGCTTCGCTAAAAAGGCTGGCAGAAATGTATCGGAAAAGTATAGGAGCACCAAGAACCGGTTTCACCCAGCACAGACGATGAAATCATTTACAGCGACTCGCTGTGGCAGTGTTGCTCTTCACCCCCCCCCCCCTCGCTCGCAGATAGCCTAGCCTTCTCAGCACCCCACCTGCTGATGGAAGAGTGGAACCACAAGCAAAACAACCTGCGCAGACCCACGACTCCTGTTCACCGTACTCCCGCGAGGAGGGGCGGGGGAGAGTGGACCATGCTTCCTTATGGTCCGAGCTGAAGGGAAGAAGGGAAATCTGCGCGGGGACTTTTCGTCCCAAGGATTTTTTCCCTTGTGGTCGATCTATACTTTTCGTTTCAGGCATATTCCGTCTGGAAGGTTTCTGGCACCCCTCAGCCCCCCCCCTTCCCATCATGGTTAATAAATGAGACCCTTGCACTTTCAAAACCCTTATCCCAAGAAAAAGCTGGCATCAATTTTACACCACCATACAATAAGATTTACACGGGAAACATTTCCTAACATATTTTCTTGATTCGAACTAAGGGCAAATTAAATAGTCAAAGGAATTATACACAAGAGAATTAAATTACTGAAAATATGGAAAAGCACGATACCGAAATCTGTAATGAGTGCGAAGGGAAAATCGAGAAAAGGAAAAAAAAAGTATAAAAGTATTCGAATAACCAGATTAACAGAGAAAGTTATCACGGCTCGAACAATGCAAATGAAAAACAAACGGGAAAAGAACTAATACGAATTGAAATATACGACAATCGGAAGTAGGCTGAAGGAAGCAAATTTTAATAAACGTGGAAAGAAAACATAATCAAAGGAGCGCTGGTTCGATTCGCGACGGAAGCTCATATTTGTTGTTCGAATCCCACTCTACACTGTATGTCCAGATGCATTTACATTTAAAACAAACTTCGTAGAACTTTTTCCAAATCAGATGTCGCCAAAAATTTAAAAACAAAAGGAATAAATGAAGGAAAAATGCCGAAAGCGTTATTGCAAAATGAAAAAAAAAAAAATCTTCACATATTCGTTCGGAAGTGGTAAAAGAATAATAAAAAACTCAAGCAGAAAAGTTAATAACACTTGATATTATTACAAGAGACATTCTCAAAATAAACTTGTTGTCCTTTGAAATCAAATCAAGAGGAAAGCAAGATCTCCACCCATTCGCGTGAATCTGTAGCTATTCAAGAGTTGGAAAAACTACGCTTCTCGCGAGCTGCTCTTCCTGGCGAAACTAGATGATATAAAATTCCGGGTTGCATAACCATAAGGGGGGGGGGGGCGTTTCATTCGATTTTGTGTGTACAGAGTCCGTCATGGAAACGTCATCATCATGTTGTGTTAATGTAAACTCCATTGTGGCCAGGTTGACTAGTCCTTCCGCTGCCGTCTGCTCCCTTGAGTCCAACATTTCGGCATCCTGGGTGGGAACCGGCTGCCCGCCGGAAGCCACGGTGATCTAATGGGGCGCTGTCTAGTTTGAACACGAAAGGGAAAAATACACTGAATCGGTGCACTACACACTATGAGCAATTAACGTTGACAGTAAAGTCGACGAAATTGATCCAATCACTCGCGAATTGCTGCTCCTTCGGATATGTACCGCTTTTTGCTAGTGAACCTATCACCACGAGCGCTCGAACGCGAAAATCTTGCACGAGAGCTCTTGTATCCATTTACTTCCAGGTGGATGTAGCCTGTGCGTGATGACGTAATCCGGGCCAGTGTTTCCAAACATACGTTTATGTAACTGGTCACACGTTTAAATACGTATGATCAGTTGAACGTGTTGAAAATGACGTGTGCAGGATGCGCGGATGCTAAATTGAACGAAAGGAGTGCTAATGGAACCGAACCTAACAGGCCTAACCTAACCTAGTAGGCATACCTCGTCCCCGTGATGGTCCGTGGGGCTATCGTGAGTTTTTGGGCTAACGTCAATGGTTTTTGGGGCTACCACGGACCATCACGGGGACGAGGTATGCCTACTAGGTTAGGTTAGGCCTGTTAGGTTAGGTTCCATTAGCACTCCTTTCGTCCAATTTAGCATATACGGACAACGTCGGCTTCTAGCAGCAGCAATAGCATGTATTGTGCTATTGTGCAGAAAGCAAATGGCGGCAGCAGCAATAGCTCGTCGAAAATAGATTTTCGTAGAAAACCACGTGCATTCGCATTAAAATGGATCAAAACTTCATTCCCAAACACGTTTCCGACATTCGGACAACATCGGCTTCTAGCAGCAGCAACAATAGCGTGTATTGTGCTCTCGTGCAGAAAGCAAATAGTGGCAGCAGCAATAGCTTGTCGGAAATAGTTTTTCGTAGAAAACCACATGCATTCGCATTAAAATGGATCAAAACTACATTCCCGAACACATTTCCGACATTCCTCCTCACCGGTAAATAATGAGCAATTGTGCCGATCGCGGATCAGTCAATTTCGCTTATCTTGCACTTTCTACGCGTGGTGGGGTTGAAACATTGCATATGGACTACGGTGGTGAAACTGTGATGGCCATTTCCCGTGTTACGGAAGGGAAGAAGCAACCAAGAAAACTTACTCGATATGTCGCAAATATAGCTATTTTCGGTGAAATTAGCGAAATGTCACCTTCAGCAATGTTTGTCAATGCAGAATACGTAAGTACGAATATTGAAATGAAAAGAAGTAGGAAATTTCAGCTGTTTGTCCGATACAAGAAATTTACGGCCATATATTTGCAGAAATAAATATTCCGAGTGAAAAATACGGTGAAGTGCACCACGAAAGTGAAAAAGTGCAATATAATTGGAAAAATAAATATTCCGAGTGAAAAATAAAGTGAAGTGCACCATTTACATTTATTATAGAATTGAGGAGGTATGTAGTAATTTGCACAAGAAAAGCATGTTAATTGCAAACAATTATGCGCAGCAATTATAATTCTACTGTACAGTTTTCGTTATCATGGTTGATTCATTCTTGTGGTTTTCATGAACGGTATTTGTACTCGGTGTTATTGAAGATCTCTTGTTCATGAAGTTTTATTAAATTATGTGCTAGTTATTTCAGAAGAAAAGGAAAATTTGTAAACATCCAAACTAACTTTTTAAAAAAATACATATGGAGGATACTCACTGCTAAAAATCTGTAGTTTCCAATCTGTAATTATATTTATCTTGAGACTTTATCTTCCTTAAAATCCTAAATAAACTTAGTGAATTTTTTCATCCACAGTTGCATTATTTTCTCTTGTAATTAGTTCTTCTTCATGCAAAAAGTATGACAATTATACACTAAAAAAGTGGGAATCAAGTGGGAAAATGTAACATTATATTTCATGTCATGTATGTAGCTGAACGTTTAAGGGAAACGTGCCCTTTCAAGGATGTTTTAATTTTGAAATCATGGTAAAATTCTGTCCCATAGGAGACGCCTGGAAATCATCGAATTTCGCGTATGTTACATTTGTACTTACTTATTATGCATTGCTAAACGTCGTCTGCGTATTTTTTTTTTTCTGTTTTCACTTCAAAAACTTCGATTTCTGACAGTATTCTTCGATGCGTTTTCACTTACGTTACGCAGAACATAGCGACCAAATTTTGACGACCGTTGTCTGTGATGGACCACAAACCATTGGCGCTAGCTCCACACACCATTGGCACTAGCCCCACACAGCATTGGCAATAGCTCCACATAACATTGGCATTAGCCCCACAAATCATCTACAGGTAGCCCCACGCACCATTCGCAGGAATGAGGTATGCCTATGAGGTTAGGTTAGGCCTGTTAGGTTAGGTTCTATTAGCATAAATACAAAACAAAAAAATTCCCGTAACCCCCCCCCCCCAAAAAAAAAACATTGGCACTAGCCCCACACACTATTGACATTAGCCCCACAGACGATCAACGGGTAGCCGCACGCACCATTCACGGGATCGAGGTATGCCTACGAGGTTAGGTTAGGTTCCATTAGCATAAATACAAAACAAATTTACAGATTTTGGTGTTAATCAGAAAAAAAACACACAGACTATGTTCAGCAATGCATAATAAGTAAGTACAAATGTAACATACATGAAATTCGATGATTTCCAGGCGTCTCCTATGGAGCAGAATTTTACCGAAATCATTTGTGAAAAACTGGAAGATTTTTTTTTTAAAATGGAATTAGATGGAATGAAGGTGTTTTGATATTTTATACCGTTGACCTGTTTTGTTGTGTGTTTATTTTAGAAGGGCACATGTCACAACACCCTTTTATTTTAAAATATTCCTTTGGTAAACAATTTCAAAGTTTTACATTCTGTAAATACTAGAAGAATGCTCAACACTACTCAGCTGGCTTATGTAAATAGTATGTGTGAACACAAATGCCCAAAAAGATGAGATACATCCTTTTTACCAGTAACTGCACACTGGACCAGCATTGGAATTAACTTTTATCTGTATTAGCACTTTCAAGCAAGGCTTTGAACTCAATTTAGCCAACACTGGACTTATATCACTTTCCCTTCTCTTCTCTCCCCCAACATGATAAATTTTTTACCAATTCTCTTAGCAGGAAGACTAATTTTTGTAGAATTTTGGCAATCATTGTTACACAAAATTTGAACCTTCATCAAAGTAGTGAGCACTGTTTGGATTTCGAAAAATGGGTAAAGTTATCGCAAAGTAAAAACACTTTTCAAAGACATTTCTGTACAGTTTTTAATGGTCATTGATATTTCTGCTTGTGAAAGAAACACATTCCCAGTTAATTACGATGTGTTTCTAACGCCAGAAACCATCCACGAATAGCCCCACACACCATTCATGGAGACGAGGCATGCCTACGAGGTTAGGTTAGGTTCCATTAGCATTAAAATACATGATTTTTCTCTTAAATTAAGTTATTTTGCTTCTGAAAGTTTGCATTCGAAAAGAATACACTTCCATAAACATAGGAGAGTCCACAGAAATGTGTTAAGGTAAGTAGTTTCTTGTGTAAAACGTAAGAAAACTGTTTTAACTCTGCGATAATTTTACCGAAAAATGTTATTGGTAAAATTCTTGATGACGACGAACACTATTTCTACAGAAGAAATTACTTAGCAAGTTTCTGTACCATTTGTGATGTTTCTTGATGTTATTCCTGTAGAGTGTATTGTGTTTAACATGAAAATCGGTATATTTGCTTTTATTTGTTGTTATTTGATGCTACGTGCATGTTGTGCTGTACTTTACAAATGCTTTCTTTTGTTTCATAAAGTGGCACACATTTCCACTGCTGAACTATATAAAATGTGTGACATTATGTGAACAGGAGTGTACCAAACACATATGCTTTGAATTTGAGATTTAAGTCCACTTTTATGTTCAGTTAAACTAATTGGGACTTGACTAACAGTTTAAATTGGGAGTGGGATCTGAACCATTTAAGACTCAAACGGATATCAAGCCCTTGATTACAAAGTGACGGTGTTACCAGTATGCCACTGACGAAACCCTTACATATGCTTTGATCAATGAAAATGTTCAGTGAATGAAACAAAAGAAACCTAACCTAACCTTTTCATTTGTGCATCCAGTACTGTTTTGCATTTAAAATATAATTTTCTATAGTTTGACGAGTGTTGACTTTTTCCCCTCTGCGACCTTTCAATTACTAATTTAGTCAGCAATACAGGGTTATTAGAACAATGGTTGCAAATTTGACTTCATGCTGCGACACCTTTAAGGGTCAGAGTATGCCTGCCAAGCAGATTCTTGTTGGTGACACATGCATCAATTTCCATACAGGTTGGCATGTTTAAAACTACTTGTTCTAAACATTTAAAACACAAAACTTTGTTTTCTTTTAAAATACTTTAAACATTTCAAGCACACTGCTGTAAGCATGTTTTTTCAACTTTGTCTTGTTTAAAACATATTTTGAAACTTGATATTTGAAATTTTGTTGTTTTACTTATCCTTAATCTCTGTTATTTAGTTTACTGTGCACAGACATTGGCCAAATATGTATCCATTTCACAAAGAAACATGCCATTATGACTACCTGTAGGTTACATTTAAAACACGTGAATAGTGTTGTTCCGCACTCATTGTTTATTGTTGTTAATGCGATTTGTTTGCATCCACAATAAAATGTGATATTTGGTAAAACAGTAAAACAACTACAGAGATTGATTTGCTTTATTTTAATTGCTTTCATGCCACTTCTGGCTAATTTGAGAAGATGAGGGTGAGTGACGATATGATGAAGGGACACTCACAAACATCCATGCCTAAGCTGGGATTCTAACCCGGGACCCCTGGTGTCGTAGCACGATCTGCTAATCACTTCAACACACGTGTCGGCCACTAGAGTTAGAGTGGGGACTGACAACCGTGGATTAACTAAACCTTGAGCCTACATGTAAGATTTAAAAGTAATGTAAATAGATATTTTAAGAAGTTCTTCAAATGTTTTCCGTGTAACTAGAAATGCAGTCCTTCCTTGCATGATAAACATATTACTTATCAGAAATGTATTCTTGGCACTCTGTTTAAAACGCATAGCTATTTTTTTCTTTTACCAAAGTTTAAAACACATTTGTGGGACTGATACATGGATGAACAGTTTTGTTCTGCACTCAATGTACATTCCCCTTCCTGTAAAATGACACAAACTTTGTAGGGTTGTACAGTTAATGAATGTGTCACTTTATCTGAACTGGAATGTACATTATTGTTAATGGGTTTTTTTTTTTTGCATTCACAATAAAATGTGTGGTATTTCCGGCAACAGAGTGGCTAGTACAGGGATAGAGTGGATCCTGGTAACTGTGAATTAGTTGAACATTCTCAACAGCCAACATGGAAGACTTAAAAGTATAACGTAAGTATTTTAAGAAGGTACTCGGGTGTTTACATTATAACTAGAAACACAGTCTTTCCTTGGATGATTAACCCTAAACAGCTAAAGTGGAAAATCAGTAACAGTAACACTAAAGCTAAGGCATTCTCATCTTGACGACCTTATTCTTTGGCTTTATTGGCTACCAACATAATTTATTTCCAATAGTAACAAACAAAAAAGTTTTGACATGATTTAACGTTCATAGTTGCATTAAAAACAGCAATTTGTTTGGTATTTTCCACATATTGCTTTGGAACAAAGACTGCAATACATTTTTGTTGTACCCTCTTTTCCTTTGATGGTTATCACAGGTTATTTGGAAGTTTGATACATTGATGCTGTGGTGTGAGTTGTCTAAAGCAACAAAACACATATTTTTAGTTTTGTTCTGAAAAACAAATTTTTTTTTTACCTTGTTGAAACAAAAAATAGATATGGCAAATTTCGTTACATTAAAGCCAATGCTTCGTCACAATGACTACCCACATAAAATAATATCAAATAATTTGTCAACTAGACAGAAATTGAACCCATACAGTATCACTCCCTCTTTCAGAGTTTAAGGTCAGTTGAAAGTATCGAGGGTGCCAAGTATATCATGTGGTAAGAAAAGGTGGAAGGGGGGATACCTTTTTGTATTTACTAGTCTTCATTTTGATAAAGCTTTATCTTTTTGGGTTAACAGATAATTATCTGCGTCTACTTACAAATGGTTTTATGATAAACCCCCTATTCGACCTTGGTTTCATCATTTAAAAATGCCCCGTGAAGTGATCACCTGTATCCTAC
The DNA here is from genome assembly GCF_977018435.1 of Lepisma saccharinum. Classification (NCBI taxonomy): domain Eukaryota; kingdom Metazoa; phylum Arthropoda; class Insecta; order Zygentoma; family Lepismatidae; genus Lepisma; species Lepisma saccharinum. The sequence goes on from NC_139240.1 coordinate 67,745,626, forward strand.
GCCTTAGAACGGGACATGTGACCACAAACGAGCATCTGGCACGCATTCACCAAACTCCCTCTCCCAATTGTACCTGCGGAGAACATAAACAAACCCCCACCCACTTATTTTTCCAATGCCCGCTATGGAATACACAACGCCAGGCACTTTTCCGCAGACTCCTTCGACAAAAGGTTGCTTCTCCTTTCTCCTTGCCCACTCTACTTTCATCTCCTTCCCCCTCTACTATGTGGATTCTCTATGGATTTGCCCGACAGTGCGAACTTCGCTTTTGATTCCCACCCTCATCATTACTGTATTATAGTGAAGTGAAGTGAAAAACAATATTGTGCTGTTCATGTTAGTGCGCGAACTCCTAGCCCTCAATGTTCTCAGACCGTTGCCCAAGACTGCTATCATTTAAGCGGTGAGGGGCATGAAGAAGAAGAAGAAGCTCTCGTGCAACGGTCACACATTTATATCGGAAAAAAGATGATTAACCGGCAAAATTGAATGAACGATGTGAGAAAACACTTCCCCGAACATCCACAACTATAAAGAAACTGCATTCGGTAAGTAATTTCTCCTGTAAATTTGACGAAATCCGTTTGTCCGATACGAGAAATTTACCTATATGGCACTTTTTCAGTTTCGTGGGTTGCAAACATAAGTAATTTGTAGGAACATTACAGTCTCTACATACCACACAATTACCTTTTAAGTATTGAATATGTTTGATATTGATTTCGTTGAGGTACCATACACCATAAGATATGCCATTTCATGACGATTGGTACTTATTCCTGCAAATTGCAACACAAGTTCAGTATTTATACAAGCCTGAAATACACAATGCGGAACTGTTCCGATTTAATGCTATGTAAAATTCCAATGCTCGAGTGCGAGGGAAATAATTTCGCAAATCATCCTTCAACTCACTCCAGCTATGCTCAAAAGGTTTCATTGACACCACAGTACACCACATTAAATCATACGAGCATCTTTCAGCTAACTTCTTCTTCTTCTTTTTCTCCTTCTTCGTGACCATCATTACAATATATTTGTCAAGCTGCTTTGTCTTTCATTACGAACAGACGTGATGTCAACTGATAACCAAAGCCGGGGACAAAAAGTATGATATTCAACAGTTGGTAGCAGTGTTGCTGCAATGGTTCCACAATGATAGCAAAATAACAAATATATATATTGGGTGTTACAATGATAGTGGTGCGAATGGCCTTCACAATGATATCGGAGTGAATTTACTAGAGATTTATCCAAATTTTACAAATAAAGTTAAACAGGCTTCTCAGTACGATATGATATATAAATATACACGTTAAAAAACGAGTATACTCAAAGATTTACAGTGGTTGCCACGCTCCTGCAGAGTATAGTGATTGCCGTTATGATACCGGGATTTATTTATATATATATGCAGATACAATTTTTTTTTCAAATTATATATGTACAGGTCTATTATTTCTTCTTGATGCTTTCTTTCTTCTCTTCTGTACAATTATATCTTCTAATGTTGTCTAAATTCTCTCTCCTTTCTACATCTGTTTTTATGTGCTTTAGAAGAACTGTATTTCTAAAAGTACTTATCACTTCATATGGGCCTTCATATATGAAAAATAGCTTTTTGATAGCTTTCTCTGAAGCTTTGCTCACCGGATGTGTTTTACAAAACACCAAATCTCCTTTCTTGATATCTATTTTCTTAACCTTCTTCTCGTCCTTTGTCTTTCTTTTATTTCTCTTTTTATACAGCTCTGATATCACTTTCTTCATTTCGCTCTTTTGCTCCATCATATCTGGCCACTCCAATTCTTCAAACACATATGGTTCCTCCGTGTATCCCAGAAATAATTCAGCAGGGCTTCTTCCTGTTTCTTCTGACAATGCGTTATTTAACAATTTAGTTATTTTATTAACAACAGTTGACCATCGTGTATGGTTATCGTGGCAGTATGTTCTTAACAGTCTGACTATTTCTCCATTGTATCGTTCTATGCGATTCGAGCTGGGGTGGTATCGCGTTACATTTATTACTTTGACTCCTTTGAATTGCATATAGTCCATGAAATACTCCGATACAAACTGTGTACCATTATCTGTTAACACCTTTCTAGGAATTCTATAATGTTTAGTGAAACCGTCTTCGAAACATTTTACTATCTCTTTTGATGTTGCTTTTCTTATGTTGTAACACATTACAAATTTACTACTTATGTCCACGCATGTAAGGATGTATTGGAATCCTTTTGATCTCGGCAGTGGTCCAATTAAGTCTACGGATATTAAATCCAATGGCCTTCGAGCTATAACGTGTAATTCTTCCTTTTTTAATTTCCATTTAGATGGCTTAGTCTGTATGCATACAACGCAGTTTCTAACATGGTCCACAACATCCTTTTTCAGAGTCTTCCAAAAATATAAACGACGTGCCATCCTTAAAGTTTTGTCTGTCCCAAAATGTCCTGACTCTTCATGTACTGTTGTTAAGATCTTATAGATCATTGTTTTGGGTACACATAACCTTACTTGGTGTGGATTTTCAATGTTCACTTTAAAAATCATGCCTTCTATAATTCTGTAATACCATTTGATTCTGGCTTTTCTCATCTTCCTTTCTCCAACAATGGTTTCTCCTTCCAATATTTTAAATATAGTACTAAGTTCTTCATCTTCTTTCATCTCTTTTATCCATTCTTCTTTTACAATATTCTTCATTTCTTCCTCCACAATCGCATTTATGGACAATTTGATTATCTCTTCTGGTTCTTGTTGGGGTATTATTGGAGCTCTGCTTAATGCATCGGCAATTTGATTATCCCTGCCCTTTATATCAATCACTTCAAAGCTATATTCTTGTATTAACAGGGCCCATCTAGTAAGCCTAGGATTTCACTGCTTTGCCGAATTTAGCCAGACCAAGCTTTTGTGATCGCTAAATACCTTAAATCTCCTTCCTTTGAGGTATGGTGAGAACTTTTGTATTCCGAATAAGATGGCTAGGCATTCGAGTTCACTTATAGTATAGGATTTCTCAAAAGTCTTAAGAGAACGGCTGGCATACTGGATGACTTGGTCTTCTCCATTCCCGTCCTTCTGGAATAGATACGCCCCTAGTCCTATATTAGATGCATCGGTTCCCAAGCAAAATGTTTTCTCGAAATTCGGTTGGCTTATGGCAGGCGATGATATGAGATCGATCTTCAGTACACCGAAAGCTTTATCTTCTTCTTCTCCCCAATTCCACTTGTTAGTTTTCTTTAATAGCTCATACAATGGTCTTGCCTTTTGTGCAAAATCTCTAATGAACTTGCTTCTCCAATTACACATTCCAAGAAATCTCTGTAATTGTTTCTTTGTAATTGGCTTAGGGAAAAATCTTATCGCTTCATCCTTACCTGTACATAGCTTAATTTCTCCACCGGATATAACATGGCCTAAAAACTTAACTTCCTTTCTGACAAAAGAGCATTTCTCCAGTTTGACGGTTAATCCTTCTTTTCCTAATTTGCTCAATACCCAATCTATTCTTCTTATATGTGAATCCCAGTCTTTACTGTGAATGCACATGTCATCTACATATATGGCTAACCAATGCTTAGTTTCTATCCCAAATATCTTGTTCAACGCAGTCATAAATGCCGAAACAGATGAATTTAAACCATATGGCAATCTTCTGAATTGAAACAATCTTGAGCCATATCTGAATGCTGTATACTTTCTTGACTTCTTCTCGATCTCAACTTGAAAGTATCCCAGGGTCAAATCAAAAGAAGTAAAGTATCTGCTTCCTGCAAATGAGTGTAGCATCTCATCTATTCTATCCACCTGGTTTCTTGGAAGTAATACATGTTTGTTTAGTTCTCCTCCATTGGGTTTGTCAACTACATGCATAGGGCTTACATGTATGCTATTTGAATCTTCTATAATTTCCCATCTTAACCATTTCTGAAGTTCTTCTTCTACAGCTTTTCTTTTCGCAAAAGGTATCGGATACTGTTTAGATACTATAGGTCTTTCTGTATCTACTTCTATTTCGTAGGAATACCCTCTGGTGAGTCCTGGCTTTTGGCTAACCAAATTCCTATGCTCTAACAATACTTCTTGTAATTCCTTCCTCTCTTCTTTGGATATATTTTTGCACTCATCAACCTTATTCTTTATCTCTTCAACAGATGCAGTGTATTCATCATTTTCTTTATTCATTTCACTTTCAATTTCTTCACATATATCATTTGGTACTGCCTTCATCTGTCCGTACATTAAATTGAGGTTGCCAATGCATTCTTTTCTCCCCATTTCGTTGTTTACAGTTTCCATAGGAACATCTAGTCTTTCTTCTTCCAATGACTCTAGATTCAATCTTCTATCTTTGATAAAAATATGACCACCATATTTTTCCAAAAATGGTATCCTAATATCATATCGCTTCTTAGACCTTTTACTCCGAGGAATCTGACAGGAAAATTTAGCCCTTGAAGGTTCATCATTACGCCGACGGTTCCCTGTATTTTATATTCTTCTTTCCCTGCTGCCATGACCAATCTTATTTTATCCCTTTCTGATGCATCTAGACGAGCTTGTGGATATTTTCCTTTTATCCGTTTCCAACAATCATAACTCATTACTTCTACCCCTTCTACTTCTACCACTACCACAATCTATTAGGCACTTTACTTCTAATTCTATAATTTTTGCCTTTACATAAAAAGTTCTCCCTGGCTTCAGGTCATTGAAATTCGGCTCTTCTATTAAATATAACTCAAGACTTTCTCTTTCACTATGTACATTTCTATTTACGATTTCTCCCTGCCTTACATTTCTCTCTGTTTTTGCTCTCACACCTGGGAGATGCTGCAAGAGCCTTACATGTTTGACCCTCGATTCTCTTCTGCATTCCTTGAATCTTCATCTGCTGTAATTCCCTCTTGGAATCTTCTTGCGTCATTACAATAATTTCTGGCTAGTTCTATGGCTTCGTCTCTTTCTACATCCGAAAGTGCATTTTTGCCTTGCAATCAAGGGGTCCCGGGTTCGATACCCGGTGGAGGCACAAGTGGTTCGGATTCCACTTTAAAACTGTAGGTCCAGTCCCGATTAGCCTTACTGTGCATAAAGTGGACTTAAAACAGCAACTCAAACCAAACCAAACCGAAAGTGCATTTCTTCTTTCCATTTCTTCATTGGGCACACTTACTCGGTATTCTCTTTCGTTCTGTTCATATATGTTCCTCCATCGCTGATTTCCTCCTCTTCCGTATCTTCGGAAATTATTTCGGCTTCTCAAGTTTCTCCAATTTCCTCGATATCTATCATCGTTTCTCTCTCTTTCTTCCACAGAGTCTATGTTTCTTTCATATCTTCCATTGTTTCTTCCTACATCTCTTCTTTCTGCACTTGGTCTCTGGTTTCTAACTTCTATTCTTCTTACATCAAATTCCTGTCTCCGGAACTTTGGTTTTGAGCGCCCTTCTTCTTCTGAATGTTGCCTCTTTCCATAGAATCTTCCTTCCTTATCGTTCCAGGAATTCTGAGTTTTTCTTAGCACGTCTTCGGTTCTTAGATATTCAATCAAATCATCAACTGCTTTTATCTTAACCGCTGCTATAGCTCTCTGTATTCTTAATGGCAATGTTTGGACAACTTGTTTAACCAGCTCCTCTTCACTGCATCCTTCCTTTAGGTTTTTGAAGCTTCTAAGAGTCTCCCATGTATGTTCTTCCATGCTGTCGACTTTTGACCAATCTACATATCTTCTTTTTAATGCTTCTAGCTGCCTTGCCTTTATGTCTTCACTGCAGTAGTAATTCAGGAAATTTCGGCTGAACTCCTTAAAATTTCTAAATTTGTGCTCATTTAGTTGATACCATCCTGCTGCCGACTGTTCAAAACATGTCTCTATGACGTTCAAAATCATTCCTTCGGGGATCCTCATAAGTCTGACATTTGTTGTTAGTTCCCTTAAAAACTTTCTGGGACATTTATCAGATATATTCCCATTGAATTTTGGAAGATGCTGCAATTCTTGTGGCCTAGGTATCCTGGTCCTATAGTTCTCGTCTCTCGGGAATTCATTTTCCAATATGTCTAAGAGCCTTTCATTATTACTTCCATCTTCGCTATTCTTCCATTTCCTTTTCTTGTGACCTCCCGCTATTCTATATCTCTTATTCTTCTCTTCTTCCTCCGTCGTCGATTCATCGCTTGAACTCTCTTCTCTCAGCTCTTTCTTAACCTTCGTTTCTTCACTTTCTCGAAACCTAGGATTTATGTTTCCTTCTTTGATGAATAGCTTTCCTAACTTTCTTTCCACTTCTTCTACTTTCTTTTCTGTCTTCTGTATCTTTGACACTGCCCCATTTAATTTTCTGTCTAATTCCTTTCCTTTCTTATCTGCTGCATTAATTTTATTTTGATTTTCCGCAATGTCCTTCTCCATACTGCTAGTTTTTTCTTGAACTCCTTGCAGTTCCCGTGTACTTACTTCTCTCAGTTTTAGAACTTCCTTTTCCATTCTATTGCGTGTTTCCCAGCTTCTATCTTCCATTAGGACCTTTGCTTCTTCTATCTTGCTTTCATTTGCATCTACTCTAGAAGACACTGCTTCTATTTGCGATTTATTTTCAACAATTTTTCTTTCCATACTGTTGGTTCTGTGTATATTCTCCTCTCTAAGTTTTGAAACTTCTTCCTCGATCGTCCTATTTATATCCACGCTTTTGTTTTCAATTAGCAGTGTTGTTTCTTCTATCTTCTTTTCCAATGATCTTCTATTTTCTTCACATGTCTCGGTTATTTTCTCGTACATTTTCTTGCTTTCATTTCTTACTGCTTCTAATTTTCTACTATTTTCATCGAGCCTTTCTTTCACTTCCTTGTTATTTTCTTCTAACTTTTCTTTTACTTCTCTGTTGTTTTCATTTATCTGCATTGACAGCTTTTGGAACATTTCCATCAAGTTTATTTCTTCTGTTTTCTTCTGCTTTTCTTTTAGCTTTTCCTTCTTGCATTCCTTACATGTATAATCTTCTTCCCTTTTACTTATTGATATGTATTTCTCCTTTCTTATTCCTTCGCACATCCAATGTTTCATTTCCTTACATGTGACACAGAAAATAATTTCTTCCTTGTTTCCTTCCTCTCCGCAACCAATGAAAGTTTCCCTTTTTTCTCCGTCTTCCTTCATTGTAGCTTCTCAATTCTCATTTCCATCTTTATTCTTTTCCTCCATTTTCAGTTATTCTTTCTCTCTTCGCTGTCTGGTTCCTAATTCTCTAGCCCCAAAAGTTGGTCGCCATTTATTTATGCTACCTGCATTTGGTGCAAAGGTACATAAACCTTAATCTTAAAACTCAGCTAGCTTATCTACAGGGTAGGGTTCTTTCTAGACAACGAAACCAGACAGGATGCCTTCCAATGGAGACGTTTAAACGAATATATTATTTAAACACAGGATACATGGAGTAAGAATATTACATGGTAAGCTACATTCTTCTATAATTTTTATCGTTTACAGTCAATTTTCATCTCAATATTTTTTTTATTATTTATTTTCTCTAATTGTATATTCTTCTATTTGTACTTCCTTCGTAATGGGCAGATCTGGATCGGGACTTCCTTCTCAATGGATGGTCTGGATCGGAACTTCCTTCTCAATGGACGGTCTGGATCTGGACTTCCCTCTCAATGGATGGTCTGGATCTGGACTTCCTTCTCAATATGGAGGATCTGGACTTCCCTCTTAATGGACGTTCTGGATCTGGACTTCCTTCTTGTCTTATTTGTAAACTTCCCTCTGGATTTCCACTTATTTATGTTTTGACTAACGAATTCCTTTATCCTTTTCCAGCCCTTTCCTTTAAGAGTGGCCTGGAGGTTGGCATGAAAGTAGTTTCCTGGCCCGATGCGATACAGAGACACCTAGCGACATATCAGAGGACTAGGAAGAGAACCTTCCTCCCTTCACCACCCCCTCCCCTCCACGTGACTCCCGCAGTGAGGTTTCCAGGAAAAGGACACCCACCTGTTTCTTTTCATTCTGGTTTCGGAGGCTAAAATTTCTCCACTGACAAAGCAATTCGCATTTCACTGCTTGCTGGCTGACTCTTGCATGGAACGAGAAGAGTGGCAGGCTCCCGAGACAGAACCTTCATCGCTGAAGTTTTGATTGAATAAATTTGGTTGATTACAGTGGCTACTATAATTATGTTGAATTTTCTTGTTGAGGTTAGAGTTATCAATTGAGAGTAAAGAAGGAAAGAAGGAGGTAGAGAATATCAGTTGAAAGAAAGTATTTTTTTAAGGGGGTGTTCTTTTATACAAAATCGATATATAATAATAATGATAATAATAAGGCAAGAATTAGTAACAATTATTATGTCAACTATTAACGAATCGAGTCCCTATTAGAGATGGGCAGGAGCGAAACTACCTGGAATTTAAAAAGGGGAAACGTGGACATGCGTAATAACATATGGAAAAACTAAAAAGGAGAAAGACGGACAAAACAATGTAACAAAATGTACAGTAGTAACAAAGATGTCAGGAAACAATAGTATAATATTGAACATACACTTTGATGAAGTAGTTTTCTTTGTTATGATCTGAATTAAGTCCCTTTGCACAGTTCTCATCGTTGGAGTTCACAGCAGCTTTAACCGGCCAAGATTGATTGATTTTGTTTATTTTACTTCGCCTTTCTGCCACTCTTGGCTAATGATGATATGATGTAATCGATGAAGAGACGCTCACGAAGGACACGTATGCCCAGACTGGATTCGAATCCGGGACCACTGGCGTCGTAGCGAAATGAGATAAATACTCCGCCACGGGGCCGGCTAATCGGCCAAGGGTGGGGACAAACTCTCAGTGGTCAGTTCCTGCATCACATTAGTTGCTTTCTCCTATTGTGATTTTTCCCAATGTTAATTGATTGCTTCCCAAGTGAAATTTCAGTCCAACTAATTATAGTATGATCTTCAAGGTCAGCACTATACGTGTTATGAAGAATTCGAAGTAATAATTTGTCAAGTTAGAAATTCAGCAAAAATTATGTTTTTAAATTTTACATTAATTGAAGATTTGCAAAGAAACAGTAAACCTTTTTGTTGGTTGATTTAGTGTTTTAAGTCCACTTTATGCACAGTAAGGCTAAGAGGGACTGGACCTACAGTTTAAAGTTGAATCCGAACCACTATGTGCCTCCACCGGGTATCGAACCTTGAACCCCTTGATTACAAGGCGGCGACGCTACCACTGCGCCATCGGGGAGGCCAGTGTAAACCTTTTCGTAATCGTTCCACTCCAAAAACAAATATTTTGTAAGAGTCACATCAAGTTTATGATTGGAAGTAGTGAAGTTCTAGGAACCACACACACATATGTAAGCAACAACAATAGTATTGTAACTTGGAGAGGATGTGATTTGTGAGCGGAAGAAGCATGGGAATTTAACGAAGTTCCTTTGCGAATCATCAATTATGTATGCATGTGTGTGTGTGTGTGTGTGTGTGTACGCGTATTTCCTATCTGCACCGTTGACTCACAAAGTACTACATGTGAGGTAAAACTATCGAAATGTAAAAAGAGGAAGCGCTACCACCCTCCCCGCCTTTTCTACATTTTATTCAAATCGAACACGAGGCACGTATCGAGATATATATTTCGGAGGGGCGTCCTAACGTAATGTCTCAAAATAATAATATTAATAATGTTAAATTAAAATAAGTATAATTATATTAAATTAATTAATATATTTTTATTACATGAATAGGTAAGAAGGCGGTATAACAACAGTGCAGTATAACATCACGTATTCATTATCTAGCTTACGTGTAGTTAAGGTCGGCAAAATTTGTAAATAAATAGAAACTGCCCTGGCAAGGAAATTAATGTCAAATAGATAAAGAATATAATATTTATTGAGTATGAAAAAATGATGTTAGATCCAGTTGACGAAAGTAAAATTCCTGGTAATATTTTGTTTGCATATTATTATAAGTAGTAATAATTCTTGCATAAATCTTCTTTGGTACTGTCATTCAAAATCGTATTGCTTTCCAATATTCTTGCGGAAATAAACAATTTGCGATTAAACAACAACCTTATTTTCATTACTTAATTGAAGTTATTTTATAATCTCATTATTTTCATTATTTAATTTTTGTACTTGGTAAGTCTTTCGGGGGGAGGTTGGGACACCTGGACCCCCTAAATACGTCCTTCGCGGTAGGGGTCGAGATAAAGTTACTGTGTCACTGGTTGCAATTCACGGTAAATATGCTCTGCTTCTCTACACTCAAACATACACAAACTCATGGCCTTCCTGCTTTCTTGGTTTCTTGCCTGGGAAAGAGGCAATAAATCAAGCTGTGACAGCTACGGGACCTTCTGAGGAGGGGACGGAACCCAGCTGTGCAGAGGATTCAAACACCCGCGCGAATTAGCCCTCTCGTCAGCCTGGGGCAATTTTCGAACAGAGACATCTAGTGGCCAAGTGGCGAACTATCATGAATGAAATTCGGCTGAAGCGGCCGTATCTTTCGCCGTCGATAATACATGACATTTTTAAACAATCATTTTGGGCTGTGCAAGTGACTTTTGAAAGAAAAGCCCTCCCTAGCTTAGTCATAGAAGGATTGAGCATTACGTTAGTATGCATCATAATGGCCATTTTCGTTGGTGCTACCCACAAATCCTATAACCATTCTGTGCTTATTTACGTATTTCCTTATGGGAAATTGAAAAAAAATAATGGAATTTGTGCACATTTATCGAACTGAAATTGCATAAATGTGTCATGTACTCAAAGTTTCATAAAGTAAGTTCACATCTACTGCGTGTTTTCCGGCAAATTTTTGTCCTAAAACGTTATATTCAACAAAATGCAAAAAAGCCCATGTTAAATTTAAGCACTTTTCACGGCGACCTTCGCCAAACTCCACCTCCCTTAAGCTTTGGGAATAATACTAATATCCTCCCTTGGGGCTGCAATTGGAATGCACCACCACTAACTAGGTAAAACAGAGTGTATACTTGGTGCAAACGATTGACACGCGCATCCAAGTAGGTGCTACGGTTAAACCGCGCAACCAAAAAGTGCTGTGGGGCGTCGATCAGAACGCGTTCGCCACTGATGTAAACAAAATTTCCCCTATGGGAATGGTAAATCCATCAGACAGATGCAATATCTGTTCAAAGACCCAAACTCGTATCAGTGCTTTGACTTCCTTAATTTTCATATTAACTTACATGTGATTACTGATTTGATTTATAAAATATATAAATATTAATTTACTTCTTTCATATTTATTCTTTGTCTTCTTATAATATATTCTATTGTTTTTCATCTTTCCAATTTGCTTTGTTCTTATTTATAAAGTTATTTCGTGTCATTCTTAAGAATGAGGGGATCTGAACCAGTTGTTTATGCAATTAATTGCTGGGGTGATGTGTAAATACTCATCATTCACCCTCTTGATGAGACCACTCGTCATTGGCATGGCGAGTTAATGCTTGGCAATGCTAAAGGTACAAAATCACACTAAGGAACTAGACTACAGAAAAGACAATGGTCACTCGTTGGGTTTTCTGAACCGTTGAACCTGAATCATGGCTGGGTGTAGGATAATTACCTGTCTATCTGAAGTCTTTAGCTGAATCAAAATAAGCGAAGTCCTCTGTAAGCTTCTCCACTATGCTGACCAAAGCGTCCTTCCACTTCTGACCTACTGCCTTGCTGACCACCTCGTCTCTCAACTCAATCCCAAAAGTCAGTCCCCTCTCAGCTTGTCTCACCTCTATATTACTAGGCCATCGAGCCCTTCCTCTATGCCGAATCGTGTTATTTAATTGCTACCATGCAAACTGCTGACTCTATAACCAGAAGTATTACCTGTTTCCTGAATGCTCAGGAGGTTTGCATGGCACAACACAATGCATTGTAAACATGCCTCAGAGGTTGAGACAACTGAGAAAAACAAGTGAATGCCCTGGTCAACATGAAGCGTTCAGAGAGACTTTAATAAAAATAAATATACAATCTTAGGGATTGATACGATTCACATATATTATGTCAATTCTTAACCTTGCACGCCTGGTGCTGCCATCTCTATTCTTCTTTGGCAAACTATTTACATTACTTGGTCCTGTTGGGTACGTAACAGTGCTGGACCATTTGGTACGGATTGACCCTGAAATTTTAGGCAATTTCCAAAAAACGTAAAATTTTCGTTAGAAGGAATAAAAAAACAAAAAATTTTATTTTTTGTAGAGAAATAGCATGTCTTTGCAATGATTTTCAACATCAAAAGTTTTTGGTTCCGTCATACCCACATGATGAAAATTCAGATTTTCATAACCTAGTTTTCCCACCACAAAAATGAGGCTACAAATCCATTGTTAGTCTTTTTATAGGCATTTGTAAAAATTTTTGAGTGCTGATGTATTTTTTTCTGAAATCCTCATTATTTCATTGAACTTTGTGTAAAATTTCAAAGAGATCTGATGATTGGTTAAGGAGAAGAGAAATAAAATGTAAGCAAGGGTATCTTATCTTATGTCGAGGGTCTCAAGAGTGACAGACAACACTGATTTGATGACATTTCAAAGTGCTGTAAAATGAAAACCGTTTGAGATAGAGTGAAAAAAAATTAGGGGGTTTCTTTCAACCGTAAAGAAAGGGTGTACACCAAATTTCATCCAAATCGGAATTGATGGGTGTGATTTGATGGGTGATTTGATGTGGAATGACCCATATCTTAGTCATGCGTAACTTTTGGTTAACTGTAGTTATAGAGTTTGAAATATTATTTTTCACTTTACTTTTTAATTTTAACAGAAAATTCCTCTGGAAAAATCTGATAAACGAACTCTAAATCAGGATATGGACAGTATTTTACGTGCAGAACCTCCATGGCGGCGATCTTGGATTTCGGAAATCGTGTATGGTCTCTGAGACATTTTCCAGCATAAGTCTGAAGCATACATATATTATCAATTAAATTAAGTCTAAATCAGTTCTTCATTTTTGTATGCTTTCTTTATTTTACTTTCACGTAGGTTAGGTTAGGTTAGGAGTGTTCAGTGAACACTGCAAATCAGAAAACTGACTCAATCAGGACTTTCAGAAGAATGATTAAAATGTTTGCAAAGAACATGACTAACGTAACCTAACCTAACCTTACCTACGAGAAAGTAAAATAAAGAAAACATACAAAGGATCAGTCCTTCCGATTTTCGTATGTCGAGAATGTGGATACATACTGCCGTGATTAAATGTGGAGACATACTACACCTATACCCACAGAGGGTGTCTTCCATTTTCTTTTAAACAAGAGCGTAATCGTAATATACAACGGAGAAATTTGGGAAAAGTGGTTTTCTGGTAACAAACACACTGATCGAATTTTCTGTTTTCAAAAGTATTAGTGGGGTGCTCCTTCCACGTAGTGCACCCTGAACTGCAGACTAGCGAGGCTCTGGCGACTGGCCCCATGGCCAGTATAATTCTGTGTCGTCCTATGTTTTGTCCTTATTTGTGCTGAGCGCCCTTTTTAGCCTCAGCTTTTAACCAAGGCAAGGAAATTTTAGTTTTTAGACACGCTTTTATTTTTGTTATGATAAGGGGCTGGACCCCGTATAATGTGACGGGTGTAAAATAGCCTCAGTGCTGACGCACCCATATAAATTTAATCCAAATTCAAAAGTATTAGTAATGGTACGTTTTTAAAGATGTTCTTCAGGGCCTAAGACATAACTAATATATTCTTCAATATGCTAGACTTCCTTTTAATCAGAAATGCGAACTACGAATTTTTAAACAAAACCTGTATTATATTATTTTTTAATGAGTTCTTTATTTCCTCATTTCAAAATTTGTAGGATGTAAAAATCAAAAACCATGTCATGGGAAGAAAATATCGAAGGACGCACATAAAATGTCCAAGCTTAAGATGGGGCGGTACAAAACTAGATTTACTGCCTAGGGCGCCTAAATATCTTATCTACGGAGCTGATAATGGTGCAAGGATAAAACTAATTTATTCATAACTAAAAATGCATCCTTCAATCGCTATAACATGAACTCACAAAGGAAATCTCCAAGGAAGTTGCTGGGTTCGATTTTTGGCGTGCTTGTTCATTGCGTATAACATTGCCCGGCGCCTCCACCACGTATACACCACCTCGGCGGTGCTGGGATCGCATCTGGGTGGCGTTAGCTCATAGCGACTTGCTTAGATTTAGCCTCAATCCTTCTCAGGAGGCGACACACAAATTGGGGTTTGTGATCTTTAAGACTGAACTGGCAGGGAAATAATTAGTGAAAGGAATTGCCTGTCTCGTATTTGAATACGTAGTTGATCGCTAATGCTCCTATGTTCACTCACACACCCCGTCTCCTCCTGTATCTCTTGAACTTCTCCCTTATCCTCTCGCCCCCAAAGCCTAACACCGACTCTCGCCTCTACCCTTCATCTCTGATCCCCTTTCCTCCGAGTATCCCCCTCTTTTCTCTCCGCACTTTGCAACTTCAATGTGAAGACGGTGTGAAGGTGCTTGTGCGCGGAGGGACAAGTTGGTGTAGAGTAGATGTGGAGAAAATATGTGTGGCAACACTGTGGGTTTAATGTGATTGTTGCAGCTGGTGGGCGCGCTCAGTTGACTTCAAAGCCAGCCGGTCGTTCACGTAGCTAGCGTGTCGACTCGTATAATGCTGTCGAAAACGCATTCTTTGTATATCCTTCGAAGGCCAGGGTAACTCAGGAATATGAGGTACAATACGATTGATATTTAAAATCGCACAAAAATATAACAGTAATGTACAGTCAGCGGCAATATAAATGGGAAACGTGGATCCTGAAATACTCACTTTGCCACAACGTGTTATGTGAGTTGCCTAATTCTAGGCCATTGAAAATTTCCTATTAAATTCCACTTATCGCGCTAGCCAGGAGAGACACATACACCCTTGCAGGAAAGTGACTATTTCAGGATCTGATTTTTCCCAATTCTATTGCCCCTGACTGTACATAAAGCACATATAAACATTAATGATTATTAACAAGACAATGTGCGTTTAGTGGTTGTCGAAATTGTATTCCTGATTTATTACACATTAAGATGTACATGAAAAATATAATTTAGCAAACTTCGGACAATGACTTTCCCACGAACCCAACATCAAGTATGAAAAATATAATTTAGCAAACTTCGGACAATGACTTTCCCATGAACCCAACATCAAGTATGAAAAATAGTATGGTATTCGAAAAAATTTCAATGGAAAGATAAACCAAACAAAGAAATGCATATATTATCCCTGGGTTCCACTTGTGTAATCTGGATTCATCTTCTCTGTGGCTGTTCGACACCCTCTGTGTCGGTCTCCACTACTTCCACTTTCTCCGCTAGAATTTCTGTGTCGCGCTTCTTCAAGTAGCAATCAGTCCTAAAAAACAGTAGATTTAAAAGTAAAGTTCTCTCAAACTTTGCATGTCGATATTTATCGGCAATAGATTATACAGTAATAGATATGATTTTAATCTGTTGCCAATTCAGAAACCGCACATTCTACAGAGTGATCACAACGTTGGCGTACCCCATTTATTCTCGACAATACGACGGTTATGGCTGAATGCTTGATATTTAATCATACCTGATGGTTTATACTCTGTTCCCGGAATCTGTGGACCAAGTCCCTGCATAGAGGCAGAGAAGGGGGAGGGGGGATCGAGTGGGCAGAGCGAAGCAGTACACGATGCTCGACGGATGGTAACTGCAGTCGCTTTTTCCCCTCCACTCAATCACGTTCCCTCTCACGTGTTCATTGGTGTAGCCGTCTCGCGTCACTACTTGCGCAGAGACTTGTTTTCGTTTGCTTGCTTAACAAATAACTGGGACAAGGTATGCGAAGGGTCATTTCCTTAGCACAGCCGAATTCTGCGTCATGTCTTCTCACACGTCGCGTTTCTATGGTGTCATTACTTGCATAAGACCTTTCCCGCGCGGTGGATTATAAGAGTTTCTGAAGATTACCAATCTTCTTTAGCCTGGCCTCCAAGAAGTCCCGACCTCACCTCTGAAGATTCGTCAACGACAGAGCCAGAAATAAACGGTGTGGCACATTGCAAGAGTTACGAGAAGCTGTGGGAGATGCCTTCACGCACGTCATCACGGATAATTCCCGTAAAAGATCTGCCAGATCATAACCCCGAATTCGGCTGTGCTACGAAAATTACGATCTCCATGCCGATGTTTTGGACTCTTAAACCGTCAGGTATGTGTCCATATGAAGCACGTAACCAAAAACCATCGTAGTAATGTAAATAGATAGGGCACGTCCACTTTGTGACCACTCTGTAGAATTGTGAAAATTGATGGTGTATTGTCCGTTTATAGCGAAATGGTCTCGGTATATCTTTGTACACACTCATAGTGTACATGAGAACTCTCCAGACCGAAGAGAAAGTCGACAAGCGATACGTGTCGCTTGGAAACGAACCCTCGGTAACGCAAAGGCGGCCGGAGCGTGGTGCTGAACACATCACTTCCAAAATGACCGAGATCGAGAATTTATTATGAATAAATTTACTGTACAGTACTTCTTTTTGGCAAATAAACATGTACAGTTCGATTATCCGAACAAAACAGTTTTCCAAACACCCATGTCCCCCAATTACTTCGGATAATCGACGCTCTACTGTAAATAAATTATGAAGGAAGACTGAACTCCCAACTTACTTCTCTTTGGTGTTTTCGTGCTGTGTATTTACAGTGACGGTTCTCTTCCCCACAGTGACATTACAGCCAGGTTTTTCGTCGTTCTTTTTAAGAATGATAGTGTCGATCTTGTACTCAGAGATCATTTCCTGAGGAATTCCTGCCTTGACTGCGCGCTCTGCCAACTCAACTGCTCGTTCTTCCTAGAAGATAAGAAATGCATTCATGTTAATAGTTCAATTACAAATACCGTTGTAGACATAGCCTTAATAATGGACACGGTGAGAAATAACTGGGTTATGCCGAGGTTGTTTTATGATCAACAATGATCTCTGCAACCTTTGACATCTGTCTCTTGGGTTGTAACTTGCAGGGAAATAGACTGCACTGATGCAATTGAAACAATTTCTCAAGATATTGGTAGAACAAGAGACAGGGCGCATTCGTTT
Source organism: Lepisma saccharinum (assembly GCF_977018435.1). Classification (NCBI taxonomy): domain Eukaryota; kingdom Metazoa; phylum Arthropoda; class Insecta; order Zygentoma; family Lepismatidae; genus Lepisma; species Lepisma saccharinum. Next base: position 67,762,791 of record NC_139240.1, read on the forward strand.
TAAAAGTGTGTTATATAAACAACAACTTGGATGCCTGATCACCGATTATCTCCGCGTGTGATTATTTTCTTTGAGGTGCGTGAAAACTAAAGTCTTTCAGCTATCCTCACGCACCCTCATTGAACTTAAAAGTCGCATACATGAAGAGCTGGTTCAAATTCCTACCCAAATATTGATGGAGTGTGTGGAACGAAATGAAGGTCATCGTAGTAATACCATTTTCAAACAAATCCCAAAGTAAGGACTGTACCCTATTTGTATTTTCTTTTGCTATTTTTTCCCTTATGTATACAGCAGTTCATTTTGTATTAATTGTGTATGTTTTCTTATGTATTACGTGTTATTTTATCTTGAGGGTAGGAGGAACAGTTTGTCTTCAACCAGTCGAGAGGCCCCTAGACTGTTCCCCCCCCCCCTTCGCCTACGAATCATTCCACGCCATGATCTAGGGAAAGAGGGGACTGTGCCTGGATGCGTGTAGGAAGGGGGCTTAGCATTACTCTTATGGGAATATTATTTTACTTGTTCTCTTGGGAATATCAAACTGCAGATGGCACAGAAAAACACACGAATGGAAAGCCGACAGGTTAAAGATTTCATTGGCAGCCGGGAAAGTCGAAACTTCCATTTGATTAGCCGTTACGTAACTTGAAGTTGTTCCGTTTTTTTCTCCATAATGAATACATGGGATTCTGAAAATTCTTAATCATCATACTTTTGAAACATCGTATCTAGTAGCTTAATAAATAATCAATATTAAAAGAAAACTGCTTCCTCTTGCAACATGGGGAGAAATTCATACTCTCTTGTTCACCGTTTCCTTTCTTCAGTAGCAGTGCCCATATTGAAATAAATGCACAACTTCGCCTCAAGTGTGCATTTAAGTGGAGCATTTAAAAGAGCCAGAATCATTATATATTATATATATGCGAAGCATAAAGTCTAGAGAATAAAATACAGGAGGAAAATCGATCAGAAATTGTTAATAAAATTATTCATATCGTATCACGCCGCAGACGTGAATCGAACCTAGGACCCGGGTATCATAAATAAATAGGCTAATCACGTTATAAAAAGGGTCCCGCTGAAGCATTGGAAAAAGAGCTTCTTAAAAGCTCATCGCGACAGCGTCCTTCAGCGGAGTTGGAAAAACTCCGCTGACATTGCATTAGAAAATGAAATCAGGAATCAGCGTTCTTCCGCAGGATTGCCGTTGCGAGAGGACGCGATCGAAGCAAGCGTCGTAACGGCCGATAGTTCGAATTTCACATAAATAGGTCGCGTGAGAAAATATCAGTCTTAGTTGTCTTCCGTCAGTCAGATGAAGTAGTTATTACAAAATAAATCCGTGTCTAGTTGTTTGCAGTTTACGCGAGAGAGCTCCAAAGCCATCGTAAGTTCAGAAAGAGGAGCAAACGAATAATCGGGAAGTTAAAGTTATCGTTAGAATATCGGTCGGCGAAAGTACAGAGTTTGGAGCCCGGAGTTGCTCCCTCGTCCGTTTTCTTTCAGAGTAGGACCACGTCGATCCAAGGACCAGCGGAGAAGAGATCGCCGTAGAACTCCAGGTAACGAACATTCCTTGTCTTTCCTTCCCCTGCCTGTTCAGTCAAAGGTATAGTGTTTAAATATATGTCCGTGTGTTCTTATTTACGGGGCTAGTCCCCTTGTAGTTTAGTGTCGACGTGCTCTCCAGAGCTACCCCTTTCCTTTTACAACGTTCCTCTCGCCTAACAAGCGAGTGGCTAAAGGCTGTCATAGCCTATCTACGATCCCCGCTCTTAGTCTTTATACGTGGTGGAGGTTTTGCGCGGCTTTTTTTTTCATACATTTCCCCTCGCGAAATGCATGAACGAGATTATTGTTGTTATTTTTTTAGCTTATTTTCTAAAATTGAGTAACTTTCCCTTTACTTTTTGTTGTTGTTCGACTTTTATTCCTTTTAGTATGTTTCATGTCGTTCAACGAGGTAGACGACCCTCTTAATCACACCTTTCGTTCTCTTCCCTTCCCGGACGAATTAGATGAGACGCTCGATCATCTCGCGATTCTAGCCGAAAACGCGGTCAGCTTTCGTCTTAACGACACAGGCCCTACGGCCGCATCAACTCCAATTCGAAGCCCCAACTTGCTTAATCGTCACACGTGGGAGCGTCCCGCGAGTACCTTGGCTCGAGTCCCACAGCGCCGCCCGAGGATGGCTTTTTCCGGATTTCTGAACCCGTTTATGCTCGACGGCGTGCAGTTTAACGCCACGACCGGCGAGGACGTTCGCCGCTTCTTTGACCGTGTCGAGAGTCTCGCCACCCTTAACGATTGGGATACGCCGACGAAACTCAAAATGGTTCCGGCGCTGTTGGCGGGTCCGGCGCTTCGTTTATTCGAAGCCTGGAAAACAGCGCAGGCAGGTAGGGTGTTTACCTACGATCAGCTGAAAACACAGCTGATTACGGAATTTACTGGCTCCGTAGACAAGTTGCAATTGGAGGATCAGATTAAAGCTCGCCTCCACAAGGACGGAGAAGCCGTCACGGACTACATCCGTGACAAACACCTAATGTTGTACCGACTCGATCCCGAGATGTCTCCCGCTACTCAAATTAAACACCTCACCTTAGGCCTTCAGCCAGAGTTTATCCGGGAGACATATAAAAAGGAATATGCTTCCGTCCCGGATTTTGTACAGGATCTAAAGGCTTTCGAGAAATTGCAATTTCTTATTCGGAAGCGCAAAATCCAAGATTTATTGTCGGAAGCGAACACCGACTCCCTCCTCGCCCAGCTGCGAGCGCCGCCTTACAGCGCGCACGTGAGACCGGAAGCGCCGGTGCTCTCTCCCGAGGTTGCACGCTCACGCGAATCCCCGGGACTTGATCTCCAGGTGAAGGCCCTCCAAGCGCAACTCGACGCGCTCCAGCACAAACAGATGGCCACATCGAACCCGCAACCTGTCCCTAAAGAAACGGGCCTTGAAGATCAGCTGAAGAGTCTGACTCTTCGGCTGGATGAGCTATCCAGTCCGTCTCACGGCCAGCAGTCGCCGGGCGACGGAAGACGGAATGACTTCTACCTCCCCCGCAATAATTATCGCGGTCAGACAAACAGAAGATTCTATAATAATAATAATAGATCATTTTCTGGTCGCGGCCAAGGCCAATACCGTCCCCGGTCTAATAACTTCAATAGGTTTGACCGAAATGACCAACGCCAACAGTGGCCGAGGGGTAACTCGCGGTCTGCATCTCCCAGTTTTCAATCATCTGCGTCGCGACGTGGACGGGTGGAGCAAGGGGAACGCCGCGAAGGAGTCCGCTGTAACCGGTGTTCGTACCCCTATCACACTTCCGATGTATGTCAGGCCACCGATAGTGATTTAAACGGCCAGTAGCTACTTGGAGACGAGACGTCCAGGTAGCCCCCAAGATTAAATGTCTCTCCGTCAAGACTTTTCCCCACTCGGAGTTAATTTACGTCAGTGCAGAGCTGGACGGGCAATCACAGAAGTTCATTCTTGATACCGGATCTATGATTTCTGTAATTGGTGCGCAGGACGTTCCAGCCAGTGCGAAACGTTTCCAAATTCCCACTCTCATACAGGGTGTGTCCAACACACCCCTTGCGGTAAAGGAGATCGCGCTTTTGACGTTTTCCTTAGGTGGATATCAATTCCGACATCCCTTTCGCGTTCTTCCACATTTTCAACAGGGTGCATTCTGGGGAACGACTTTTTAACGAATCAGAGGGCTAATTTAGACTTCCATAGAAATCGTCTCACCCTGTATCGTTTTGGATCTCCAGTAAAATCTACTCTTAGGGCCACTACCCACAGGGCGTTCGACGTGTCTATCAAGCTCGCGCACATGATAAAGGCTAATCTCACTCCCGAATTTGTCGCGGCGAGGAAGATAGTAGTGAAACCTCGCTCTCACCTTTGTATCCCTGTGCGTTTGGTGAATGGTATCGCCGATTCCGACACGTTATTGGAACCTGACGTGCCGTTTCAACAGAAATCTGGCTTATTAATACCTCGGGCTATTTTAAATACTCAGACCAACCTTCTTTGGATTAGCAATCCATTGACACATAGAGTTACAATTCCCAAAGGTCAGCGTATCGGCGCTGCTGAAGCGTGGGAACTCCCCGTCCCGGTTACCCACACCGGGGCACCGGTCGCCCCGACCGGGGAAGATGCGAGTGACACCGCCGGGATATTTCCCACCCCGGCTCAAGTGAATGTCACGACAGAAACTGAAGATGCAAGTCACGCATCTCCGGTTGACAAGCAGTTCGACATTAATCCGGACCTTACGCCCGTACAACAACAACAATTGTTGCAGCTCTTGAATACCTATTCCCACGTTTTTTCTTGGTCCGAAACTGACGTGGGTCGAGCTACAAATTACGTACACCGCATTCGCCTGAAAGACGATGTTGTTTTCCGATCAAGGCCGTACCCGGTGCCCATTCATTTGAGAAAAGAAATGAATGAGCAAATCGACTCCCTGTTACGGCAAGGGGTCATCCGGGAATCTACGTCCCCTTACAACTCGCCTGTGTTTCTCGTGCGCAAAAGTAACGGGAAATACCGCATGGTGCAGGATCTTCGTGCACTGAACTCGAACACCATCTTTGATGCGATTGGCATGAACGATCTCAATGAGACTCTATATCAAATGGGCGGCAAACGTTTCTATTGTAATCTTGATTTGCACCAGTCGTATTTTCAGTTACCCCTGTCCGAAGACAGCAAGCCGTATACGGCATTCACAGTGCCAGGAAAAGGCCATTTTGAACTTAATTTTGCGGCAATGGGCGCAAGCACCAGTCCTGCAGGATTAACCCGATCGATTCACTTGGCTTGTGCACAAATGGATCCTTCCACGTTCGCCTCCTACATGGATGATCTGTACTGTTTTGCCGACGAGTTCTCGGTCTTATTGACCACCCTCGAACAACTGTTCAAGTGTTTAGAGGCGGCCGGTTTGAAACTTACCCCTTCTAAATGTTCCTTCGGTTATAGCCAGATCGTCGCCCTCGGGAACCGAGTTGGCCGTTTCGGTTACTCTATCTCGGATAAGATTATCGACTCTATTACGCACTACATACAGCCCAAAACCGTGCGTCAGGTGCGCCGCTTTTTGGGTCTTACTTCCTACGTCCGGCGGTATATTAAAAACTACTCGGACATTGCCGCACCGCTTCAAGCTTTGGTAGGAAAGAATAAGCGTTTTCAATGGGAAAAGGAACAGCAAGACGCCTTTGAAGCATTAAAAAAGGCTCTTATTACGGCCCCCGTTCTCTTGCCGTATAAGCCTGACAAAGAAGTTCGGGTTTATACTGATGCATCGACTACCGCGATTTCCGGGATATTGATGCAACAAAACTCTGAAGGGGCGTGGCTCCCTTGTGCGTATTGCTCACGAAAATTGAAAGATCACGAGACTAGGCTCGGGATCATTGAACTTGAATTGCTGGCCATTCTTTATACGTTAAAGAGCTTCAGGTTCTATCTTCTAGGACGCCATTTCTTTTTGTTTACCGATAACAAAAGTATTACGTATCTGCGCACCGCGAAATCTCTCTCCCCTAAACTCTTACGTTGGTCCTTATCGATAGATGAATATTTTTTTACGGTTTCCCATTGCCGCGGTACTCAAAATCCGGCGGACCCCTTGTCCCGGGATACTGGTATCGAACCGACCGACGACGCGCCAGAACTGGAAGAGACCAAGGTTTTATTCATGCAGGATAAAACCATTGACATTGCCTCTCATCAGCGCGCGGATGAAACCCTTGGCAGTATCATTCGCATTTTGGAGGATCCACAGGGGGAGGGCAGCCGAGCCCCCGCCCCCCTCCAACGGCAGGCGTGTTACCATTCCATCGAAAATGGGTTGCTCTATCGGCTCCATCGAATGGCCTCGGGTGCACAGAAGCTTCTGTGCATACCGACCGCCCTCCGTGACATGGTGATTGAATCTCTCCATTCATTGCCGACCGGAGGTGGCCACATGGGTTTTTCCAAAACTTACAATCGAGCCCTCAAAGAAATTTATTTTCCCTTTATGAAGAACTTCATACAGCGGAAAATCAGGGAATGCGCAGTGTGCCAAGCGAATAAGAAGCCGCCCGGTTATCCGGCCGGCGAGTTATTAACTTATCCGCCGCAGAAACCATTCCAATCCATCGCGATTGACTTCAGTGGCCCTTATCCCGCTTCAGGACCGCTCAGACATAAATATATACTCGCGGCGACTGACTTTTCAACCCGGTATGTGGTCGCACTTTCGACTCCCGACGTGTCGGCTCAAACGGCTGCCGACTTTCTGTATGAAGAGATTATTCTCCGGTTTGGGATCCCAGAGACCATCCATACCGATAAAGGAAGCGCATTCACCTCTAAGCTTTTTCAGGAGTTGAATGAAAAGCTCGGAGTGCACCTCAAGTTCGCGCCCACGGCGTGCCATAATCCGCTGGGCCTCCAGGAAAAAGGACATTTTTCCTTGCAGCAGATTCTTAAAAACTTCGTAAATAATGCTCACACGAATTGGGATATGTATCTTGGCCCCGCCCTATTTTCATATAACACGGCCCGCCAGCAGAACTTGCGTTTTTCTGCATTTTATCTATTGCATGGTTTCGAACCTCGCACTCCTTGGTCTGCAATGTTACACAGGAGCGTCTGTGCAAGCGTGGAGAATGAAACGAGACTTAAAATCCTAGACAAAGCGCGTGCCGCGGCCGCGGAACACCTCCAAACGCGCTATCAAGCCGTTAAGCCAGCTTATGACCGACGACATTCTCAAATCTCGTTTAATGAGGGCGATGAAGTCCTTATTTTTGATGCCACTCAGCGCATCGGAACGTCTAGAAAATTTTCTGGACGTTTCACTGGGCCTGGTACTGTAATAGAACGCGTTAACCCCAATTCGTATCGTGTCCAATATCCAAATAAACGGGGCGTTACTGTCATAGAGGAGATTGGCGTACAGCGTCTGAAACTGTATCATTCCCCCACGCCTGAGTCCGAAATTCAGGATTAGAAACCACCAGGACGAAAACGACGTTGTCCCCCCCCCCCCCCCGGCTACGTAGCCTACGACCCGGTCATCTCTTTTTCTTTGGTTACAATCAGCGGTCAATGAGCAGCGCCGTCCAGACAGGCAATTTTTTTTTGGGGGGGGGGTTCATTTTAACTTAAAATATATATGGCTAATCAATAACTATTTACCTATTATGCGAAAATGTTGTGAAAAGTATTAGTTAGAGCCAACCACCACAGTGGCGCTTAGCGACACTGTGAGTCACCCACACCAAATTCCAGAAGGCTCAGAAGAAGCAAAGTTTGTTAAATAACACTAAGAGTGTTTATATGTAGCGCACAGTGTAGTAGTCTCAACGATATAAGTTAACAATTCAGATAAAAGGCGCTTATTTTTTTCCCCTACGCGTCCCCTATGTCCAGCTGACGAGCTCGAACCTGAAGGGACACTTCCTGTTTAAAACAGGAAGGATGAACGAATTAAGCCACCAATGGCTTTTGTATTGATTTATTACTATGTCGTGTGCTAGCACACGTTCCATGAATAGCGAGAATTCAATTCTCCGTATTTGGTGTGAGGATGGACTAAAACTGGTTTTCAAAATACGTTCACATTTTTACGCATATTATTTTTTTTATTACAGGTGGAAGAAATTCATTCCCACCCCTTTTGTTCCTTTCCCCTTCCTTAACCGGCACGGGAAACGAAAATCTTGGGTACATGGTAATTTTCATTGCTTGCGCGGACATACTTGATTTAACGCCCCCCCAAGTGGTATTCTTGCTCAGCTTCGATTCAAGATACGTTGCATTAAATGATATACCAATGACTACGTTTTAATTTTTTGTACAGAGATTGCGCCACGACAGAGACTACGAATCAATTAATAAATAAATCATAGTGACTCCGGCAAGGTCTGCCTTCACTAAGTAAGCGACGAAGATATTTTTGTTCCGTTCAAGTAAGAGGATCTGGGGCTTTAGCGCCCGACTTATCAGAATGGCGTTATTTTTCTTCGTATTATTCTTAAGTATGTTTTACCCGCAAGTGCAAGCCTTAACTTTTAAAGAATTCATTCGTCGAGCCTTTACATACCCCTATTTGTTTGGTACTTTTGTTATCATTGCTCTCTTGGCCATTTGTTTGTTTTTAGTGCTTAGTTGCCTGTGTCACCGCTGCTCTGGCCGACGACCCGTTCAAGTTCAATCGCAGAACGTGGATGACATCAGCATGACCGATCTCGGAGGCGAATGTAGCTTTCATAGTTTGCACGTATATGAAAATGCAGGTTTTAAAGCTTCAACGGCGACACTCCACGAAGACACGTCCCCGCATGGGCAAAATCCCCCAGTCTTGGGAATTATAAGTCCGCCCCCAATCTTACGTCAGTACGATGACGTAAGGCCCCCAGTCATGGTTCCGCCCTTGCCGCACCCTGTAAGCGAACTCTCTCCCGTCAGTTTACTTGTGGACCCCGCAGTCTGTAGTTCGCACCAGGCTCCACCCGCCTCCGTCGAGGTGTCCCGCACACAGGCGCGTGACCTGTCCGCTGATCGGCCGTTACCCCGTCCCGAAGTAGAGATGGGCCGATAGCCTTTATTGCCCACTCCTCGTATGATGACTTATCTTTCTTTTAAATCGTTTTTCGGGTCCAGAGTTGGTCTGGGATGGCTTATTTTCTCCCACCAGGAATGGTTCCCTAAACGTGCCTTGAACGCCGACTAGCATTTTGTTTATTTTCCTCGTCCCCAGCCTGGTAATCTGGAGGCACCTCGATTGAAATCCACGCCGCGAGCGCCGCCGTCAGCTCGCTCTAAAAACGGCTCATTTTGTTAAATGTACGGTTGATTGTTGCCTACGTCATAAGGCAAACCAGAGGCGACGGGTCTGGCGCGCAACCTTTTCCGCGCAGTTAACGTCTACCGGCCAATTCCCCCCCTTCTGGCGTCTCGCTTCCCGCACGGAAAAACCTCTCGCGAGGTGCCCGCCGCGATGTCTTGCTCGGATTTTGTTGTGCGCTGCAGAAAACTTATAACTGACCTTTGCCCGGAGAGAGAGGCATCCGTTCAGGGTTGCCAGGCCCCAGTTTTTAAATGAACAGAGTTTCAGTCGCCTTTCTTGTGGTCTGGGATTTCTCTCCGCTCGTGTCTTCCAACGACACTGGCGACTTCGTGCACCCGCCCCCCCCCCCCGGCACCTGCTCGGTGATCTGTCCTTCGCGACCGTGAGATCTTTCTCTCTTTAGCGCGGTTTCTTTATCGCCAAAGTTAGTGTTGCCAGCCATCGCGTTCTAGTTCTAGAAACACCCACGAGCTTTCCACGCCAAGGAACCAACTTCGCTCGAGACGAGTTGAACGAAATGTCGCCTGCAGCATTCTGGACTTCGGACCTCGCATGCGCCTGAGAAACTCACGTTCCGCTTAGGTTCCGGAATTCCGGACTCAAATTACGACCAACAGAGCCGAGTATCCTCTTGACAGCCTGCATTCTGTACCCGGGTTCCGTAATAGCACTCACCGCAAACCAGGGGACCATTTCCTATCCGTTCACTTTCTAAGAACAGAGGTTTTTTTTTTAGATATACTTCAATACAAGGTTATGGAAGCGGATATTTCACATTGGGTTTTTTAACGTTCATCTCGTGGAATGAGGCTATACTTCGAACATTTCATTCTAAGGTTACAGCATCCCTTTGGTTGTTTTTTCCTTGACAGTTGACAGCCGTTTATTCAATTGATCCGTGCCGATATATTTATTTCTCTCTTTTTGTTTTTGTCTGAATAGCATTCTTGATACAGGGATTGGGTCTTACGGGGCTCAGCCATTTCCCTTCCGAAGTTTCTTACGTTAATCCCAGGGAATTAGCGTTTGGGGTAATCCTTTTGGGGACAGTCACAAAACTGTTTCCTTGGCTAGCCACGACGAAATAACCCGCCCTTCGGCGGTACCGTTTACATTATGTTTCAGTTATTTATAACTTCCACACTCCCTTCTAGTGGCAAGCAGCCAATTATTTGACGTATTTTTAATTCTCGGCACATTAAATTTACTACCTGTAATTTATTAATTCAACTTCTCCTTTCTAGGCAGCCACAATAAAATCTCGCATTTTAAACCAATGTCAACGCACATTATTCCCCCGGAGTTATTACAAAGTACGGTCCTTATGAACGTTAACCATATCTTCCCTTGTTTATTTTGTACCCCCCCCCCCTCAATGGCAAAACGTCGCTTGTAACGTCCCCTTGGTACCCCGACGAACCCTTAAAATATTTGCTTTCTTTTACACCGTTGGGAGGGGCAATATCTAGCAGCCGTACCAACTTACAGCTGCTTTAAATAAACCTTGTTTTCCCATGAACAATTTTTTTTGTAGAATTAACACCCCCCCATCCATTTCCCCCCTTTTATTTTTGGTATAATCTTTCATTTCTTTTTGTAAGTTTTAATACTCGTATTACATTACGTGTACCCCCCCTCCCCGGCTTCAACACATAGGCCTGACCATTATCTATTTTACACATATCGTTTATTTTTACGACGGTCAGTTATTTATTTTTTAAATAGACATTCTTATTTCGCCCCAGCATCAGTTGTTTTGCCGGAACCTCGCGATTCTGGGCTTCCGACCTTACATTTCCTTCGCTCGCCCGTATGGGGATCTACAACAGGTCCCATTCCCTGCATCAAGCGTCGTTTACACCGATGCTTTTGCCTAATCGCAACGACTCTAATTACCCATAGCATTTACGCCGTTGTGCAGGAACATCCATATCACCTTATTGCCCCTGTGTTTTGGATTTATTTTAGACCCCTTTTATTTTTATTATTCGTATTTACGCCACCGACCCCCCCCCTCTTTTATAGTTTAATTGTTTCCCTTGTGGCCCCGGTACTCTGTCTCCAGAGTTCCACTACTTCTTGCCTTTGGTTTTAGAGTGACAATAGTCCTTTCCAAATAGTATTGGTGGCCCTGAAAAGGGCCGTTTTGCACGAACTTCGGCGTCCTTCTCGGCTAATTGGGACGGGGACGTCCGACCTCTGAGATCCCCCACTGCCGGCAGAAAAGCCTAATCCCATTCAGGAGAAGGAGCCACCGCACTAGCCGCTTCATGATATGGCGTCGTGTCCGCCTCCACCTCTGGAGCCCTCGTCGGCCCACTCGAAAGGGAGGATACCGCAGCACCCGGATTTCTCCGCGTATGCGCGCTTGCTCCCTCTCGAGTTCCGCCACTGCACGAATGGGGTGGTGACCCCCTCCCTGTATTAGGTCCCCCAATACAGTTTGCACCGCCCGCAACATAGCAGGCGACGCCTCCGCCATGGCACATAGGGCCCGTAGATGGCTCCAGGAAGCCAGCCCGGGGAAGAAGGACGATAACAACGGACCAAGGGGGTCCATGTTTCACCGCTGTCTTTTGCCGTCTGATAGGTACACCATTTCTAGCCTTGATCAGGCGATGGCGCATACGTTCCCACGCCCCCCCGTATAATGTTGCTGATGTTTTAATTTCGAGCCAATCATAACTCTAGGTGTTCATTACATCTCCAGCACTCTTCGCTCAGCGAGCAACAGTTCGCACGATTTTGCTATGATTTTCACTGACTGATGCATTTTTTTTTCTGCTTCGTTTCAGACTCGCGATCATGGGATCGACCCCCCCTATTTTTTTCATGTCCCTTCTCTTCCTGTTTGTCTCCCCCTCGTTTTCGGCTCTGCATACTTCCGAGGATAGTGACCTCTTCTTCGAATCCCTCGGTCTTTATTACGAAAAACAGGCACTAATGGTCCACACGTACGAACACGTCTTTACGACAGTCAATGTACACCTCGATATAAATATCCGCACTCAAAACCCTCAGAATTGTTCTCGCTGGACTCAGATTCAAAACAACTCGCGGGAAAAGATTGAATCTTACCTGCATGATGTCTCGCAGTATTTTCCATGTAGATTCACCGTCGGAGATTTTCGGCCGAACTGCGGAGTGCCCTTGTCGAATGGATCAGTACATTCAAGGGAAAAACGTTCAATTATTTTTAACCTTTTAAACTTGTTCGCCGCCGGCCTGAGTGTTTTTAATTCATTTTCAATCCACCATCTGCAGCCTCCGTTCGGGCCCTGCCGGCCAATCAACACGCGATTGCCGAGGAAATAAAATTCATGAAAAAGATTCAAGTCAAAGCCTTTAGTAAAGTACACGACATTTTGCTAATTTTGAAACGTTCCGTTCTGGAACTACAAGACGAACTTATTAACAAATTTTGTGATATATATACAGAGGAAAAGCATATTTTGGCAATGATGCAGGCTTCTCAGCTGTTCGAGCGCCTCGACTTCTTAATTATGAAATTGTCTTTAAATAAATTATCATACCATATCCTTACCCCGACTTGGCTTCGCATTTTTATTCAAGGGCACCCCCAATTTAAAACCACACTGTACACCACTGATGTTGGGTTGTTTTACGCCCTGACCAATGACGTCGATACGAATTCCTTTCATCTCCTACTAGAGACACCCTTGCTCCCCTTGGACGCGATTTCTCCGGTGTACCGTGCAATTAATTTGGGATCCTATCAGCAGGGCCACTGGTCCCGTGTTCGAATCCCGGAATTGACATACAGGGTGATGCAGAATGGCGCGCCCCGTTTTGTGGAAATTATCGCCAGTGCATGTAAATTTACTAACTTCCTTTACGTGTGCCACCATACGGAACTATCTATAGACCCCCACGTCACTTGTTTGCAAAATTTAGTGGATGTCAATTCCACCGAAGGATGTGCCATGGAGATCAAGTCTCACTCTGGCCCCGAACTCCGTAAAACCCGGTCACGCCACGGCATACTTGTTGCCGGTATTGGTAAATTCATTTCCTCCCAGCTTCTTAACGGTAAAATCCATACACGTCGCACTATTGAAGTACTTCCCGGTCGCACTGTTTTCTTGAATTACAGTCAATTTGACCAACTCATTTTTGACGATGAAATTATGCACACTCGGCCTATGGCCGACGCGTACATAGAACCCCGACCTGTTAAAATGTTTACGGACGAGTCTGTTAACTTTACGGGCCTCGTTTTTCCGGACTGGACTGACATGACGCTGGCGCTACAGCAGTTGAATAATTCCCTCAATCGCGATATTCCACTCCATGATGTTTTAGTTTCCAACCTCCCAGTTACAGTTTTTATTTTAATTTTTTGGAATGCTGCGTTAACAGGATATTTCCTGTATTTCTGTTATCGAACCCGGAACCAACCGGTTTCTTCCGACTAAATTCCGGGGTACCCATCTACGTGCAAGTCGCGATACATGTTTTGCGTTTCGCTTACAGTTTTTAGGTTTTAAACCACTTTTTATATTTATAAGTTTATAGACCCCCCATCATGACTGAACAGGTATCACCTCTTTTGTTTTTACTAACTTCTCTCTCCTACACGCTAACCTATGTTCGTGCCACCTCGCAACCCACTGAGGCCCGGCTTTATTCATGGACTTTCACGGGCGGATCCGGCGCCCCACGAAGGATGGGATTCCAGACTTCCAGAGTGCTCCAGGAGGCTGTGACCTCCCCTTACGTCACGGCCAGAAGACTATCCAGGACTACTACAAAAGAGGCCTCCCCTCTTACAGGACAAAAGTGCATCGTTCAACCCCCTCCGGGGCTCATCATGCTAAGCGTCGTGTTCCTGGACCGCAATCGCCGGAACTTGTCCAGAATTAGCAAGCCCCAGTGGTTGTTCGTGCCTGCACTCACCAGGACCCCCGAGTGGATTCCCCCGTTCCAGAACAGTAGCAGCCAGATGACCCCCCCCCCCCAAGTGTCATCCGTTCGTCCCAGCGACACCCCCCCCCCCCAGGAACGTCCCAGGTGCGTGGCTAACACCTTCCCACAGTGGCTTGTAACCAGATATCACCAGCGGCCCCACCACTACTCTTCAGGTTCCCGAGCCAAGGAGGACCCAGCGCCATCGGAACCTCCCCTCCTGAGTCCTTAATTTCGTGACCAGCAACGCCCAGTGTCCCCACATCAGTTCACCAATGTGCTAACGTCACACTTCAGGATTCACGTTGCCGCCGCTGTTCGTCTGTCCACTCCAGGATCTTCACGACGCCCCCCCCCCCCACCCTCGTCGAGTGTTCACCATTTGGACCCAGTGCCCATCTCCGCACCACATCTCTCCTCCAAGTGCGTCGTCCAGGGCTTCACTTCGACCCCAGCGGGAAGCACCTACTTTTGCAGTCAACAGTGTTACCCCCCCCCCTTTTTCCACATTGCCAAGATTCTTCATTCTTGGATTCGACACCTGATCCAGGCTTGCCCAACATACATCGCACGCGTTCGTGTGTTCGGGTCTCCTCATCGACCTTCGACGTGCATACGACCACTTCTTGGTGGACCTCCTCACGCTCACTCATGCGTTCCCTCACGCCGTATACCGAAATCTGTGAAAATGGACGCTCTACCAGTGCCGTTTTCGCGTGTCTGTTCCTCCTGGACTCCCACTGTACGCGAGCCAGAACTTTCTTCCAGGAATAGCCTTTCGGTGACGTTATCCGGACTTATAGGATAACCTTCGTTCCAGTTTCCAGGATCTCAGCTGTGCGTGTGTCGTGTGTGTGTGTATCGCGTCGTCGTGTGCTGCTCATGTGTTCGACTCCCGTCGCCGGATCTGCAAGAACAGTTCGCCGATCTCCATTACCAATGAGCGCTCGCCATCGCGATTGCTAATGGAGTATCCTTCAGCTGTGCATAAAGAACGCTAACTAAGTGTCTTTTTTTCTGTTTCCCTCTGACTATATGTCAAAAACACAAACTTGCAGTGTACCATCGGGGAAACAGTTTTTTTTCAGACCGGCAGAAAGACTTGAACAATTTGAACGTAAATTTCTGCCACTAATGTTAATACTTTTCAAATTCTGTGTATCAAATCAAAGTACATTGATTTTTTGGGAAGCAAATCATCCCATGTACATATATTAAATATTTCAATTTCACCTTCCTTGTGTAAGATAGTTAAAAATATCATTGCTTGCGAACCCTTCAGGTCTCTACTTTTGTATCTTATTGCATGATTTTTTTTCTTGGGTATTGATACCAAGTTTTTTTTTTTTTTTTAGTTTTTTTTAGGTGATATAGACATTCCCCCGTTAATGGGGTAAAAACAATCTCCGTGTTTTCCGAACAATGCGCAATGGAATTACCCTTGCCCAGGAATCAAAGATACCTTTTATCTTCCGTGTTACAGTGCTTTCGTGTGCTCCGGTGTCAAGTGCTTCAGCGCGTGCCGAGTGACATGTGATAAATAAGTTCGTCGTCAGCGCTGACACGAGAGATTGCTCTGTCAGCGCCACCCGAGAGTCATAAGACGCACGACGTCAGTCTCGCGAACCGCAAATCGGTTCAGTATGTAACCCAGCAGTTTAGAATTAGGTTCTGCATGATATTATGTTGTGTTTATTTTTTGGTTGTGTACCGATTCTTGCCTTTTTGTATGTTCTCTGGTTTTTATTCAAATATACTTTCTTCTATCCTTGACTGGACAGGATGGGTAGACGCGACTTTATTTATTTAGGCAGCAGGTCTACACACGAAATTAACTTCCCTCGAGGATGAATAGTCGCGCCCATTTTTTTTATTATTTTTTTTATTTTTAAGCAGCAGGTTTTCAAAAAATTAACTTCCCTACGTGAACCTAATTTTTTGCCCCAGAGCGGTGTGCCGTATCACGCCGCAGACGTGAATCGAACCTAGGACCCGGGTATCATAAATAAATAGGCTAATCACGTTATAAAAAGGGTCCCGCTGAAGCATTGGAAAAAGAGCTTCTTAAAAGCTCATCGCGACAGCGTCCTTCAGCGGAGTTGGAAAAACTCCGCTGACATTGCATTAGAAAATGAAATCAGGAATCAGCGTTCTTCCGCAGGATTGCCGTTGCGAGAGGACGCGATCGAAGCAAGCGTCGTAACGGCCGATAGTTCGAATTTCACATAAATAGGTCGCGTGAGAAAATATCAGTCTTAGTTGTCTTCCGTCAGTCAGATGAAGTAGTTATTACAAAATAAATCCGTGTCTAGTTGTTTGCAGTTTACGCGAGAGAGCTCCAAAGGCATCGTAAGTTCAGAAAAAGGAGCAAACGAACAATCGGGAAGTTAAAGTTATCGTTAGAATATCGGTCGGCGAAAGTACAGAGTTTGGAGCCCGGAGTTGCTCCCTCGTCCGTTTTCTTTCAGAGTAGGACCACGTCGATCCAAGGACCAGCGGAGAAGAGATCGCCGTAGAACTCCAGGTAACGAACATTCCTTGTCTTTCCTTCCCCTGCCTGTTCAGTCAAAGGTATAGTGTTTAAATATATGTCCGTGTGTTCTTATTTACGGGGCTAGTCCCCTTGTAGTTTAGTGTCGACGTGCTCTCCAGAGCTACCCCTTTCCTTTTACAACGTTCCTCTCGCCTAACAAGCGAGTGGCTAAAGGCTGTCATAGCCTATCTACGATCCCCGCTCTTAGTCTTTATACGATATCAGTGAGATGATGGTGGTGATTCTGGAGTTGGCAACCTGATTTCCTAGGAGATTGAAAATTTATTTCTATTCATAGCCTAGGACCACGTGACATAGTGAGATTGCCCAGATCTCGGACTCAGTGTACGCCACTGAGTGATTAGTAATTCGACCTATTCCTGGAAAGGGGTAATACTAGAGCACATTTGCAACAAATTTGACCCTATGCACCGGGGTCGGAAATCAATGGGTTCCGAGTTATTGCAGTTGTAGATTTTCGAGACATGTTCCAACTTGCGACCAAAAAACTACTAATTGTGAAAAAACTACTACACCCTGGGCACTTAATCGATCCGTTGCTAACAGCTGACGAATGAGTGACTACTGAAAAAAAAATCATGCCCAAAATTCCCATACCCACAGAAATAAACAGTCATTGGAGCACACGTCATGAAGAAATTTGGAAATTAGTATAAATCGAAGAGGATTACTCAAAAGAATGGTAACACTAAATACCGACACTGAAGACCCCCATCATCTGACAATAATTCTGTGGACGGATGAATCTAAATTCGACCGCGATAGCATTACGAATTTCCATAATGCGCATTTTTGGGCCCCTAAGGGTCATAATCCAAGAAAATCTAAAGAAAAGGCTCACCAGAGAAAATTCTCACTGAATGGGTGGATGGGAATCGAATCATCCACAATCATGTCATCGGGCCATTCTTTCTACCACAAAACCTAAACGGCATTACCTACGAAAACTTCCCAAGAGAAGAAATGACGACGCTTCTGGAGAATGTGCCGCTCGCCACAAGAAGGGGTATTTCTGTTTATTTCTGTGGGTATGGGAATTTTAGGCATGTTTTTTTTTTCCAGTAGTCACTCATTCGTCAGCTGTTAGCAACGGGTCGATTAAGTGCCCAGGGTGTAGTAGTTCTTTTCACAATTAGTACTTTTTTGGTCGCAAGTTGGAACATGTCTCGAAAATCTACAAACAGCAATAACTCGGAACCCATTGACTTCCGACCCCCGGTGCATAGGGTCAAATTTGTTGCAAATGTGCTCTAGTATTACCCCTTTCCAGGAATAGGTCGAATTACCAATCACCCTGTATATATATGTGTGAAATGTAGTAATATATATATTACTACAGGGTGGCTCAATAAGTCACTTAACACGAAGTGACTTATTTTCTTTGGCATTTTAATTCAATGGATAGTAGTAGACTCCTCAAGCAACCCCCTATGTCCACGTCTGCTCGTTCTACAACTTTAGTCGCTAAACCTAACTCTTAGTTTCAACTTTCAACCAAAAGATGGCACTGACCGTCATGTCCGTACACCATTGGCTCTCCAGAACTCGGTTGGCGGAGTATCCTCGGCTTCCGAGAGCACAGTAGGTACATTCATAAGAGCTGCCAGACGGGTACACAGTATGCAAGTGGCTACCTGTAATGTCCACACCTCCTATAATGACTGCTATCGGGAGATGGCCCTGGAAATATGCAATGGAAACATGTGTGAATATTTTTTGCACGTGCTCGTTGCTCGCTCTCGCACTTTCTCTCTGTATCACACAGGGTGTCATTCTAATGGTCCCACGGACCATGGAGACGTATAGAGGACATCAAAACACACAAGTTTTCTACATTTTTCTCGTTGGTGCATTATTTCTTCGCTACAGTCGTTCAAAGAAGGCCGTTTTGCCGCCTGAATGCTGGCAACCATACACAACATTTGATTGCATCTGTGACGTCATATCCCGTTGTGAAGCGATGCGTTCCAGGGTTGCCAGGAACACACATATTCTGTTAAAAATGACATAGCTACAATCAGCCACATTATGCAAAGTAAAACAGAAAAAGAAAAAACACGTTCTTTAACCCAACAGGAAGTAAACAAACGATACGAAAAATGGTAGAAAGAAAATAGAATTCAAGTGGAAGTGGTCATATTGAATTTTTTTTCTCAGATTACATGTCAACTTGCAAATCTAGTTACCAAGTTGGCATCTACAATTTAGTCTATCCACGTCGTCCTTCTGATACTAGTTGTCTGTACACTGAACAGATGACAAAATAGAAATGAAAGAACTCAAAATTCAAAAGGTAAGCAACACATCATATAATGTATATTCAGTGCAAGTGGCAAAAATGGTTGAAAAGCAGGGATATAAGTACGTAGTTGTAATACAAGCTCTCCGACGACTGTGTTTATCTACGCACCGGATACATATGTAATAGTTTCCTACTGTGAACAGGGAAGTATATTCGTTACTCATTCATCATTAGATTGTCACTGTGGTTGTAAGTGTCTTAGCCGTAATGTAACAACGTGAAACTCGGATACTTCCGTTATCAGCACAAAAGTACCACAAGGCATCTGGACACAAGCCTGTAGATATCAACCTTGCAACGAGATTTGCAAATATTTGACATGTAGCTGGGCGTAAACAGCCACATGTAAGCTCTAATACAATATAATTTATTGTTGTTGATATTTGACATGTAGGCTGAGACAAAATCCGATATTGAATACGTTTTTACCACATCTCATATCGTTCGTTCATTTCCCCCTTCCCCTGAGATAACTGCTGATCTTCTGGCTGGTAGGCTATGATACGATCAAAGTTGTGTTGGGTTGCCAGCATCCAGGCGACAAAACGGGCTTTTCTGAACGACTGTAGCGCCGAAATGATGCACCAACGAGAAAAGTGTTACGGAGAAAAATTGTTTGTTTTGATGTCCTCTATACGTTTCCATGGTCCGAGGGCGCCATTAAAACGACACCCTGTATATATACTTTATTTTCTCTCTTCTATCACTCAGTTTCTCTTTCTGTCTCTTTATTACTATCTCTATCTTTCTCTCTTTCTCGCTCTCCTCTATCACTTTAGTTATCTTTCTCTGTCTCTCTTTCTCCTTCTCTATCACTCTGTTTCTGTCTCCTTATTACTCTCTCTCTCTCTCTCTCACACACACACACACGCACACGCTCGCGAGCCTGACGGTGTCCCTTCTGGGCACGATTCTGTTTTCCTGAAGATAATACGGCATTTTGAAAGTGAATCAAATGAAAACCTTCATTTTTTTCGCTCTTCTTTCGTGTAGGATGGCACAAATTTACCATACTCAGCACAGAATCCTTGCTCATTTACACATATTAACAGTGTTGAGTAACTGACTGGATTCCAGAAAGAAATATCATTCGGGTTGCGCATATTTGTATACAAGCTGTAGTGGTCGGCATATGCAGCGATGTTAAATATTCTTTATCCGGAAAACGATGCAGCACTTTTAAGGTTGCAGTCTGCAAGAAATCCCTACTCTTGACTCGTGGAAGTGTTTTGTGGAGCTGACATATTGACAATTGGGGCAAACTGATGTTTTGTATCCAACGTGACTAGTGCTACAACCTTGCGGATTTTGTAACAAGGAATACCTCATGTATATATGAGGTGTGCGTAACTTTTGTTGTATTTTAAGGGCTTCGTTTGATTCACCCTCATGTATATAATTATTACTTAGTTAATGAAGGCGTTATTAAAATCGACTTATCACCGTACAGTTAGGCAACACACATAAACCTTGCAGGATCAAAGTGTCCCACTTTTATTGCCGGTGACTGTACATAGGCATGAGTTACTATTTGTCTCGCACCCATGAACTAAGGTTATATAGAACGAACAAATCCGATGCTTTATGGATTTACGCACCTTGAATCTGTAAAGGATCCGTTTAATCATCTGCGTAGGTGACGAAACACGGGCAGAGTGATTCTCGTTCAGCCAATCCAATTCTAACTGAGCTCTCACTAATTCGTACACCCTTTCGAGATCGGCAGAACAACCGGCACCGCAACAGCTGCAAGAAATAGAATTACATTCTAGCTGCCTAACCAATTTGGACACTCTTCTCATCAGGCACGTATCCAGAGGGGGGGCTTAGGGGGCTTGAGCCCCCCCCGAAAGTTTTAGGTTTACACTAGATAAAATGAGGTTTTTGATTTCTTGTGGTGTGAAATAAAATAATGTGATAATATTTTAAGGAGAGAAATAATTATCGAGGTAAGACGGAGAATGTTCCGTAACCCTGTTATTGACAATAGCACGTATCCAAGATGGGGCACAGGGGGCTCGACCCTCTCCCCAGGAAATTTTTCAGTTTACGTTAGATAAAATTAGGCTTTTGGCTTCTTAAATAATGTGAAAATAATGTAAGGAGAGAAATAATTATCGAGGCAAGACGGAGCATGTTTTATACCCCTGTTATTGTTAATGGCTCGAGCCCCCCCCCCCCCCTCTCCCTCAGGAAATTTTTCAATTTACACTAGATAAAATTAGATTTTTGGCGTCTTGAATAATGTGAAGATAATAAATTTATAAATCTGGGAGAAATAATTATCGAGACAAAACTGAGAATGTTCTATAACCCTATTATTGTCAATAGCATGTATCCAAGGTGGGAATCAGGAGGCTCAAGCCCCCCTTCAGGAATTTTTTCTGTTTACACTAGATAAAATTAGGATTTTGGCTTCTTGAATAATGTGATGATAATTTGGGAGAAATAATTATCGAGACAAGATGGAGAATGTTCTATAACCCTGTTATTGTTAATAGCACGTATCCAAGCTGGGGTTGAGGTGGCTCGAGCCCCCCCAGGATTTTTTTTTATTTTACACTAGATAAAATCAGGTTTTTGGCTTTTTTAATAATGTGACGATGATTTAAGGAGATAGACAATTATCGAGGCAAGACGGAGAATGGTCTATAACCCTGTTGTTGATAATATTGCACGTACACTTTTCTTGCGCTTTCGGTGTTGTCGCAGCGCACTTGAGCACTATATAGAAACTTGTCAGCATTTGGAAGCTGCACAACAAAGGTAGCGCCACACGTAGGGCGATTCGTTGTAATTTCTAATCTCTGGAAGACGGGAGAGGGTACGTTCTTGAATGAGAGAAGGAGTCAACTACTGGCAATATTAACGAATCGTTTTATCTGCGGAACTTTCTAGAATATAATGAGCATATAAATTCGCGGATTCAATTTTTCGGTTGATCTGTACAAAGAATCGGTTAATGAGATTTCAGAGGTAAGTGTGACATACAGTCGATTGGTGATCAGATCAGTCAGCGTCCTCTGATTGCTTTATAAGATATAGTGATTCGAAAATGAAGACAGCAGAACTTCCGGGGCCTCAGTGTAGTGCTAGTTCGGTTCGAGGGCCGAAGAGATCAAAGGTCTCTCTCTAAAGTGAATATTTCAGCAGTACCGGATATTGGAGTGGTTTATTAAAACAGAAATAAACTGCATAGATCAACTGAAAAGCAAAGTTTTGAGTGATGATTTAATTTTGCCAGAACTAAATTTCGTATATGCAGTTCGAGAATTTCATGGTATAAAAAAATACTTTTGTTTAAGCCTACTGGGTTCGAGACACATTTAAACACTTAACTACAATAAAGAGACAGCCGAAAATTTTATGAATGTCGAGAAGAGAAAGCAAGAAGATGTTGCATATGTAGACATTTTAGGCGGAAATTGCAGGCTCTACCAGGACCCAAATCAGGGCTCTACCAACTGAGCCCCCTAGCCATCCTGGACTTCAACCGATTTTTCGTTAAAATGTCTACATAGTAAGGTGTTGCCTGTATAGTGAACAAGCACAGAAAATATAGGAGAGAGAAGAAAACTGAGGAGCATTCCCACCGGTTGAGGATAATTTTTTTCTGTGGTCAACAAGAGCTACTACTTCGAGGTGACAATGACAGTGGCCTAATAAGAGAGATTTCACACCGTGTCGCCTGAAGATTAGGTTTGTGCGGCCTTTTGTGTCGCTACGGTGTAACCATTCCAATCGACATGTATCGCGTGTCCCTTCGGTCTGAAACCTTCCTAAGTCTTGAAAATCCAAGACACAAGGATGGAAAATTAGGACCTTGTTAAGGTTAGGTGTGAAGGCAGGCAGACGACAGCACCCTAAAGGATCATATCCAAACCTGCAGGAAGAACGCATCTTACTTCAATCTCCAATACGATGATAAAAACTTCTGGTGAGTTGATTTTAAAAATTGTGTCCGAGATAAGAGGCGTGAAGAGAGGCGTGCCCAGGATTTTCGGAAGGGAGAGGGGTTACGCATACTATTGTTGGTGGTCAGTCCTGATTTTGCCATTTTTTTCCCTGTCTTTGACGTTCCTTTTTTTTTTTTTTAATGAATACTGGATCAAATGGGGTTATTACCTCACCAAACCTCCCTTGGGCACGTCACTGGAGATAAATGAGTAAGCATTTCATCATACTGGGATACGAAACATTAGATGTGTTGGGAACGGAAGGGTTTTCACTGTGCATTAATTGTTTCGTGATCCACCTGTATTCGAGAAGACTTCCTTTGTTTCCTGCCGATATATGACAAGACAGCGGAAGCAGTGACAGGCATTTTTGAACACTTGTGAGTGCTAAGGCCTGAATCTGAACAATTTGGTGGGTTTCGGCTTTTATAAGAGCTGAAAAAATGGGAGGACAAGACACGTAAGTGGTGTTCAGGCTCGAATCAGAGAGAAATATTCGAGAGCTGTCTGCGTCCAGTTCGCAGCCCACAATTTGAATCTCGCGTTGTCGAGTGGATTGTCCATCCCGTGCATGTGTAACAGCTTCGTAAAAACACTCAAAGACACCATAGATGTTTTTATGCCTGATGAGAAGAAATGGACAAACCCACATACTGAGATGGTTCCGGCACACAATATTAATGTATGGAAACAGAGGAGTCGAGTGGTAAAAAATGTTCCGATTTAAATGAAAGCCTTACAGTGGCAACGATTTAAGGAATAGTTGCTCCACATTTTTTATTTTTTTGCCTCAACATTATGACCTCTTAATGTTAAGCCTTGGCTACCAAGAGAAAGTAAACTTTCCTTGCAACGCCCTCCTCACGCCCCCCCCCCTCCCCCCGTCGCCGTTTTGGAACCCAATTGCCACCTCTGGTCTTAAACACACAATTGTGAGGTTCTTACTATACCCCTTAAAAAAATGGTGTTGAGCCCCCCCCGAAAGGAATTCCTGGATACGTGCCTGCTTCTCATGTCATCAGAAACATAGGCATCACAACAGCTGTGTGTATCGACTAAAATTAGAATTAAAGGAATTATATGCAGTTAAAGCCCCTATCACACGGAACTGGATTTCTATTTGTAATGCTCTAGTTGACGATGGACTGGCTACCCATTTGCTAGTTTTCGCCTCACACGGTACTTGTTATACCGTACTTGTCGATAGTCTTTCGTTTCCATAATGGCGGCCGCGCGAGATGTAAACAACGTATCACTTCACACTTTTAAAATACGATAACTATCCAACCGAGAGGAATATCGCATCGCATTAAATGGTTTTAGGTAGAGAAGAACGGCGCTGATAAAATACGTACTTTACAACGTTTATTATACACGTATGGAAGAATATTTTAGCTTTTTCAATTGTAAACTTGCCTTTCGTGTTGTATGCACTCGGAAGCCACAGACAAAAAAAGGCTACTTTACAAACTCACAGATTATCTTCACATGGCCAAACTTTGCTCTGATTGGCTGTTCCACAGAATCTAGTCGAAGAAGTTAGTAGCAATTAGAACATGTCCTATTCCTCAAAACCAGTCAAGCAGTCAGCCAGGCGGCCATGATTACTACCCAGAAAGTTAGTTCATCGCCAACTAACTAGAAATCCAGTTCCGTGAGATAGGGGCTTTATTCAAACAAATACACATGTTGCGAAACCACGTTAGTGAACAGCTGTGTTGATTTACGTGGAAAGTGTTTCGTTTACACCTCCACCGATTTAGTCAGGACAGCAGTGGCGTCGCGTGCTGTTCACATACGGGTGTTCACAATAATTTCTTTATACTGAATGGAGATTTACTTCTCTCCCTTGTAACTTCATCTTCAATTGAAAAAGTAGGAATAACAGTTCAACTTATTTTCAACTATTTCCCACAAAAATCACGCTATATTTGAAGTAATACATTTTTTTTTCAATTAACACCCTTTTAATTACGCAATTTACAATTAGTAATGGTTAGTGCAACCTAATTAGTATAACATGCAATCTCAGGTATGTACAATGCAAGACTACCATACTTCGCAATCTACTTTCTATTACACCGACCATATGTTAACCAACCACATTCATTCAGCATTGAAAGCACGTGCATCGTTAGCGGGACAGAGGGGAGGACGCGTCCAGTCCAGAAAAAAAATATTTTGTATGTAAGATATTTGGGAATTATACAGAATGACCTCGCCCCGCCCACAATAACTCGGTTGGGATGCTTATGATCAATGTGACATTCCATATGTTCCTTCTTCCCTCGTTTTTCGTATTTTCCCTCCTAGCATCATTTTGCCATGGTTCAGAGAGATTGATTTTTGACCATTTAATGCAAGGGTTCTCAAATTTCTTTGCTTCACGGGGCCCTTAGCGTTTCAAGATTTTTCCGCCGCGCCCAGAATGTAGCCCTCTCTAACACTTGCATCAGTCAGTTACTTGTAAGATTGCATGCCTTAAGTTAAAAATTAAACACGTATTTCAAATTCAGAAACATTTCATATGTAAAAATGTACTAAATAAGCACATATTTGAAACATCCATAGCACTGACTAACAATTCAGTGAAAATATTGGAACATTTCGCAGCGCCCCTGCGCCCCTCAGGATGCCGCGGCACACTCTTACTATTAACATATTTACCCGTCGTTGCCTTCTAATCGAGGGGTCCTCGGTTCGATACCCGTGGAGGAACTTAGTTATTCGAATCCCACTTAAAACTGTAGGTCCAGTCCCGATTAGTCTTACTGAGCATAAATTGGACTTAAAACACCAAAAAATCAATCAAACATATTTACCATCCTTGATCTTATGCATTGCACGAAACTAATCGTTCCAGAGGCAGTCTTTTTGTATAGCTATGTGCAAATGGTAACAAACGCCCAGAATGTGTCCTTTGCCCATCCATGCTTCGAGTGAATTGTTCAATTACAAGAACTGTCCGATGAAAAAAGAATAACAATTCTCTTTTAGGTATATTAAAATATTTTTTTAATGTATCTATTACAAACAAGACTACTTACTGATTTGTCCGAATAAGTGGCCAAAGAACACACTCTAAATATGCACTTTCAATTATACATTTGCACATGAACTCCCTCCTGAAGGATAACCGGCCGAAGCCTATAATTGAGCTCTAGATATTACACAGAAAAAAATAAAATTCTCACTGTGGGTCGAGTAATTGAACGCCACACACCGACGCACAATGCACTTAATAATGATATCAAGAGAAACTAAATTCTACATTATGCTGGCACTTACCTTTATAGAGGATACAGTTCCTTTAGTAATTTCTGTTGCAACCACTGTGGTGAATTTTACTTGTATTCTACCTCTTGTACAATGTAGAGGTCCGGCTGGTGAGGGCCCATCCTTTTTACTTCAGTTCGTTCTGCTTCGCTCATTCGCGAAAATGGAGTTTCTTTCAAACTCCTAACAGTATTCATAGTGTACAAAACACAACACTACACTACACACACACACACGGCACAACACACACACCAGTAGCGTACGCAGGATTTCATCAAGGGGGGTGTTATTTCGAAAACTTTCTACAAATTCACATTACCATTGTTTTATTATACTTTAATTAATAATAATAATAATTAATTAATATTTTTATAATTAATTAATTAATTAGTTTAATTACTACTAATAATTAATACTAATGCAGCTGCTATTTATGAAAGAAATAGAACAAAATTACATTTCTTTTGTTTCAAAATAATTGTCTAGTCAACGTTATTTGTATATGATAAGTGAGACATTTTAAGTGTGAAGAAAATCCATAAAAACAAGCAAATATATTAAATTTATTGAAATAATCGAAATATGAAACTCATTCAAGGAGCCGCGGTGGTCTAATCTGACAACCTCGTGGGATATCCGGGTTCGATTCCCGGAATTGGTTGGAATTTATCCAGCCTTGTCTCCGCACCCAGCCTCATAGCAATGGGTATCTGAGAGCAACCTTGGGGGATGAAGGCTGCCGGAGCATGGTGCTGATCACATCACCTGCAAAATAGTTCGAGATCGAGAATCTTTGGGGCCCACCATGGCACGGTGCTATATGCACGGGGGAATTTACATTACCTTTACCTGTGGAACTCGCCCAGGATGATGATGAAGCGCGAGAATACATGTTGCTAAATTCCACTGAGTCTATGTTTTCGTTGAAAAGTAAGTTTATAGACATTCCAACACATTTATCACTTCTAGGTGATTCACAAAGCACTTCTTCAACATTATTTAATGATGTGGATGTAGACTCAGCATCACTTGAGAGTTCACAAGGGGATGTGAAATCAGTACCGGGAAGAACGTTTGCAATAAGGACGAAGCAAGGAATTTTCACAATTCTCACTGCGCGACTTTTTGCAAAAAAAAATTGCAAAATTGAACTTTGCGGCCGCTTAGATTGTGTTTGGAATGTTGTGTTTTTCTTCATGCTGCATGGGAATAATAATTCAAATTACTATTATTATTATTATTACTGTCGCAGATCTTTGACTGTGATAAATTAGCCATTTTTAATTTTTTTCTACAGCATTTTCCATAATATTTCAAAAGCTCAAGGGGGGGGGGGTTAAACCCGGTAACCCCCCCCCTTGCATACGCCACTGACACACACACACACACGCACGCACGTCTGAAAGCCAATGCACATAAGGTCACCCAACCGCTTGCCAATAGATATCGCGCTCTGCTCTCCAACAGTCGACACCACTCTAACCGCGTTTTGCCGGTTGCCGCCAAAGAGCATAGGCTTTTTTATTGCCCCGCAAAAGGAAGGGAACTTGACCTTTCCAAAAATAACGTGTCCCTTGCAGGTCTCCCACAGCAACAGTGTTGCCAACAACTGAAACGCAGAAGTTGCTAAATCTTCAACATGCGCTAAAAGTTGCTGAATCAAATTTACTGGTGAAAAATGCAAAACATATTTTTAAAAAGTGCTGTAAAGAACAACTTACATCAGGTTTATTCCAACCAATAAATTAAATTTCAATGTTTGTGCGTTTATATGTTCATTAAAAAAATACTTAATTTCAAATGAGAATTTATGTATATTTCATTTTAACTTTCTAACTTCAAAGAAGAAAATATTATGTGTAGCAAAAATGCATCTCTAGTATTCTGAAAGTTATATTTTGTTCTTCACAATAAGCATATTCCAATAACGTAGAGAATGATAAAAATAATTTACTAACATCAATTAATTTTTTTTACGGTAACAGCTATTTAGGCCTAGGACTCCATACTATTCTGAGTATAGTTACCATAAAAATGCGCGTTCAATTGATGTAAATGTAGTCGGCACTTTCCTTTGCAATTTAATTCGGTGAGAGTTCTTCTTTTTTTTTTTGCATTAAAAACGTCGATTACTAAAAAAAAGTTGCACAGTCTGAATGGCCCTTAGCCGCACATGCCCAAATCATATAAACCTTGAAAGATATGTAACTCCTGCAGACTAGTTTCTAAAGAAAAGTCGCTCGTCACTATTCCGTGAACTTTAGCGCCCACTGGAATTGAAAATCCGCCAGGTTTAGCGACTTCACACTAAAGTTTGCAACTATGTAGTGCAGCCCGCCTCGAGTCCCCCTAGGCATGCCTTGTATATGCTGCACTCTGGTGCCGAATGCAAGAAGTATTGCCGCTTGAAAATCCGGGCTCCCAGCACCATATGTTCGCACAGACCAGTGAACACTTCCGCGGTATAGTGGCCAACAGCCCGTTAGCTGCCAGTTCACAACACACAACACAGCAATTGTGTTCATCGCAACCGTGCAACACAGGAGTCAGTGTTACTTGATCACTGAAATAAATTAATGAATGACTCACTCTCTCCCTTTTTTAAGTTTTGATCTCAGTGTTCGGAATCTCATAAAAGCCCATGAATTCCTCAAAAATATCAAAATTTTTATTCACAGTTCTAATGCAGAATATTAATATTGTCCACGAATGGATATTTCACAAATTTCGTCAACCATAATAGCAAAATATTCCCTACTTTTAATATCTGCTACCACAGAGCGCAAAACAGATCTCCCTAATATATCAATGATCTCGTTCTGAATGTCATGTTAGAGCCATTTGTAGCCCAAAAGTCTCATCCACTACCCTAGTTCATGCACATCGTCTTTTGAAACTCTTTCTAGTAAAAAATTTAACAATACTCATAATTACATACTTAGTATATAGTAATAAGTCATGTGTTTTGCTGTCTCTGGTTATAGCTCCCCCCCCCCCCCCCAAGTTGATGGTTTAGCAGTCTCAGCCCCCAAATTGATGGTCTAGAACATTTCAAATGTGTATTTAAAGTTAAGTTCATGTGGCACAATTCTGAGTAAACTTTACAAGAGAAGCAAAATAATACATTAGATCCTCTAAAGCAAAATTATTTGGGGGGCTCTGCCCCCACATCGTTAACATTGGGGGGGCTCGAGCCCCCCCCAAGCCCCATGGAGTCGGCGCCTATGGACATATCCCATTGTGTTCATTGTCCACGCCGTGTGAAACGGAATGATTCAGTTTGGAATTAACGATGGGGGGAGGGGAAATATTGAATTACAAAATCTCCATTTCAACGGACCTAGAAGTGGAGGAAAATTGAATAATTCTTATAAATATTAAAAATTACATTCACTTTTTTTAGTGGTGTAATCGCTGGTAAAATCAAAGATCTTACATAGAAGATTTTAATTTGTTCTGAACTCAGCCAAAAGGCATTTCGCACCGATCTAATATATTCTCCAGTACATTTCAAAATGTTATTGAATGTTTCATGTCGATAATTTGACCAATGCATCCATTCTTGACGCTCAGACGATATTTTCTGCAACTACCTCTTCTCTCCCCTCTTTCCGTTCTGCTTTTATCTCATATCGCCTTCCCTACTTTTCTCGCATCTTATCTCCATCCCACTCTTCTCCACTCCTCTTATCTCCTTTCCTGTCTTAGATTTCCGACTCCACAGCACTATTCTCTCTTTTTTCGTTCTTCTCTTTTTCTCTCCTTTACTCTACTCTCCACTTCCGTCTTCTCGTCTCCTCCTCTCCTCTCGTTTTCCTCCTCTTTTCTCTTCTTTGTTCTTTTTTCCTCATCTCTCCTCGAATCTTTTTCCATTCTCCTCACTACATCTCCTCTCCTCGTCTATCCTATCTTTCTTCTCTCCTCTACTTTTCCTCTTCTCCTTTCGCTTTCTCTTTCTCCTCTCTTTTGTAACCTTTCGTTTCCTCTCACCTCTTTTCCTTACTGTAGACTCATCAGCGATGAAATACTAGAAAACCTATTTTTTTCTTTCAGAAATAATTTTGTCATTTGCGATATAATAGTGATATTTTTAATAATTTCATGCAATAATACTTGTTTATATTTCTTTCGCGTATTTTTATAAATATCTATTGTGCATGTGGCAACCCTGAAATTGAGCCTAACTCTGCACGCAACCCACCAACGGCTTGTGTAAATTGGGTTGCCTAGTTTAAAATGTCGTTGTCCTAAAACTTTTGAGAGACACTGTACACACACACAAAGGCCTATTTATATATAAGTGTGTGTGTGTGGTGTAATTTTAGGCTGTTATAGAATGTCCTAAAATCTGCACATTTATATTTCAAGTGTCACATCTTGTCATATACTTAATACCATATTCTGTGCCCCTCCCAGAAATTTTCTAGATTAGCCTATTGTCCCACGAAGATTAAGTATTCCCTCCCCGATAGCGTAGTGGTAACGTCGTCGCCTTTTAAGAAAGGTGTCCCTTGTTCGATGCCCGGTGGAGGCACATAGTGGTTCGGAAACTCACTTGTCAACATCCCTTCCACTTAGTAGTACACCCTACAGGTCGATAAATGCAGGAGCTTGCCCTGAGTTGATACCTTCCTGGAGATGACGCCTGCTAAGAAAGGTATTTAATCAATTATTGGAAACTCTTATTATGAGAAATTACTCACTAAATGTTCGGTGCCAGCTTAAAGATCTTGCTGTTGCCCTTCTTGTATATTGTAGCTCCTTGCGTGGCGCTTGTATCAGCGGCTAAGATGACGCCCTTCTCATAAGTGAGGCCAACAACTGTTGTGCCTGTTACGACTATCTCAGGAGGGAAAATTCCTTGCTTCTTAAGATCATCATTTCTGTAAAGAAGGTAGATTGTTCTTACACCTAACAGATCAATGGCGTACATAAAGCAGTATTTAAGTTCCTTTTTAATGGTTTGCATAATATACAGGGTGTCTCATAAGTAAAGCCCGGATTTTTATGTAATATCAACCCCTAAAATATCTACATAAATATGTAATAAAAATGTCTGAAATATGTAAAAAATATGTAAATTCATAATGAAATATGTACTATAAATATTTATTCCAAACGCAATATGTTCCAATATGTTTATTTCAAAAAGACTTACAAAAATTGAAGTTACAATATTACAATGCTTACATTAAGTATTTTTTATGTTCTTATAGAGCAAAAATATTAACCACAATTTGAATATATTCAATATTTAATATA
Source organism: Lepisma saccharinum (assembly GCF_977018435.1). Classification (NCBI taxonomy): domain Eukaryota; kingdom Metazoa; phylum Arthropoda; class Insecta; order Zygentoma; family Lepismatidae; genus Lepisma; species Lepisma saccharinum. Next base: position 67,793,952 of record NC_139240.1, read on the forward strand.
CAATGTCACCAGGTACCATTCAAAATGTTCAGTAGTAAATTTTCGTTGCCCAAATTTTTCACTCAAAAAGCACTTACAAAAATTCAGGTTACCTTTGATCTTGGGGCAGGCACTGTATTTAATTATTTAACTTACAATATGTTACCAGGTACATTTCCAAATGTTCAGAAGTAAATGTTTGTCGCCGATCAGATAATATGTTCTTGTACGCAGAGAAACTTCTCTCCACGTCACAAGAAGTAACCGGAGCGTACTTCAGGAGGTGAATGTGGTCGGGAGAAATATCATTGGGAGGGTTAACTGTTTCACCATTGAGAATGCGGCTCACTGTAAATAAGCTGACGTAACCTGGGTTTCTTTCAGTCACTGCGTCAAATTTTCTTCGAGCTTTCTCTCCCACATCTCCTCCAACAGCAGACAGTTTCTTTCTTGCATCCTCATATATATCCATGGCTGCCAGGAGAGGAAGCCCAACAGTTTCAAGTTTTTTTATGCTTGTATCAATCCAACCAAAATTTCTGTTTATGTATGCCATATCGCAAGCAAGTTTGGTGTCCTTGAAGAGATTTTGAGCAGTGCGTACCGATACAGCTGAGTCCGCCGAAAATGAGTCAAGCACAGATTTCACTTCTTCAAAATGTTCGTTGTAAAACTTACTTGCCGGATCCAAGTGCCCCATCTAGTAAGAATAGGTTCCGGAGGAAGTGGTACACCTGGCAATTGTTCCTTGTAAACTTGCACACGTTGTGGTGCCTTCAGAAACACCTTTTTCGTGGAAGAAATAAGTTGGTTGACTTCCGGGAAATTGCCTCTCACCTCCTCAGCAATGCGTTGGAGAGCATGTGCCAAGCAAGTAAAGTGGATCAAGTTAGGATAAAACACTTTAAGTGCCGTAGCAGGTTTTAACATGTATGACGCACTGTCTGTGAACATGAGAAGAACTCTCTCTTCTTGTACGCCATCCGGATACAACAATTTAAGACTGTCATTCACAAATCGTGCTATGGTGGAATGATTAGTACACTGTGGAAGATATCGCTTTCGAAGGGTTGACTCGTCAGGAAGTTTACGGCCACAATATTTTTCCAGAAAATCCCGGAACTTCGGTACTTGAATTTTATACCAAGGGATGTTTGCTGCAATCATTGCTTCGCACATTTCCTTGTAAAACACACTCAATGAAGAATCCTCTTGCATCTGGGTTAGTAAAACTTGCTTCTTTTCACTCCGTAGTTGTTTGTTTTTCACATGAAGTGAAGTGCGAACATATTGATCTAATTGAGACTTCATAGTGCACCCAACTTTTTTATCGCACACTCGACAAAAAATAACTTTAACATCCGTATTAAATGCATCATCGACTGCCATTCCAGCTTTCTACAGCTAAAACACTGTTTAAATACTGAGGCAAGCTCTTCTTAAAACTCCAGTGGTTAAAATGAAAAGGCGACGAAATATATATACGAAATTCTACGGTTGAGTTAACAATACTTCATTCAAGATTTGTCGCCGCCGGCTGCAAAAATCAAAACGATCACAACAATGTACGGATGAAAGGTAAGTGCCTCTCAGCGTTGTACTTGCTCTTCGTTCGCTGTGGGTTGCTTGCCGCTCCATGTTACAAACTGGAAACTGAAACACTGTCGAATCTTGATGTAATTGTTACGATGCGGCGAATCAACGAACTGCTATGTACGTACAACGAAGGCAAATCGCACTTTTAAGTTACTATATTTTTTTAGACCTGGAAATGGGGAGGGGAAGTGAGAAGATCCTTTTTTAACTAGTAAGCCAAAAGTTCATTGGATTTTCCTCTTAAGGACTATTTTATGTAAAAAATATTTCATATCTTAGGAATATGTAACATTTAGTAAAATATGTAAAAATATGTAATATAAAACTTCACTGTCACATCTCTACTGACGTAATTCGTCAATATATTTTAATTCCGCGCTTGTACATATAAAGGAAAAAATATGTAATTACATAGAAATCCGGGCTTTACTCATAAGTAATAGCGCAAACTGAGACAGGTGAAAGTACACGACAATAGAAGCAAAAAAGTCTCAGTAAACATGGGTCTGCAAACGAGCCGCTTTAAAGATAATCGCGAATGTGTGATTACAAGCCGCCACTGACTTCATTGTTTGTGAACGTCGTCCTAGTTGGTAAAATGCTAATAGTGTGTGCCAATATCTGGTTACAAGCCGTCATTGATTGCATTATTGTTAAAGTAAGTAGAATGTTCAATAAAAGCAATGAGATCTCCTGATGTTTCATACTTTGTCATAGGTATTTTACCAACTAGGACGACGTTTACAAACACTGAAGTCAGTGACAGTTTGCACCCACACATTCGCTCACATTACAGTAATATTACTAAAACGTTTATCGAAACGTTGAAACGTTACCAAAACGTTTACCGAAACGTTGAAACGTTTATATAGGAACGATGGAACGTATTGTCATCCTCATCTTCATAATTAGTAAGTAAGTGCTATTGGTAAACTTACGAGGAAAAAAAATAAGTTTTGTAGGAATTCCCTTGTCAATATGAATACCATGTTGCTGCCTTTTAGTTTCTGAAATATGTTAAATTATATTACATTGAATATCAATTAACTAACTAACTCTCTAGCCTTCTTGAATCCGAAAGTTCATAGCTGCAGTTTTCCATTTGTCCTTATCCTGAGCAAGATTTATATATTCCATTCCATCTTTACCGATTTCTTTTTAGGTCCGCCTCCATCTTCGTTTTGGTCTCTTACCATCAGGTTTTCCCCAACAAAATTCCTGTAAAATCTCCTTTATTCCTTTCTCATTCGTGCCCACTTAAGTATTCGTGATTTAATCATCAATCTAATAATACTTGGAAACTAACATAAATTATGTACTTCTAAATTATGTAAACTTCACTATTCACTTGTTTCTTCATCCCTTTTAGGCTAAAATATTTTCCTAAGAATCTTATTTTCAAATACACCTCAATTTATCTTCAAGAGATCAAGTTTTCACATCCACAGAAAAAATTACTGTTTTGTATATTTCAACTTTTCGTTTCTTAGATATTAACTGAAAATACAAAAGTTTATGAAGAGAAAAATAACATGCATTTTTCCGAATTAATCCTACTTTTCATTTGTTAGTATTACTCCTAAGTACTTGAATTTGGAAACTGGTTCAAAAATCGAGTAATTGTCACTTAGTTTCGGCCTGTGCTAACTTCCTTAGCTGCTTTGAAAAATATTTTAGCATTATTCTTAATTGTATTTACATCATCTGCATATGCTAACAGTTGAGTCACAGTACTTTGTTAGTTTTTTTTACCTTCCTAATAGCATATTCTAAGTCAAAATTAAAAAGCAGTAGATATGATTCATCTTTGTTTTATAACTTTTCATAAATTGTATATTTATCAGACATGTTAACAAGATTTTTAGGTATTTTAAATTCGAATAATTTATCTTTTTAACATCTTTAACTTCAACTTAACTGCTGCGCATGCGTCAATTGTTGGAAAAAGGACAGCTTGCTCTGCGACGACATTAATGATCATTTCTATATTCTAATTTCTTCATATAGGAGAAGTATTTATTTTACACAAGAGCGCTGAACTAAGCTTATATTACATTTCTTGGATCTGAATTGACGCATTCATCAATTGTGGGAAAATAATTATTACTTTCTTTCACTTCAGATCCAAGAAATGTAATATAAGCTTAGTTCAGCGCTGTCGTGTAAAATAAATACTTCTCCTATATGAAGAAATTAGAATGTAGAAATGCTCATGAATGTCGTCGCAGGACAAGCTGTCCTTTTCCCCACAATTGAAGCATGCGTTCACGAGACGCCTCTGTTCCTATTGTTCTGTTTTTATGCCCTCACTCACCTTCTAACGTTTTCGAATGAAAACCCTGGGGGTGGTACATCTGGAGTTAGGTTCAACGACATGATTCTCACTCTGATGCTTTCTTGTTTGAATGGAGCCTGCAATCATAACAATTAATGCATTTGTAATTGTTGCTAAACGACCTACAAGGCAGAGAGTTTAATATTGTACCGCTCCCGCCACTCGGTGCTCTGTCGTCTGCAGGAAGTCCTTGGCAGCCAGCACGTGAGCGCTAACACCCAATGACAGAAGAGCTGGAGACAGCACGTGCTTTACCTCTACCAGTCAGAGCTCGCTGTTCCCTTTGCGAGGGAAGTTCGAACACTTGGTCTCCACATTCAAGGCTGAGGGGAGGGGGAGGTAGCCCACACGTAGGGAGCAGGTATTTAAAATGGAAAGGTCTTGATTGGCTGATGTTTGTTGTATAGAGTCGTCTTTCTTCCAAGTTTGGCTAATCGCGACGATGATAATGAGCGATGATATGGTGATGTTGGTGAAAGCACACACATAATGAACACCTATGTCCAGGTCAAGAATCGAACACAGGACCAAGGTTGGTGAAGTTCCAGGAACTACATAAGATGAATTTATTAAATTAAATTATAATTAAAAATGATATCACGAAAATTTCCCCCCTATTTTCACATAAAATGCTGATGGGTTCTATTGGGTTCCGTAACAGGACCGGAACCTTTTCTCTCGGACAATTTAAATGCGGTCAAAGTTTCGTATTGTTTCATCGCAATAACAAACTTGGACCGTATTTAAATTGATCCGGAAAGAAGGTTCCTGGATCTAATTGTAGTAATTTGAAGATAAAAAGGTTATTTGCGGTGCAGAACTCATTTACGATTGGTGAATTTCTCTCCCGGACCGGAATTGAATTTATTTAAATACTTGGACCTTTAACAGGACCCCTGGCGTCGTAGCGCCCTGCGATAACCACTCCGTCAGAGAGGTCGGCTCAGATGGCAAGGGGAAAAGGATTTGCCCTTTCGTAGGACTCGTGCAACAGCACGGTCAGTCGTCATGTTTGCACCAAATATACGTTTGGCAACAGACGACAGATCACTCAGTGGCGGGAACTGTACCGAAATACACCTACTAGGAAGAAAAGTCCGTGGAAGAAAGAGATATCAGCTTATGGATGATATTAAATTAACTGGGTCGTATGCTATTACGAAGCGTAAGGCAGAGAACAGGGAAAGCTAGAGATTGCAGTGAAAAACCTGCCAATTAGGCAGAAAACAATGAATGAATGAATATAAGTTATAATAAAGATAATATACACACATCGCATTTTCAAACTTTCAGAACGTAATAGTTGGAAGTTATATTATTTTCATTAAAAGTTAAATTTCAGGTTACAATGCATATTTGGCGTTGTGCGCATGTACTGTCGTATTTCACGTGTTCAAAATTGTAAGGAAATATAAACTAAACAAGTTACATGAACTAAAACAAGATGATAAACTTACAAAGTTGGATAGGAAGAATGTTTCTAAGGATCGTGGGAAGCCAGTTTATTGTCAACTTTTTTTCTATTGTTTGAATGATTATAACGAAACGATTGTTGAACAGTCTAGTGTAGTCGAAAGTTGATTACTACCAGTGCGAAGAGTAAACTCTTATCTTTGCTTTTGGACATGTTAAGAAATGTAAAAATAATTGAAAACGACCGATATTAGCGTGGAATCCATAGTTTTCGTGGTCGCTAAGATGAGTAGTGACACTACTCATAGAAGTTAAGTAAAAGATAAAGGATTTAAGAAGATATACTGTGAACAAGTCTGGTTGGAGATAGATTGTGTTTTGTCTTTGTTGAATGTCTTTCATGTAGTTTTTATAACATGAAGTTATAAGTTAAATAAATGTTGTTTCTTCTGTTAACGTTTTGCCTAATTGAAGATTATTACATCTACCAATGCCGTTCAACTCCAAGGAACCTCTGGCACCCCTAGGGGTGGGGGTGGGAAGGGGGTGACACGTAAAAATAACTTAAAACGACCGATATTAGTGTGGACTCCATAGTTTTCGGGGTCGTTGAGATGAATCGTGACACTACCAATGCCATTCAACTTCAAGACACCTGTGGTACCCCTAGGGGTGGCGGTGGGAAGGTGACATGTAGAAATAATAAAAAACGACCGATATTAGTGTGGAATCTATAGTTTTCGGGGTCGCTAAGATGAATAGTGACACTCCCAATCCCGTTCAACTCCAAGGAACCTCTGGCACCATTAGGGGTGTGGTTGGGAAGGGATGACATGTAAAACGACCGATATTAGTGTGGAATTCATAGTTTTCGGGATCGCTAAGATTAATAGTGACACTCCCAATGCCGTTCAACTCCAAGGAACCTCTAGCACCCCTAGGGGTTAGAGTTGGGTAGGAGATGACATGTAAAACAACCGATATTAGTGTGGAAAATAATAGTTTTCGGGGTCGCTGAGATGAATAGTGACACTCCCAGTGCCGTGCAACTCCCAAGTTCATTTTACACATAGTTAGAATTCATTATTTTCCTTTCTAATAGAAGATTGGGATAAATAGATACCTGGGCAACGCCGGGCAATCAACTAGTTAATAATAATAATACTAGCAATGACTAAAGAAAATAATAAGTTTCTCGTTCTGACCTTTTCCTTCAATTTTCAAAGAATTTTTGCTCATCATTCAGCATGGGATTTTCAAATTCTATTTGACTAGCATAGTTTGTTAGTTTTTATGGAATTTATATAAACATTTATTGAATATTTACTAGAGTGCTTTACATCATTTAAGAAAAATCTTCATCAGTTCGATCCTATTGTGCAAGGGTGTAATGTGTCAGTGACGAAAAGAGAAGCTTTCAATTAAGTTAGTAACTTTTACTCCTTTGTAGCCAATGGTAACGAACACATAAACTATTTCTCTGTTTCTTTATTTGTCATTTTCTTCTCTTCCTTGCTCTACTATTTCTTACTTTCAACATTTACTTCTTTGCTATTCAGTTTTTATCTTTTTTGATATCATTCTCTCTATTGCTTTCTTTGTTCCTGTCTCTAACACCTCCCCGATTGTGCAGTGGTAACGCTCTCGCATTGTAATGAAGGGGTTCAAGGTTCGATCCCGGTGGAGACACATTGCTGTTCAGTTCGTGTTATAAATTTTAGGTCCCAATTAGCTTCTCTGACACCACCCCTTTAATTCCCACCCTATACTTCCAACCACATTTAACTTCCTCTGCTGCTCATGTACGACAGTCAATTGTCGATAACCACAAGATAATTGTCATGAAACGGTTACGAAGTTAGAGAGCTTAGCAGGTTTCTAACCGAGTGTGTCATCTCTAACAACACCATCGCCAGTCTTCTCCGTGTAACATCAACTGACGTGTAATTATAGTAACATTCTTTTTGTTATTTAGCGTAGCTTTCAACAATGTGTGCCTACCATTCCGCCAGGGAAGTCTATCCTGTGGATCATAATGTTTGTAATGATCTTTTTCTCTTCTGGATAGAGTAACCTGCCTTGGCTCGATTTGTTAATTGATTTCGTTACTTCCCTAAGCAAATAATTAGCAATGTGGTTCAATCGAATTTAAGACCTAGAATAACTACTTTATTCTTTACCATGGATATTAGGGGATATATATATATATCCAGTTGCGATGTGAAATCCTCCGTAACTTGGCTGACGTGAGGGAAGCAAACGCACTGCAAACAGCTTCTTGAAGTTCCTCAGTTGTCTGATAACGATTATGGGCGACTTTCTGTTTGATGTGTCCCATAGCGCATTATCACAAGATGTCAGATTTAGACTTCGGGGTGGCCATTTTAAAGGTGCTGGTAAATTTGGCGATCCTCGTCCAATTCGTTTGTCTCTAAACACATCATGGAGGAATTCTCTTAAAATGGCCACCCCTATATCCAGATCTGACATCTTATGTTACGGAGGATTTCACATCGCAACTGGAGGCAAATAATACTGTGCCTTGAAAATGGCGGTGTGCACACAGATCCTCTGGAGAAAATAGTGCCATTTGTCTGATTTTATGGTATACCATCCTGTCATCATACGCATGCTGTTAAAATAACAGTTTGCAGGTTTGTCTACAATTCAAAGGGGAGGGGGGGGGGTAATGGGACATTTGGTACACCCTGTGTGTGTGTGTGTGCACTCTGTGTATATCCCTACGCGCATTGCTCTGGTCATAACAGCTGGAAACGATTAATGGTTATGAAATATTTACGAAGCGTTGTTTGGCTTCGGTGTCATGTAGCGGTACGGTGTCTTAAAGATTCAAGATGGTATCTAGCTGTACAGTGTTGCCCTCTACCGGTAGAATAGCATATGTATGCAAATGGCCGATACAACTGCACTTAAATATATAATATAGTAAACCCAGGTGCTTCAAACTTCTCTATTTCGAAGGCTACGAAAGAATACAAAGCAGAATCGCGAGTAATGGATACTAATCTGGGAAACCGCGGAAAGTATTGTAAAGGGGGTGGGGAGGGGATATGATTTGGTTTTTGTCATTTTGAATCGGATGCAACGTTTGGCAGATGGCGACGAAACAGATGAGAATGATTGATTGAATATATTTATTTATTATAGGTGGTAGGATGCCCGCCACCATGTTCTTCCGCGGCTGATTAACGAACACTTTCAAATGCCTTGGACCATCTGGCAACGGTACGATACGGTAACGCGTGGTCCCCCACATCCCCACATGCCTCTCGTAAGTCCTTGTGAATTTGCCATGCAACCCTTAAACGTGCAACCTGAAATTTGATGAATATTCTCTGTTCTTCACGCGTGAACATTGTTCAGGGCGGTATTATACACACACTTCACTTTAACATCTTCTAACTACCACACAACAGTACTTTTCAGCACCAAACACCTACACACGATCAGTAGTACAAGACTAAACAAGACCCGGTCGTATTTTGTCCCAGCGACAACTGACAAGCGTATACCAACAGTGTTGCCACTACAAGACAAATTACCCTCGTATATGTAAATATTTTCATAAGATTTAATAACGTCCGAAAACACAGCTCGAACGCCCTGCCAGATCTATCACTGGAGAAAAGATCAAAAGAACGATAAGTATTCGAATTGGTCCCCGCAAAAAGTCAAAGTTGATCGACCAGGGAGAAATCAAGATCTAACGAAAGTGGAAGGGGGAATCTCGTAAATCTAATCCCAGGCGGTTCCTTATCGATTCCCGGTTCGTGCGAATTGCCGACCTTTAACCGCTAGTGGCCACCCCTAATTACGATTTAGCGTGATGCTAATTTTCCATTCGCCCTGGGAATGTACTTCTCAGAAGCGCCATCTGTGTGAATTTCTAGGGGGGGGGGGGATAGGGGACTTTGGCCTAATGAAGATTAATAAGGGTTTCTTTTCTTACTTTTAGAAATAGCCGACCGAATTTCGACCTACAATTTCACGTAGATTTTCTTTTTTCCTGAAGCCGCATCGTGTTGTTCAAGTTTGTCTAAATAATTCAGTCTCTGTTAAAAGGGGTACCCTTCAAACTTTTCCGTGGATTAGAGTTTTCGAAATTTAAAAAAGAATTCTACAAGTCTTTTTTTGTTTTATTTTTAAGAAACTTTGCATGTAGACCACAATTGACTTTATGTTTTTATATGTTACACACTCGCGGACACTTGCTGGGTTCCAACAGTCGCATTAACTTTCAATGAAATCATTACAACCCAGATATGAACGTTGATTGTTTTATTTGTTGTTTTAAGTCCACTTTATGCACAGTAAGGCTAATCGGGACTGGACCTACAGTTTAAAGTGGGATCCGAACCACTTGTGCCTCCACCGGGTATCGAACCCGGGACCCCTTGATTACAAGGCGACGACGCTACCACTGCGCCATCGGGGAGGCCACCAGATATGAACGTGACTGTACTTGTTGAAATATAGACATTTCTCTGGCGCGGTGACCTAGCGCGTGAAGTGATCTACTTTTGATCTCATCACCGAAGTTTCATGGTTTCTTTGTGAGTGGCCGTTTATCAAGTTCTTCCAATGGCCACTCATTTTGATCGTAGCGGTTGGCCAAGAGTGGCAGAAAAGCGGTGTAAAATAACGGAAGTATAGGCATGTACAAAGTATTGCATAAAATAGTTATCAATGTGCATTTTTATATTTTATAAAGATATACCTGTGCCTCCACACACGACTTGTGAATTATAACTTGTTGAAATCATTGAAGTATACTCTTCATTATTTACACACACACACACACACACACACATATGCGCATTTGTGTGTGTGTGTGTGTGTGTGTGCTTAATTATATATATTAGTTCCGAGTTTTTGTTTTAATTCTACTTTATGCACAGCTAGGCTAATCGGGACGCGATCTAGAGTTTAAAAATGGTATCGGAACCACCATGTGCCTCAATCTGGTATCGAACCCGGGTTCACTTGATTACAAGGCGACGGCATTGCCACTACCTTGAGATGAAAAGATCCCGAGTTCGATATCCGCTGGAAACACACAGTGGTTCGGATTCCACTTTTAACTGTAGATTCAGTCCCGATTATCTTATCTGTGCATAAAGTGGAGTTAAAACAGCAACGCAAACTCAAGTATACAGTGAAACCTCGATTCTACGTCTCCGGATAAACCCATCTTACACAATGAGTCTTGATGCTACCATAACAAGAGTATGCTATACTATTTTCCAGGATTTTACATTGTCCTGAATTATATTATTTTGTTCAGCTTAGTCTCCTGACGAACATTAAATCAGGAAATATTTTCACACAGAAAGCATTTTATTACCTAGCTATATTAATATGAACTACAAGTGTAATAAATTTCATAAAGTTGTTTCATGTGAACTGTTATTATATTTTATCTTTGTCTTTGTGAAGCTTCCATCTTCTTAATTTTGATTATTAAATCAGTGTTAATGTTTCATAATTCACTAACATTCTTCACGATTTTATTAACAGAGTGTAAACACAGTGTAAGGAAATATTCCAAATGTTTATTTTACCAAATGAACGCTAAGATCGAAATATTAATGTTTTCTTTTTTTCAATAAAAATGTTGAAACTCTGTAACACATCCTACTAACGACAATGAAAAGATTCAATTTGTTTATTATATTTCGTTCAATAAAGTCAAAAGGGTCGAAATTACAATGTGACAAGTGATTTAGGTTTAGTCTTTATTCTTTATTCACATAAATGTAACATTGCCCTTGTACCAATTTCTTTCACATTTGCTGAGAGGTTATAGAAATTAAGTTTTTGTATTGAGATTGTATAGCTACACAGAATATCTGCATTATCTGGTTGATTAATTTTCGGTAAAGTTAAAGAAAATTTAATTGATTAGGTATCTTGGCAAGTTTACGGTCCACCTAACATGCGGGATTTTTGATTTAATCCATTGATTCTTACATACAAAATTTCATACAAAAGCTGTAACGAGTTTTACTGTAGCCGACAAATATTCCGGATAATATTTTTCAAAGAAATTTTAGTGTAAATATTCAATATTCTAGTATTTTCGTCGGGAGGGTAAATGTCAAAATTTAACACCATAAAATAAATGAATATACCTTAATTCTCTACAATAAAAATACGACAATGGGTTTACACGACCGTTAAGACGATCGACTACAGATGATGACGTGTTGACTGAGCGCTGCGGCCTGAACCTCAAGATGGTCTTGGTCCAACCCAGTTTTTTTTTTTACAATTTGGCCACTTAACAAGCTTTCCAATCTACTAGGGATGTGCCGAAGCCGATTACAGATATATGAAAATCGGGCGAAATTGACACATCGGCATCGGTATCGGAATCGGCAAAAATCCGATATTTAAACCGGTACAGATTATACTGGAGTTTTTACCTTCTAATAAGTTTTATATTCTAGTTTTGTAAGATTTATTGAAAATTTGGTTATGATTCGTCATTATTGTAGAGTTTTTGTAATAAAATTATTGCAAACTCATTCAGAGGATCAACCTAACTATATATCGGAAATAAAACAGAACATTGCTGAACCAGGATCTGCTGTTGTATTGGAAATTCAAAAATGAATATTCAAAATTGAAGCAAGTCCTGAGAAAATACTTGGACATACCTGCTGCATCAGTATTCAGTGATTGAGTGTTCAGTGTTGCTGAACAGATTTGAGATAAGAGAAGAAGTAGGTTACTTCCTGAAGTGCTTCCAAATCTCGTGTTTCTGAAGTTGAATCTGGCAGAACAGGAATTCATTTTGCATTTCAAAGAACTGCTTGTGTACTAATGTTTAATCTCTCGAGAATCCATGTTCTTCTTAAAGGTTCACATAACATTTTGTAGATGCAAATGTACATTCGCATCTCTTGAGAATATATATGTATGTACATATGATATGCAATAGAAATGTACATAGCAAATTTACTTTTGTCATGCTGAAAATAACATCCCATTTCTGTTTAATAATCTTATGTATCGGTTAAATATCGGCATCGGTATCGGTTCCAAAAATTATCGGTGAGTACATCGGCATCGGTAAATTTTCAGCTTCGTCACATCCCTACAATCTACTATCACGTTATATACTGCTGGACAAAAAAAACCGGACACTTGCATTTTTTGTGATAACGCATACATTCTGATTCGAAGGCTAACTAAATTATTGGAAATACACTACCGACAATAAGTTTAAGACCACCAGGAAAAAGTGCCAAAAATCAGTAGAAATGAATGTATTTCGTAATTAATGTACAAGAAACAGATGTAAGAATCTGCTTGGCAATGTACAAACATAGGTACAGCCACTATACATACTAATGTCACCTCAAATTTTGCTTTCATCAATATGCCCGCCATGGGCCTTAATGACAGCAGCGCAAACACGTGGCATGCGCTCCAATAGTTTTTCCAGATAGGATGGTTGAATGTTACGCCAGGCATCGTTGATGAATTCCCATAGCTGTTGAGTGTTGCTGGGTAACTTCTTCCTGATGTCCCTATCGATTTGGTCCCATAGCAGTTCAATTGGTGAAAGATCAGCAGACTGTGGTGGCCACGTCATGAGAACTAATGCTCCTGCTGTTGCCTTGCGTTCCAAATACCGCGTGCACAATTGGGATGTATGTTTGGGATCATTATCTTGCTGAAAAATAAACCCATTACCAACAAGACGACGACCAGAGGGGATGGCATAGTGCACCAATATCTGATGATACCCTTCTTTTACCAATGTTCCCTGAATTTTATGAAGGTCGCCCATCTGGTTTCCGGCAAAACATCCCCACACCATTACACTTCCACCCCCATGTTTCACTGTGGGAACGAGACACTCTTCTTTCATTCTCTCGCCGACCTTTCGATGCACAAAGGTTTGCCTATTGCTGCCAAATAATTCATATTTGGATTCGTCGGTCCAAAGTACCCGTTTCCAGTTATCCACAGTCCAACCTTGGTGCATTTTAGCCCAGGCCAATTGTTTCGTCTTGTTCACACGTCGTTACAATGGCTTTCTAGCAGCTACTCTGCCATGCAGCCCTTCTTCACGCAACCTATTCTTCAGCGTTGACACAGCCACAGGCGTCACTCGGCTGTTATTCAGGGAAGCAGCGATGACTGGTGCTGTTAGGTGCCTGTTCCATTTGCTAGTTACTGTAATATATCTATCGTCAGCTGCAGACGTTACACGAGCTCTTCCACTACGTGCACGGTTAGCATGACTGTTGGTTTTACGGTATCTGTCCAATGCACAATGAACAACAGTCTTAGAAATATTCAGTTTTCTTGCTAGCTCGCATTCCGAATAACCTTCATCTTTCAGTGCACATATCACAGCATGCTTTTCATCCGAAATCGCCTGTTCCCCACGATGACGGGCCATTTCACACAGCTTCACTTACCTTGCACACCTCACACACAATAATGGGCTCGCAATGTCGCCTGCATGAACAGTAACTGACCCTGAGCCACTGATAAGGATGTGCATGAGTCTGGCTACCGTACTGACCGGTTTCACGCACAGAGCTGCAATGTTGCCAACTTCAGCAACATTTTTGTCACTTTCCATTTTTCCAACCACATGCTACACATTCGGAAAAAAATTGGTTTCGCGTCTTACGGGGTTCAAACTAGACTACATTGCATTTTCCATGTGTATCATCGTCACGTCTTTCTTGGACAGGAACTGTTGGTTCCATACAACACTCCATACTGATTTTTTGGCCATTTTTCATGGTGGTCTTAAACTTTTTGTCGGTAGTGTATATTCAACAGAAAACAAACTTTGAGGATGTTCTACATACATTAATAAGTTAAATTAGAACAAAAACGAAAGTTACAGAAAACTACCAAACTGAGAGCGTAATTCATAAGTAATTGCAATTCAGATGTCAAATATTAAAGTGTCCGGTTTTCTTTGTCCAGCAGTATAGAATGAATTCATTAATCTTGATATTCTTATTTGTACATACCTTTGTAATTAGAACTATCCTGTTTGTGTTTGAAAAATTTGTAAACAATTGGGTCTCGTTGGTTACTTGTAATCTTCTTCTTCTTCTTCTTCTTCGTGACCCTTACCGCCGGGTATATGGCAGTTTTGGTCAAAGGTCTGCGATGTAGTACACTTGTGAGCAGAAGTACCATTGAATCGAAGTCAGTAAGTTGTGGTCGTAAAGATATTGTAATATTACACTTCACTGTATTTTAGTACTGATCAGAAGATTGAACATACACACAAATTTCAAAATTGAATACCATTCTGTCTGGCAAAACTATATAATATCCACATCGTACGCGGTGAAGGAGACGATAATAGGGATGGTATGGATATGGGAAATGGTATTTTGGCTCTGTGTAAACAGTTAAAAAGAGCGTGTCTGTATTTGCTTCTTATCGGGCAATGGAAGAAGAGATGAACTGGCGTTTGTTTGTTTTCTCCGCAATCACAATCAGGGGAGGGATTTTGATGCAGTCTTGCTAGGTGTTCGTTTGTGCAAACGTGTCCCGTTCGTAGGCGAAGTGTGAAAGTTATCACTTCACGAGGAAGTTTCAGTTTATGAAACCAGGGTCGACTGACTACTTTTTCTGCGTACCATTTATAAGTGGTCGTATTTGCAATTTGATTAAGTGCCCGAGCTTCCCATTGGGAATTAAGTTTCATTTTAACTCGGGGTAGAAGATCAGTATAGGATAAACGAAGGGGAGTAGGAAAAGGAGTGTTCTTTGCCTTTTTTGCGTATTGGTCCACTAAATCCTGATATATATTAAGATTGCTATGAGCTTTTACGTACGTACTTGTAATAACCTTGGTTTTCCCTCCCATCACAGTTGCCAGGTAGACGTCTTTCATATACCCACTTTCTTATATAAAATTCCTCACATCAGCTGTTGGCAAAATTTGTTTTTAAAACAGTGCTCTTTTTGTTTTTAACATGTTCTAAACAGTGTTTTAATCACAAGTTGAAAACAATGCCGACAAGACTTATTTTGTTAAGAATAATGGTTGAATCTGTCAATCATCTAAAGAAGGAAGGACTTTGTTGCTTTGTTTCTTGTTATAAAGTAAGCACTTGGCTAACTTCTTAGTATTTACGTTACTCTTGAATCTCGCACATATACTGTTCGCGAGAAGATTCAACTAAATCACGTTTTCCAGTTCCCACCAGGCTCGTAGCCAGGCAGAAGCCGGGGGGGCTGAGTCCCCCTGGAACTGCCGTTATCCACCTTGACCTTAGGTAAAACTATTTTGTGTAATAGGTTTGCAGTGAAGAGTGAAAATGTAGGGGAGCTTTTTTAGCTGTACCTTCGCTACCCTGTTATGGCCTCCCGTTTAGACAGAGATCTGTGACTTTGACGTTATTATGGAAATTTCCTCCGCATCTGTGTCAAAGGTCAACTACAGCTCCCAAGTTTTGGGAACGAAGGGGAGTTTCATTGCTTCGGCCCGGTGTGGAATGTACTGTAGGCATAATGACTGAATATTGTGCTTTTTTTCTTGTGTGATATAAATATCTGTATTATCAAAAGTACTCGTAGTATGGAGTGTGTAGGGATGATTTCAGTAGCAGTCAATTAACACTTCAAACGATGTTTCGAAATATATAGAAGAAATGTATTTGCATGAAATTTCCAAATTTTATAAACACTTAATGACCCCCCCCACACACACACACGTAATTTACCTTCATTTAAAACTGTTAATCTTTTGAAAAATGGACTCAGTTTAAAAAGCCCCCCCTGGAGATCAATTCTAGCTATGGGCCTGGTTCCGACTCTATCCCCGTAGTCTAGTAGCTACTCTGTTTTCCGAAATATCACATTTTATTGTGAATACAACAAAATTGATTGACATTAACAACAATGCACGTTAAGTCAAGTGCGGAACAAAACTGTTTCTTCCATATACTATTTCACATGAAAGTGTTTCTTGTAAAATAATAATAATAATAAATACATAAATAAGCATACCCAAGTGCGGCCATGTGTTTTAGCAGTGGTTTTAGGCCCATACCGAGATTCTTTTTGGGGGAGGGGCTAGACGAGAAATGTGGAAAAGAGACGATCCGAAATGCTGTTGGAGTATCAAATGTGATCACCAACGCTATGGTAGTATTGCCGATAGAACTAGACGTACAGCAACCTCCGTGGTAGAGTGGTTATCCCAGCGCATATGATGCCAGGGCTCCCGGTTCGAAACCCTGCTTGGGCATGAGTGTTCTTTGTGAGTGTCCCTTCATCAATTTAATCATATCAGATATTTATTTATAGTCTGTGATATCATCACTAATCCTCATCTTCGCGATTAGCCAAATAAGAAGAAAAACGACGGAAAATAACCGAATGCAGTCAATAAATCAAGATAGAGTACAATTGTAGAGTTGGAATATTATGGTCCAAAGCAATGGAAAACATTCTATTCACCGATTAACCCCCCCCCCCCCCACCCCCACCCGAGCCGACAATCATCAACATAGCCGTTTAGAGACAAATGCTGTTACACGGCGTATATTGTTTATATTCAGTTCTCAGAAGTGTTCTAATAGTATTGTATTCCTCAAATTACCGATGTTTCTAAATTTCCTATAATTTTCTTGTTCCAGCACCATTGAACGGAACAACCATGATAATTATATGTTTATAAAATTATATATTTAAAATTAAATGATACACGTATTAGCAATGATTCTTATAATTAATAAAGAACATGCCTGAATGTGGGTTAACAAAGAAAAATATTTAACATTTTGTTGACATTCTCACATTACTGCAGTTCAAAAAAGGTGGGGACGGAGATGAAAAAGAATGAACTGTTCCGACTAATCAGGTCGCCTTGATTCATTGATTATAAAACTAAATTTACCAAACATTCCAGACTGCAGACTTCTGGAGCCTGCCTCTCTCCATAAACATTTATTCATTTATTTATTCAAGGACAAAATCGAAATTCTTGCAAAATCTGGAAAATCGTCAATGTTATTTTCGTAAGTTCTTTTATCATAAAATAATTTCACAGTTCGATGGAGTGGCCATGGTTCCTTGGCTCCTCCGTTGGGTACGGGCCTGCTCCAAACGCACAAATAACCACAGACTATCAAATATCATGTCTCAAAATGTGTTATAAACAAGTTTGTGTGCTATAAACGTTTAAAAAGTTGCTTAAAACACTTTAATAATCATCCAAAGGATTCAGGAACTTCCCAATTTTCCCCATGTATTCTTGTTTTTCTACATGGCTTAAACATTTCAAATGATCCATTCTGTATGCGATTATTTGTGGAAAATTAAAAAAAAAAAGCTCGAAGATAATCTTCAGCCAGTTGAACACGCCTATCAGGAAGTTATTTTTCCACCTGCGATAATCGAATTTTCTGGTCGATTTTCTTTTTGTTTACGCAGGAACATCCCGTTGTTGTCCGTACACAAGTGCACAAGTATTGCTCGGATAATTGTCCAGTACTATTGCCATTAACATTGTCTTGTATTATATGTGTGTGTCTAAAGAATGGATTTTTAAGTATACTGGCGCAGAGGTTGTCAGTAGCTTAACAAGTTTTTTTTTTTTTTTTCAATTCTTGAAACTCTTTATTGCGGAAACAAATAGAATAAACGTGGACAATTTGCTTGGTAATACTAATGTCTTCCACTCTACCTCGTGTTATAACCATAGGCATGCGCACGGGGCTTAAAGAATATGATGAATTATTTTAAAGCCGATGAAAATTCCAAGAAAATAGGGTCCATTATCTTTCATGTAAATGGATGTGTCAGTGGCATACTGGAGTGGAAAGTTTAGTGAGAAATGCAGGCTCGGCCAGGACTCGAACCCTGATTTCTGAAATAACATTCCATTGCTTTACCATTTTTTTCTGTTGACAAAAGGAAAATCCCTAAGCGGTAGTTTCCCCCGTCGTGCCTTTCCCTATTTTCTTCAAATTCTCAGTTGTTCTCATTAAGACAAACACGAAGATCTTTTCATTAAATTAGGCACACACAGGAGATGCACTACGTAGATTTTTCAGCGAAAAATGCAGGCTCGACAAGGACTCGAACCCAGGTCTAGTTTCTCGCTGACAAATCTACGTAGTGCATCTCCTGTGTGTACCTAATTTAATGAATTGACATCTCTACGCTGGGAAGAACCAGACGACGTCGACGCTACAGTGTTTCAAAGACAACAGATCACGTTGCGGTAGCACTAGAAGAGACGAATCCACACATGTAAAACAGCGGGAGCGAAAAATCCGGCGAAGCCAGGCCGGGCTCGGTAGCTCAGTGGTAGAACAATGGCACGGCATGCCAGACACCCGGGTTGGACTTCTGGTTGAGCCTGCATTTTTCGCTGTACAATCTACGACGAACATCTACGTATGTCTTACCCGGGAACCCTGGTGTCGTAGCGCGCAGTGCTAACCACTCGGCCACGGAGATCGAGGTCGAACTGAGCTACCGACCCAGCCCTCATTTCGCCTGATTTTCCGCTGGCGCTTTTTTTCCTGCTGTACTGTCTATCAGTGTAACTCTGCGTGTTTTCGACGACATCGGAAGGAATGTTGACCAGGAGGCCTCTTGCTGACAATGGGCAGTAGTCCTGCATTGAGTAACCCAATTGAATATTGTTTGGTGTGTCGGAACCTTTCCATTCCTTCCAATGCCAAAATGACCAAAAAAACCTCTGTGATACAGTAGCAGTCTTTGTTTCTAAGAAAAACGTTTCCACAGCAAACGATCGATGCTGTTCCGATCAACGCTGCAAGATGACTGAAGGCTTTAAACCGCTCTACTCAGGGGTGTGCGTTTCACCACGCCATCTACAAAGATGTAGGTATGGCGCCAAATTTAAATCTTCTAAAAAGAGGGTTATATATTTCCGCTGAACTTATTGGAAGGCACGGGTTATATTGGGACAGTACCAAATAAGATTTTTGCACACTACTTATAATAAGAAACAAAATATTAACAAGTGACTAATTTTCGTCAAATGAATATAATACTTTTTTTGTTATTAAATAAATATTCAATTCTTTATCTAATTTTACATTCATTTCCTTAATTTTGGCGATCTAAACTTCATGTAAGCTAGATAATGAATACGTGCTGTCACATCTCTATTCTTATACAGTCTATTCATGTAAAAAATACAATATAGATTAATTTACATATTTAATTAATATAATTATATGATTTTAATATAAACAATTATTATTATACGCTTGGTTCGTCCCCCCCATAAATACAATTCTAGATACGTGCCTGATTATGCTCAAATTCAGCTCTTCTATTGTTAGTCTCCTACACCTATGGTATCTTCTCCAATTTCAACTTGTTCACCTCTTCCTATGCTAACACTAAGTATAAAAATCAATCCATTATTTTTGCTATTCTTTACATTGTCTACGATCAAGTGGGAGCTCTCCTGAAAAAAACATACAAAGGAAACACCACCCTTACTATTACTGCTAATGTTCAAAAGGGCGGGTTTAATAAAACATGGGCAATTCGTGAAAAATATCCTTTATTTTGTGAATATGAAAGACACTCAGTCAACGCACATAGGGGTACAACAGATGTACTCAGCCCAAGGTGACTGACAACACTTAAAAAAACACAAATGTACCGTATTTTAAATGACAAGCAAATCAAACGCTGTTATAATAATGCAATAAAACAGCTTTTTTATGCTTTTTCATGTTTCGACAAAACATCTGGTTCCTGGAATATTTTTCAAGAACTAGTGTGTTTTCTTTTGTGTGAATTTACACTAAAACACCAAAATAAATAACAGTAAGTTCTTTGTTTGCAACATATTTCAAATTGAGGCTCTGATGTATCAACCAATGTCCATTTTTTTTCTCAAAGTCACCTTGAACCATTTGTAATTAAAAATAGGACATTTTCTAGCCTCACGAAATATTTACATATTAAAGTACATGTTTAACAATTACAACTTACACACACATATCTGATACATACTGACTTTTATACAAGTTTTTCCACATGCAAACATAAAAAAATCTACATTCGTAATACATTCATTCAATACTCCATCCAAATATATCCCACAAAATATTAACTGATCAAATTGAAGCATGAGGTTAGAATAGTCTGGTATATATATGTACGTATATATTTTGCATTGAACGAATATCTTAAATTAAGTGGCTAATATTATATGTAGCTGCAGGTGTAAACTTTTAAACTTGGTAAAAAGCATTTGCATGTTTGTTAAAATCGCGAGTGGTATGTATTAAAGTAATTACACATGATTGGACTAAATAAACAAGGAAGAATAGATTTCATAGATTATATCTATCAGTAGCTATTATAGTAACAGAAGGAAATAAAAATTGGTTATCTTAGGATGCAAGTTTGTATGTTAGGAGTTCTGGAGACAAAACTAATATGGATATATTTTTAGCTTTTCAGAAATATTCTATCCAACATAGAGTCAATTACTTTATGACATTCCTATCACTAGTGTAAGTTGTGTGTGTATACATATATATATTTAAAAAGGAAATATTTTCACATTTTACACAATATGTACACTGAACAAAACGTAACAACTATATACAGGCACTCAACAATCAAATGCTCAAATCATTCAAGGTCATAATTCGTTTACCGTAGCAAAATAAAGATATAAACATTCTTATGCATTAGTATATAAAAGCATGGAAGTTTTATTGTGATATGTACACATGACCTCAAACTGCTCAAGACTGCACGAATGACACAAGAACATTTCTTAAACGTTTATGAAATTCTATGGAAGGTTGCTTGGAACTTTTTAATAGTCTATGTTGTAAACTCGCACTCCCTAACCTTACTCTATCAAGCTGAGTCTACTGTTTGTTTTCCTAAGCTGCGCCCTCCATGGTATGATCTGAATGTTCTCTTCTTCATTTGACCTTGAATCCTGGCACTTGTCTTCTGGTTGGCTATTTTCCTTGTTGTTTTCTTCTACAAGACCTTGTTCTTTGCAGTCTTCCATGATTCCATCTTCTCCATCTGTTTTCTTCTTTTCTTCAATTACTCTTGGTGTGTACAATATGCATCTGCGGGGTAAAGTAAATGGCGTTACATGCATGTACTACAATTTAAAGCACGATTTCTATCATACTCTCTACTAATGTTTAAATGTCTTTATCTTGTTGATTATAAGATACATGCAATTAACTTAAAAAAAGGTTAACTTAACTGCCTTAAGTACACTGCAAAACAAATATTTCTTGTGTACTTTTGTTACACTTGCTTCTTTATAATATGTACAAAATTTGCAGTGTAGTGCAAGTGTAGTAAGAGTGAAGCAGAAGTGTATAATGCGAACTTGTTCGTTAGTTTAATTTTAAAACACATTCGAACTTGTGTGCAGTTTTTCAACACTTTCTTCGAATTCAGAGATAGTGAGAAAGAAAGATAAAAAAAACTTGAAGAGAGGCAGAAGTGAGAAAAATATACTTTAAGAAAGGCAGAAAGGAGCAAAAGAGACTTCAAGAGAGGAAGAAAGGAGAAAAAGAGACTTCAAGAGAGAGAGAGAGAGAGAGAGAGAGAGAGAGAGAGAGAGAGAGAGAGAGAGAGAGAGAGAGAGAGAAGAAAAATAGACTTCAAGAGAGGCAGAAATGAGCAAAAGGGACTTCAAGAGAGGCAGAAATGAGCAAAGAGACTTCAAGAGAGGCAGAAATGAGCAAAAGAGACTTCAAGAGAGGCAGAAATGAGCAAAAGAGACTTCAAGAGAGGCAGAAAGAAGCAAAAGAGACTTCAAGAGAGGGAGAAAAATATACTGCAAGAGAGGCAGAAAGGAGCAAAAGAGACTTCAAAAGAGGCAGAAAGGAGCAAAAGAGACTTCAAACGAGGCAGAAAGGAGCAAAAGAGACTTCAAGAGGGGCAGAAAGGAGCAAAAGAGACTTCAAGAGGGGCAGAAAGGAGCAAAAGAGACTTCAAGAGGGGCAGAAAGGAGGAAAAGAGACTTCAAGAGAAGCAGAAAGGAGGAAAAGAGACTTCCAGAAAGGCAGAAAGGAGGAAAAGAGACTTCAAGAGGGGCAGAAAGGAGCAAAAGAGACTTCAAGAGGGGCAGCAAGGAGCAAAAGAGACTTCAAGAGAGGCAGAAAGGAGCAAAAGAGACTTCAAGAGGGGCAAAGGAGCAAAAGAGACTTCAAGAGAGGCAGAAAGGAGCAAAAATACTTCAAGAGAGGCAGAAAGGAGCAAAAGAGACTTCAAAAGAGGGAGAAAGGAGAAAAAGAGACTTCAAGAGATTGAGAAAGGAGGTAAAGAGACTTCAAGAGATTGAGAAAGGAGGTAAAGAGACTTCAAGAGATTGAGAAAGGAGGTAAAGAGACTTCAAGAGATTGAGAAAGGAGGTAAAGAGACTTCAAGAGATTGAGAAAGGAGAAAAAGAAACTTCAAGAGAGGGAGAAAGGAGAAAAAGAAACTTCAAGAGAGGGAGAAAGGAGAAAAAGAAACTTCAAGAGAGGCAGCATGATATGAAGAGACTTCAAGAGAGGCAGCATGAAATAGAGAGACTTCAAGAGAGGCAGCATGATATAAAGATACTTCAAGAAAGACAGAAAGAGAAAGAGAGACTTCAAAAGAAGAAGACTGCAAGAGAGAAAGAAGACCTGTACAAGCGAGAAAGACAAAATAATACAGGCAAGAGATCAGGACAAACGAATACAGCAAGAGAGAAGGACAAACGAATAAAGTATAAGACAAACAGAAGAGGAGAGGGAGAATAAAAAGGCAAAGAAAGAAAAACAACTGCAAGAGAGAAAGAGACGCGTAGAGGGAGAAAGAGAAAGTGAAGAAGAAAATGAGATTGTAAAGGAATGAGAAGAAATGGTAAGGAAGTAAACAAGGGATATTGCGTGCAAGAAGAATAGGATACCAAGTTTAAGAAAGGAATACGATAGGAGAAAAGGAGAACAGAAATGGGAAAATTGTGAAATGAAAATGGAGACCCTCCCTGTGGACACACACAAATCTTTTGTTTACACTTAAATAAATTGCATTAGAAGACTTAATAGCAATGAAAGAACATAAAAAAATCAGGCAATGCTTTCTGGAAAATGAGGGGAAACAATGAACCTACTTCTTGCTTTCTTCCTCTTTCTTGGCGAGGAGTTGCCTCTTCCACGCTGGTATCGATTCTAACCTCTTCTGTTCCACCTCCTTCAGCATCGCATCCTCTGCCTCTTTCCTTGCCTTCTCGGCCAACTTCTTGGCCAGCATCTGCCGCTTCCAGATGGGGATAGGGTTACCAGTGGCGTCCTTGTCAGGAATCTGAAAGAATCATTAACAATAAGTTGGGGTGCATCAATCAAAACAGCAGATCAGGATAATGGAAGAAGTATCAACAATCAATAGGGCTTTATCAGTCAAAACAGTAGATCCGTAATATGAAAAAAAAGAAAAAAAAAGCATCAACAATCAGTTGGACTGCATCAATCAAAACAGCAGATCAGAATAGTGAAAGAAGCATCACAAATCAAAAGACTACATTGCTCTGAACAGTAGGTCAGGAATATGAAAGAAGAATCAACAATAAGTTGGGCTGTATCAGTCAAAACAGCAGGTCAGGATAGTGAAAGAAGCATCAATAATCAGAAGACTACATTATTCTGAACAGTAGGTAAGGATTATGAAAGAAGAATCAACACTCAGTTGGGCTGCATCAGTCAAAACAGCAGGTCAGGATAGTGAAGAGCATAATCAAAAGGCTACATTAGTCACAACAGTAGGTCAGGAATGTGAAAGAAGCATCAACAATCAGTTGGGCAAAATTTGTCAGAACAGAAGCATCAACATTCAGAAGTTTACATTGAAATGTGAAACAAGCATCAACAATCAGTTGAGCTACATTAGTGTGAACAGTAGGTCATGAATATAAAAGCAGCGGAAACAATAGGTTGAGCTGCATTTGTCAGAATCGGAGGTGAGGAATGTGAAACAGGCATCAACAATTAGTTTGGATACAGTGGTCAGCTATAAAAGAAGGCATCAACAATCACTTGGGCTGCATTAGTCAGAACATTAGATCATGAATATTAATGATACATCAACATCGCATTAGTCAGAATAGTAGGCCAGGAATATGAAACAAGCATCAGTAATGAGAACAGTAGTTCAGGAATAACAGAAACCTCAAGAGCAGAGGCTAGGTAGGAATCTGAAAGAAGCATCAGTAATCAGAACAACAGGTCAGGAATATGGAAGGTGCATCAACAATCACTTGGGCTGCATTAGTCAGAAGGACAGGGTTCTATATTCAACACGTTAAGAACTAATGCGATTACTCCAAAAGTTGTAAACGGCAGTATAGAAATAAATTACATTTGCAACTGTGAAGCTATCAATGGGAATGCATATATTATGGACAGAATATGCCATACATCGAAAGAAGAATTAGACGAGCAAATAGTGACTGAGAAAAGTTGCTTGTCTAGATGTCCTGTACACACTGTGAAAGTTGTCGGTGTTATCAGGCGGCACCCTATGAATATAGGTTCAAGATATTGACAAGTAAAAAAAAAAGCTGCAATGAAATAAATACGATTGAAAATCTCTCAAATTATATTCTATTTATTTTCATATATTTATAATATTACATTGTGTCTGTAGTGATATGATCCATATTTTATGTGACGTCACAACTTTAAAATATGTCACTGATATATTATACTTTTATGAAAGGACACGTAAATGTTGTATTATTATATGTAATATTGCACCCTGTTTGTAATGTAT
This sequence comes from Lepisma saccharinum, assembly GCF_977018435.1. Taxonomy (NCBI): domain Eukaryota; kingdom Metazoa; phylum Arthropoda; class Insecta; order Zygentoma; family Lepismatidae; genus Lepisma; species Lepisma saccharinum. Next base: position 67,819,069 of record NC_139240.1, read on the forward strand.
ATCTTTTGTTTAATGTTTATTGTATTTTATGCTCTGTTATGAGTAGTTTAATGTATCTTCATGTTTGCGAGAGTGCACTATACGAATTTGTATTTCTAAAGATGTATAGATGTCAGTTTTGTTCATAGTATCCTTTTGTAGATAGTGAGTGATTCATCTGTACTTTAATCTGAGTTCTCGAAAATAGTATAAAAGCGAGGATATCGCGTAAGAAATCATCACACACACTTTTGCCACGGATCGACGAAGCTTTTAAATTTAAAAGGAACTCTTCGGTGTTGTGCATACATCTTGGTATGGTAGTTCGGGGCGCAAGCTAGGCCTATGTGATCATAGGTACGCCGATAGCCATGCATTGATGATATGCACAATACTGCAACCATTCTACGTTAACTCTTTGCGGCGCAGTGGTTACCAATGGTAACCACCTCAAGATTGTCCTTTTCGGCTCGGTGGTTAGTGTCACTGACCACCACTTGAAATGCAAATTTTCGTTTTGTGTGGTATTTTAACTCAAATGTTTCGCTTTGAGGTGTATCGCCTTTTGTCTGAAATGAGATTTTGGGGATTGTTGTTTCTTATGTTTACTCCAGTCTCCTTAATGGTGCCGCTTTTGTTGAATGTTGTTGTAAACAGTGATTGTTAATGACTAATTGTTGTAATGATAGTTCTTTTTCGTTTTCTGCCGAATCCACTGTGCTTTTATATTTCCCCATTACCGTGGCTACGTCTGTGCCAAGAAGTGGAGGTTTTTGTGCGGTCGTTCACAAAGGAACTCTTCATATGTAGGTGGTTAGTGTTGCTGACCACCGCGCAGATTTGGTTGCTTTCGGAACTCTGTGTAAAGTTTACATATTTCCTAGAATCATGGAGAGGCTGACTGATCAGGATATTCGAGACTTTTTTAATGCTGCGGACATACCCTCAGGCTCCGATTTGGACTTCAGTAGTGATGATTCAGATGCAGATCCCACTTTTCACCCAGAAATAAGTGCAGAAGGAATGTGCATTGCAGAAACGTCCTCTGAAGATGAATTTCTTGGGTGCAATATTCCTACTAACGAAGGACCTTCGACATCAACACAAAGTGCCACAGGTTGTGTTAGTGCATCAATGAGCGTCAGACAACAGGATGGTTCCAATGAGGTCACAGTGAGTACTCCAATTGTGCCATTGGTTCATGTAACAAGGTCACCAATCTGGGATCAGACATCTCATCAAACAACTCCAGTGTCACATTTCTCAGGTAGGGTGTGACCGACTGATGCTGTGAAGGAACTGCATGATAAGAGCCCTCTTGCAATTTTTTCACTCTTTTTCAATGATGAGCTGCTCAATCATATTGTGTTTCACACGAACTTATATGCAACACAACAAGGTAAGCCCTTCCAACCGACAGACATGGATGAAATTCGAGTATTTATAGGAATGAACATTTTTATGGGTCTCAAACGAATGTCAAGTTACAGAGATTATTGGTCATCAAAACCAGACTGGCATGACTATTATATTTCAAAACTAATGAGTGTAAAAAGGTTTGGTTGGCTGTTGGGTCACATATATTTCAACAACAATGCTGTTCAACCAGAGCGTCGTGATCCACAATTTGATAGATTATATAAACTCCGACCATTTCTGAACAATCTGGCACACTCTTTCGCGCAAAACTACAAAGCTTATCAGAAACTTGTCGTCGATGAATCGATGGTAAAATTCAAAGGAAGATCTAGTATGAAACAATTCATGAGGGATAAGCCAATCAAAAGAGGTTTCAAGATATGGATGCTCTTTGACTCGTCTGGATATAACCACAGGTTCGAAATCTATACTGGGAAAACAAGCGAGCAAAGGTGAGAAAGGGTTGGCTTCCCGAGTTGTTCTCAGTCTCTGTCATGATTTTATTGATAAAAACCATGTTATATTTGTAGACAACTACTTCAATAGCTATGAGCTCCTGCTAACTCTAAAAGCCAAAAATATTTTTGCATGTGGGACAGTGAATCCTGCACGGAAGTTCCTACCTAGTCTCAAAGGGGAGAAGGAATTAAAGAGAGGAGAATATGATTGGCAACAGTCCGATGATGACATAACAATGATAAGATGGAAGGATAAACGAGCAGTGAACTTTTGGTCTAATTTCCACAATCCCAATGATACAATAACCATCAGTAGGAAGGCAAAAGATGGTACTATTTCAGATGTTCCCTGCCCAAAGATTGTGAAGGAGTACAATGAAAATATGAATTTTGTCGATAATTTTGATCGACTGAAGAATGATTACCAGATTGACCGCAAAAGTAAGAAATGGTACTTGAGATTATTTTTTCACTTTCTTGATGCAGCTCTAACAAATGCTTTTATTATTCACAATCAAATTGAAGGTGAGAAGTTCACTAACAAGGAATTTAGGAGGGATGTATATATAGGTTTGCTCTCCAAAAGAATAGCAACTCCACACACTCCCCCAAACAGAAGTGTAGAAATAAAGCGCCACAAACCTAGTGTCATGCCGAGTATTAGGAACCAGAGTGCAAGCCATCAAACTAAGAGGTCCACATCAAGAAGATGTGCTAAGTGTAGCACGAAGAGCAATCCAGTCCGCACAATATGGATGTGCAGTGTTTGTAATGTGCCCCTTTGTTTGCGGAAGGATAAAGACTGTTTCCAAACCTTTCACCGAAATTGAAGTCGAATTTAGGTAAAGAAAACCTTTGTATTTCACAATTTTCATTCACATATGTTGCATAAAAAAACATGTTACATTTGCGTGGTGGTTAGTGCTGATAACCACCAGTTTTTTTCAAATTAAAATTACAATTACAATAGAATTTAAGAAATATTATGAAAATATGTATTCTTATGACAAAATAAAAGATATTAAAAGTGTTAATGTAAAAAAAAAATTCGAACCTTCTCCGCGCCGGAAGGGTCGGGAAATTTATCCAACTCCTGAGCCGCAAAGAGTTAAATGATAAAGCTAGCCTAAGGATTAATTTGGAAATAAAAGGCTAAAGAGCAAATATTGGCTCAGTTATCATTGCATATCTCTTGGTGTGGTAGTTCGGGGCGCAAGCTATGTCTATGTGATCATAGGCTTGCCGATAGCCACGCATTGAGTTTATGCGTTTTAGTTGAGTCAATTCATCGACAAAGTGAAATCCTCGCCTTCGTCTCAAGTATATTTGCATTATAATTGCAATAAATAAAGAATAAAACCTTTCAGTTTATACATACTGCAGTAATGTGGTTTTATTTCTCTGTGCTGTGAATATTGTCTTTGCCTATCACTATCCCTGTACCTGAGAGGAGTCTGTGTACTTCACCGAGTCTCATCGTTCACCGCTGAGTATTATTAAGTTAATATTAATAGTATAATAATACGACGCGTCTAATTACAAGAACGTATCAGTAGCAGACGTTGTATGTTAAAGTACCTCAGGCACAACCTAATTTTTTGACTCAACTCTTCTGCTATGGAGTGGATTCTCCTAATTTTATTCATATATCTTAAGCCATTCTGTGACTGGCAGAAATCAGCATCAGCGTAAAAAAAACTGATATTTGGGGTTTGTACGCTTCTGCTCAAAAAGTGGTGACGGTAAGCGGCCCAGAGACCTCGTCTATTAACATTATTGACTTGTAAATATAAAGTAGATACAGTCCAGATTAGCGTATTTATGTTAAAATTTATCTTTGTATTCTTTGGTAGTCCGAAAAGTCATTATCGAAATATTGTTATTTGATGTTGCTCGAAATTGTTTTGTTCGTTGGAGTTTCAAGATATCATCCCTTTCCTGTCACTTATCTCTTTTGAAGGAGGGGGGCAAGTGCCCCTCTGTACCCTGCTATATCTGCCAATGCAACACAATATATTAAAAATTTGCCCTCTCTAGGATTGACTTCGCCCCCCCCCCCCACTAAGAATTCCTGACTACGGGCCTGAGTCGTTGTTCTAGAATCATTAAACACAATGTAAAATTATTTTTATATTGCTTTTTGACAAACAAGACAGGTAATGGTAAAGATCAAGAGGCAATACACAATGCAAAGCTATTTGGGGACAGGGTGCTAAGATGTAGGGATTCTAGAGTGTCATTCAACAAGTTCTAAGAAAAGGCAATTTATCCCTGATTGTATAGTAGTGCCGTAATTGGTTTCTCTATACGGTATATTTGTCCAAGTTGTAGTCCAACCGGCATTATGCGATCGTTTTTCGTGCAATTAGTCTTTCTTTAATGCCTCTTAGGAGAGTGTAAACTTTTCTAATTAATCTCACACAACGGTAAAATGAGTGTATGAAAATTGCAATCTGTAAATTACACAGTACTTTAAAATTCCTTGACTTACGTTACGCTAATATGAGTTAAATTAACCCTTCCCACAATGCATACATAATAGGAAAAGAAAGCCAACATCTGTTAGACGTAAAACAAGGCATAAAATGCATTTCCAGCAATCCAATCTTACAGCTGATTAACGTGACTTCTCTTGGGCCAATGAAACAATGACCAGCTTTCTTGACATTCAGAAGTTGACGCACTTTTAACAGCCTCAGCTTTCATTTGTCGTGAATTAAGTTTTTCCTGCGAACTTAACAGTCCGGGGCGGTTTCCTGCAAATTGTTGGATCCATTCTGAACACGTAAGCAGTGGAACGCACCCAGTCTCGATAGGAAATCGCGTTTGTTTTCGATCTGCCAAGTTTGTGGTTTTGTTTTTTGGGGAAAGTGAGGCAGCGCCACGCATGAATGAGGTGGCAGAAAGTGGAACAAAACGATTGGCGAGCGGAAGTGATTTGGTATGAGCTATGAATATCAATATCGCATTCGGTTCGTGGGAATCCCGTTCGGTTCTAGAACATGGCTTTGGGTAAAGATACAATGTGTAATTATTATACGATTTCTGTAATCACAATAATAATGAGGCATAAGTGCATTTATAAGCTTCTTTCTGGGCCAAGATAGTACTAGTATATTCTTCTCAAGAAGTTCGTCACTCTAAGCGGGATTTATTTTAGTTTTAGTTGACTTGTAAGTCCACTGTATGAACAGAAGTAAATCGCGACTGCATCTACAGTTTAAAGTCGGATCCGAACCACTATGTGCCTCCGCCGGATATCGAACCAGAGACCCCTTGTTTACAAGGCGACGAAGTTACCACGATGCCAACGGGAGGGCCCCACGGAATTTATTTGAAGAGATGAGGAAGCAAAGCATTTATTTAGTTTTGTGTCCTGACTACTAGTTTAAAAATAAGATACTTAAATTTTTCAAGAACAAAATCAATCCAGCAACGGTGTGTGTTTTTGATGATTAATTTTATTGCGTAGGCGAAACTTGGGAGGGACAAGAGGGGGTCAAGTCCCCTGCTCCAAATTTCCATGTTCATTAAAATTTGAAAAATAAGGCTATAATTTTGTTAAATTTCTGGGATCTGATGTTCATGTTCTCCCCTCTCGCTGTAGTGAAAGTGGGAAAAGAGGACAGACAATTTGAACCCATGAAATAGCCTGCATGAAATATTTTCAGAACAGGACACAGTTCAAACGCGCTAGATTCCAGGTTTAAAAAAATCACCAGAAAAGCGCAAGGCAAAGTGAAAAATCACCAGAAACAAGTGAATTATAGTAGCATGAGTGAATTTTCCTTTATAAATCATCATCTGACAAAGGAAACTTATTATTTTTTTAATAAGAATCTTGAGCCTCGTGGTTAGTTCGATCAATTCCGAAACGTGTGCATTGTTCCGATAGTATTCACAACTTCCTGTGATAAAGTGGAAATGTGATGAAAGCCGTAGCTGCGGGAAGGGAAGGGGGGGGGGGGGGGATGGTGCAGTCGCCGAAGTCAAGAAGGCGCGAAAGGAACTAAAGAAACAGCCTGAGTCTAAGTCTATAAACGTAATATTAAGTGTCTATCGTTGTCATTATGGAATAATAATAATATCTGTTCCAGTGTATTTTGAAATACGTAGTTACAAATTAATTACATTGCACTAATGTAGATTTGTAATTCCTCAGTGAAGCTATTATAACTCATTACAAATTAAATATATCGATTAGATTCTTCACACCATAAAATCTAAAAGAAACACCAGAATTGCGCCTTGGCGCAATTTCAAAAAGTCTGGTGTCAACACACCATATCTGGTGTAAAAAGCACCAAATTGGCAACCCTGAAAAGTGAGCATATACTCCTTTCCAATCGTGCAGGAAATAAATTATACATTCATATTCGAGTAAATGGTGCTAATCCCCCTCCCCCCATGTCTAAAATTAAGATATCACCACTTACCGACCAATGTAAGAAAGTCGTTAACCAACACCAAGATTCATCGGGGAAAATATTAATAAAGATATAATTTCCTAAAACACAGAATCCAAATGTTATATGCCTGTACTTTTATAGAAAATGTTATAAGTAGCATCACTGTTTCTTATCTACGAGATAAAAATATCAATTGACAATTGTTCAATAGAAAAATCCTTCTTAGGCTGTAAAGCAATTATGGATTTAGCCACACTTGTTGAAGATTATAACAGACGTGTCAAAGATAATAATAATAACGCTTGATTTCTGTCAAAGGCAAAGTTATTTAATGTTAATCTCACGTTAACATTTACCTGGATCATCAACAGGCATTGTATCTAGTATCTTTAATTATTTATTATATTTAATTGTCATTTTAACAGAATCATCAAATTATAATGCCTAGATATGTGGTGTATATTTTATACTGTGTAGGTTTTTATTATGTATGACAAAATAAAAGAGGTTGGTGTTTCTGTTTGGCACAAGTAATAACAATAATAATAATAATAATGCATACAATGAGAAATATTTTGTAGTTTGATCTCGGTCACTCAAATACAGTGGGGGCAAAGGGGCACTCACACTTATGACCCCCCCCCCACAAAATATTCGGTTTTATTAAAGTAGTGAAGATTTATAAATGCACACTATTGAAGAGTTACCGTTCCGCATAAAATAATGCAATTCATATGAGAAATTGTTATTGATTATCTTTATCTATTGGTTTCTATGAGTGTGTTTTGCGTAGCGCACTACAATGCCAAAGTTTACATCTTCGAAACCTGGATAAGACAAAACATACGATATTAGCCAGTTCGAGCTATCCCGCCGTTGCGCTTTAGAGCAATTCCATTGTGACGAGTGTGACATTCAGACAAATTTACATAAAAAGGTAAAGAAAAGGTAAAGTGTTCCCCTGTGCATAGCACCACGCCATGAAGGCGTATAGGGGGTGTGGGGGTAACGCCCCACACTTTCTTGATCCGGTCGTGAGGTGAGGGTGATGTGATCAGCATCACGCCCCTGACCGCCTTTACCCCCCAGGGTTTCCCCCAGGTACCCATGTTATTCGACGCTGGGTGGGCGCCGGGGCCGCTTCCACCGTTAGAAAAGTTCCCGGATTTGTACCGGCCGGGGATCGAACCCGGGACCTTTAGCATGGTAGTCAGACGCGTTACCGACTGAGCCACCGCGGCCAACCTTTACATTCATTCATTAATCATTTTCTTAGCACCTTCAAATATGTATCTCTATCAATTCATCTAATATCATTTTCCTTGATGTAAGTTATTTAATTTCAGAATTATTTCTCCCCATCTCAATTTTAAGACTACAAAAAATACATTGGGCGTGACACTTCTGAGACATGACTATAGGACCTTTCTCAGTCTTTCAGAAACTTAGCGAAATACATGGGTTTACTGAAACAATTTTATTTTATTTTCACAAAGCAAACTCTACTCGAATTTAGATTCTTGTAGTTTCTAAAAATATTACCAAATACTTTTTTTATAAAAATTTTTGCCTGTGATGGGTGTGACACCATGCACATTATTTACTTTGTAGAATTATGAAACAATGAAAAGGCTATGAAAATTATCAAATAGATTTTTCGAACTAAGGTTTGTTTCAGAAATGAAGTGTGATACTTCAGAGCTCAAGATATAGAAACAATAAATGATACAATTAGAACGAAATTAGAATTAATTAAGTTTTCTTATGGTAAAGAACTAAATTAATTGGAGACATCACACACAAATCCCACTTCTACTGTAAAAAGTAATAGATTTGAAACAATGTCATAATTTAAAATCCATGAAACTAATGCTTGTATTAATAATTCCAAATTCTACATAGTTTTCCCTTTAATTTCATGTATGATACTTTGAACAAACATTGTTTGTCCACTTTCATATGGAATGGCTCTTTAATATATTAATTCTTAGGTTCAGCAGAATGTAATTCTCGGAAACTTGTGAATTGCTACATAATCTTAAATGTTGAATGCGTGTTTAGCCTAATCTATTTCATCGTCAAACTGACGACAAACCAACAAAGGATTAAAATAGGCCTACAAGAACCAACATGGAAGTAGAAATCTTCCTCACAAATCGTTCAATTATTGTAACTGGTATAACCTTGGCCAGCTGTTTAATCCACTTCCTTCTAAACTTAAAACACCTGTTGCAAATCTCACAGTTTATCTTCAATACTTATGTAGATATACAACACTGCGAAAACATCTTTCAAATGAACTTGTTCGAAAGCACTAGAAACTACAAAACACCACGTGCATTTCTTGCTCTTTTTTTTTCAAATACGATATTTTTTAAAACCACCATGCGTAATTACGAAATATGAAGAGAATTATCATGGAGGTAAAAAACTAGTTTTGCCTTGATGATAACACTGGAAGCGGGATGCAATTTAGTGCAAGTAAGTCAATGGCAAGAGGCAAACTGCTTCAGAACCAGTCAGCAATTCGGATTAGGGGAAATTCGTTCTACTTCTTTCGACTATTATTTTCAGTCCGCTGCGATTAACCAGAAACGTTCAAACATTTGAAAGAAACATTCATTGCTTAGCTGATATTCCTTCTGTAAAACTGTTGACCTAAAAGCTTTACTGGAAGCCTGACACAGGAGAATCTTGAAAAGTTGCCAATTGTGTCATGTGTTTCTGTGCTATCATTTACAGTTGAGAACAAAACGAACATTTCACCCAAGCAATTCGTACTTGGTGGAAGGATTATGGGACAAGATTTGTAAGTCATGTACTAAAAAACCACTGTGTTCCAACCTAATTATAATCTAACGCTATTAAATAAGTAGTCCTCTCTTTTTTAAAAAAGTTTTTAAAGTGCTCCTCTGTGCTATGCACCACGCCATGAAGGCGTATACGGGGTGTGGGGTTAGAGCCCCACACTTTATTGATCACGACCGAAGGTGGGGGTGATGTGATCAGCATCAAGCCTCTTAACGCCTTTGCCTCCCAGAGTTTCTTCCAGGTACTCACTTTATACGACGCTGGGTGGGTGCCGGAGTCACTTGAACAGCTGAAAAAAATCCCGGTTCTCCCCCGCCGGGATCAAACCGGGGTCTTTCGCATGGTAGTCAGACGCCCTAACGACTGAGCTACCGCGGCTTAAGTAGTCCTCTCTACATTTTAAAAATAGTAAAAGGTTTGATAATTTTAATATTATTCAAGAACAAAAAAGCTGAAGAAATACAGTGACATAAGAAAAAATAAGAAAAACTAATAAATATTAACATTCTGCGAGAAGTATTAAATTAGAGTAAAATATTTAAAACTTCTTGAATGTTTATTAGCAATAATAGCAAAATATTTAGTGAATTGACAGCATGTAATATTACGTGAGGCAACATATATTTTAAGTAATAATTTTCATTCGTTCGTCATATGCTTGACGGGAACATTTATTTTTTATCTATTTTTCCCCCTTATTTCTGTGTACATTATCACCTTTTTCTATTAACTTTCCCCTTACCCCATTATCTTATTAGGAGACAATATCCTTATTAAGAACAAAGTAAAACACATCTGAGAACAAAAAGAAGACATATAGGAAGTAAAATCACTACGATGTTGATAAAGAAAGCTGATGCTTGTTCCAGGCGCCATAGGGTAATTTTCCCGCCAAAAAGACAGTCACACCTTGAACTCTCAGTTTTATCAGGAAATTTGCAAGTGGCAGTGGAAAAAAACTGTTAAAAACTAAAAAAAACGTTAACTAAGATCGTAAAATTAGTTTTAAAAAGTTACCTTTTCGACGAAGTTGTCGATAGTAAACTGTTTGGAAAACTCTACCAACATGTCCTTCTCCTGCTTCTCTTCCGTCTTGGCTCTTTCCACTTTGAGTTTCTTGATTCCCGTGATGTCCTTGGACATTTTCAATTCTGCTATCAGATCCTCCTTTTGGGTGGTGAATGCTGGTGGTTCCCCTACAATAAATTTACAGTTACGTTAATTTTAGATGTAGTGTGTATTAACATGAACCTGTAGGAATATAAAGTGTGTTAAACTCTGTGATAGCGTTAGTTACACAGAAGATTATCACAAAGTCTTTTAAAGAAATATGTATGGTATGTATGGTAATATGATTGCATGTCGCATTAACAAGCAACGTCATGCAAGTTAACTTGACTTGTATGTACTTTTACTTTTGAGAAATTGCACGTGTTGGATTTAAAATATTACATTTGTTTTAACACTGTAACTTAACTGAATATCACTATATTTTAAGATATATTTTCGACATATTTAACACATTTTCATGAATCGTTAACATATGATGCCTACACTAACTAATTATTTTAACAACTTTCTTAAATATATGTATATTGTGGTTGTTTACAAAATCTTCGAACAAATCTTCCCAATCTGCTATCCTAGTCTAGTTTTATCATTCAACTTCAGATCTTTCTGAATATCTTCTTAGCTGTTTAGATATTCTAAAACAAAATTCATGACATTTATCTCATATGTAACTATTTAGTGAGAATCAGCAAATAAGAATCTAAATTCTACATTAAATTGAATCTCTTACAGCATTTATGAGCACTAAAATACCTCAAGCATCTTTTTAGATGTCTTTAAAGATTAACTTCCACACGATAATGCAAAAATAATCCTTACTGTAGGAGAATAAAAGCAGCATTGCATTCTGTTAATAATAATAATAATTAATAATAAACTCGCCGAATGCTTATTGAATAAAAATATCTTGTAGAATAGTTCCAAAATGATATTTATGCCAATTATACCAATGGTAAAATGGGCTTTAAAAGTAGAATTACCTTTGAAAAACAAAATTATGGCACTCAAACAATTTAGACATATTAACTAAGCTTTCAAAAGTTGTCCAATTTTATCCATTGTGTAATTATTATGTCCTACTTTTACATGATTAAGGATTTCGAAGCTCGAATTAAATTCTCACATATTGACTTAACAAATGTCTGATATTTATATCTTCGAATATAGTCAATTTCCTTGCTTTCGGGTTTGATATCCAGTGCAGTTACATTATCCAGCGGTTTGGAACTCTTTGTAAACTGTAGGTCCGTCTCGATTTAGCCTATCTGATCATAAAGTGGACCTAAAGATTTCCTTTCTTTGGTGACACTTGTTCTCCATTGAGTTGGAGAAGTTATATGAGAAAGGTTCTATACTTAACTTTCAACAATACCATGTTAACTTTACCGTTATTGAAACAAAAAGTAACTTGTCTGTGACAAGGATTGGTTGTAAGAACGGCCTATGAGGCCAAAACACGCCTGCTTAAGGAAAGGCCATTCTATTCTCTCTCTTATGAGCGTTGACTACTTACCACTACTTCAGACAGAGCCACAAGAGGTTCATAGAGAGTATTAACAGACTTTTGCGCCTATTTTGTTGTCGCTAAAGGGGGAAATATTGATAAACAATTGAAAATCTTAATTTACAAAAGTTCAACAAACACACTAAGGTTATGTATAAACGAATATGAACACTTAGGCCAGGTAGTGAATTTAATTTATGAATTTACTTGCTTTCAGTGGAAGAGGGCATAGAAGGACTACTTCTTAAACACCCTATACAATCATCACGGAAAATCCTGTCATTGCACTGTCTTGATGGCAGAGTGAATTAGTTTGTAATTTTCGAATGTCGTCACGGAAGTTCCAGAGTTCGACGTCCGGTCTGGGCGTTCTCTGCGAGTGTATCATCTGGTTGCGGTTGGTTCCAAGTGGCAGAAAAGCGACGTAAAACAAAAAATAATACAAATATGTTCATTTCTTGTCACCTTGTATGAGTTTTCCCTTTTGTAGTGTCTCCTGGCAATCAACGGTTCGGTTCCAGTGTTAGTTTCTTGTCTGGAACACATTTTGTTATCCTAGTTACTTTTCTGCCACCTTGTACTAATCGTGACGTGCTTGGTTGATTTGGTTCATTTTACTTCGATTTTCTGCCACTTTTGGTTAATCGCAGAGACGAAGAGCAGTTACGATATGAAACTAATGAAGAGAAACTCAGAGAACTGGAAGCATACCGATTAGCCTATCTGTACATAAAGTGGATTAAAAACAATTATAAAAACTATCAGAGGACATCCATACCCAGGCCGGGATTCGAACCCGGGACACCTGGCGTCGTAGCGCGCTGTGATAACCACTCCGCCACGGCGTGACGATGAAAATGGATTAGATGAAACTAATGAAATGACAGGCACCGTGAAATACACATGCCAATACCGGGATTCGAGCCCGGATCATCCTGTGACGAGAAAGTGCCACGAAGGTAACCATTCATTAACCCATATCCTTATTTGAAACTATGGTACTATTCCTGATTGGCATATCTGTGCATAAAGTGAACTCAAACCAACTTTTCATGATGTTGATGCACTCACAAGTACAAGTACTACAACTAATTCTAAGGGAAACTCATAATAATTGGACATACCTGGGAGAGGCTTGTTCAACGATGTCAATGATTTGCTGAGCTTGTCCGTCCTCCTGAGCTGCACGCTGTGAAGATCCTGGATGCTGATGGCTGCCAAGGGTTGGCCGGGGGGTGGGTTGGCGAGGGAAGGTGCCGGCGCCAGAGGCATGTGCGGGGGAAGGTCCTTGGCGCCATCCTGCTCGGGGATAGCCGGGAGAGGAGGCGGCGGTGGACCGGGCGACGACGCGCTGGTCGCGCCGCTGTCCACCCCGCTGTCCGGAGAGATGGACAGCCCGTTCACCAGATCTGAATCCGGCCGTACCCCGTCCACGCTGCTGCACTTGCTGCTGGCGCTGCTCGTGGTGCTGGAGATGGTGCCGAACTTGTTGGTGCCGTGGGCGCACTTGCTTAGGCTCCTCAGGTATTCGGACGGCTTTATGAGGGCGTCCGAATCGCCCGGGGAGGACGGGAACTTCGGAGGGATGAACGGGAGCACCATTTGCTTGTTGACGAGGTGTGGGTGCCTGTCCTCTCCTGGCGCTGAGGTGTCCCCATCTACCGACGACCTGGAGAACTGCTGCTGCGCGTCGACAGCCAGAGACGACGGACGCGTAGGGCACAGTTTCTTTCCGTAACCTGCGAGAGAAGCGAAAACATGCACAGTTAGAACCACACGGTAAGTTTCCCGAGCCAAGAAAAGGTAAAAATCGTTACGCCAAAAAGAACGGCAGAAGACGAAAGCTAGCGCGGGCTACTTCCCAACTAGGTCGGCAACGGACAAGGCCAGACTCGCATCCATGCACAGGCTGCCGCTCGGAATTTCCCCGCAGAAGGGAGAAAATAAAAGGTAGCCAGCGAGAAGAGATACCGTCTTCCAGCCACGGGAGTGTGACAGTACTTTTACATACTGCACGTGCTCCAGATCGCTGTTGGATCATGTGACGTAGAAAGCTTGCCCAGGAGGCTCTCATATCCGATTATCTGCACGCGATAACCCAAGGAAATTCCCAAGAGCATGATACATGTATTGATACCTTGAGAGTATTGTAATATACACATTTACACAAATTATAAGAAAGGGATTGATTCATCACTTAAGTACACAGAGAAAAAATCGTACAGGGGTGGCCAACAAAAATTGAAATAATTAATAATATTGATGCTACAAAATTATAATCTAAATCATAAGGCTCATATAAATATTAGAAACATAAGTATAAGTTTTTTGTTATTTATTTAATTCAACTAAAAATATTTGCAAATTGTATATATATACTAATACAGATTAAACATAGAACTACGTAACCACGCATATAAATCAAGGAAGAACCATTTCCTACTTTTTATACATATTAAAACCCACGAATTGCTTCGATACCAATCATATGATAAAATTAGATATTCCTAGAATAAACGTTTCTGACATGACACATAGTTCCTACTTTCGTAAAGATAAAGTTCCCGGTGCATATAGCACCGTGCCATGAAGGCACATATAGGGGATGTGGGGTTAGGGCAACACACATTCTCGATCTCAGCCATTTCTGTTTCCACATCAGATTAGTAAAAATACTACAAATCGTTAGTTTGTTAATATAGTTAATCACTCTTTAAAATTCAGTAAAATGTTTACATTTGTAATTTGAATTGAATTTGATGGTATTTAACTTTTTCTTATCTTATTAACTGATTTTTTCCAGTTTTTTAAGTGTTTGTTAAGTTTTTTACGTAGTGCTAATTAGTTTCACTGAATTATACCTATTTCCTCTGTTCGTCTCTTCCCAAGTACAGTTTCATACGTTTCAGAAGCAATAAACCGTTTGTGGCGTTAATTTTTAACTGCAATGTTGCCAGTTTCCAACAAAATCACTGAAAACCTTAACAATTAGTACGTCACTCATTAGGAAAAAGTATTTTGGCATACTTTTTGCTAACACACAATGTACCCAGATTTTATATCAATTTGGTTCTTTGGCAAAATGAGCAATTACATAGAATCTACTAGTTAGAACACACGTTACCTTTTCAATTCCGAATTTGCTAATTTACGCATTCAATATTTCCTTTGCCTTTGATGTGTCTAGCTGCATTTAGTCTAGGTTGAGAGAGTCTCATTTAGGTTACAGATACTACTAGATGATTGAACGGTGAAATAAATTCAATTAATAACAAATCAAAACTCTCAAAACGTGGAATTTTATCGTCTGGATTTACTTTTCCGGTACTCTGACCACACGTTAAGCCTTTTTAATTAAAACTCCTGCACCAGTTCTGTCGCATGCAATTGTCATGCGTGTTTTACTGAATGGCGTGATGTGGCCGACACGAGTCTTCACCCAACTACCTCTGTAATATATGTGTAGTGAACAGTGCCTTTTAGAAAGAAGGAACTGGTACCACTGTTACGAGTATCATGGCTTGACAATCTCTATGAGATTAAGTTTCGCATAGATTACTTTATGAAGAAGCGTCGAAATAAGCGGTTTAATATATAAAGTGTAAATTCTGGATAGTCTCCCTCCGTGCTTTGGACTCTGACTGCGGGAAGGCATGGGTTCGAGTTCGCCTGGGTTTTCGGTCTGTGTATAGGACAGGTGGCAACCCACCATCGTGAGGAAATTGGGGAGGATGCGAGTGAGTAATCCGGTCTCGGAAATCTGTATATCCTGAGATTTCGACGTGCTAACCTCACGTCACCCCATTACCGGTTGAAATACTCCACACCTCTAGATAGGATTGTGGAAGGGAGATAGGCCAAGGCCCTTCGAGGGCTATCGAGGCACGGGTTATTATAAAATTCTGGATAGGCCGTACATTTTACATGGTTGTAAAGACGTCAATATACACCAAAACGCAGCCTTCAGTCACCGTATTTGTATCCACAAGAACTGATATTGAACATCAAATACAGATTTCGGTTCCACTTCGCTCACAAGATCAACGGATCAAGGTTATACTGTCAGCAATAGTGTCAGTGGCGTAAAATTAGATGGGCTTGTGGGGCGCGAGCTCACCTAATAATTATGCATTATTATTATTTGATATCGTGATGGGTTGCTTATTGAAAGCTGTAAATAGCAGATTTTTATATAAAAAAACATAAGTAAGGATTAATTGTTGGCGTGCATTAATATCATGGTAGGGGGGAGGACAGTTAATTTTTTTCTTGGTGGACAAGGCTTAGCATTAAGAGGCCATAGTACTGGGGCAAAAGTTGGGGGAAGGGGGGCAACTGCTTCCCCCACGCTCTCCCTAATCGCCGCCACTGAATCCACTTGATGCTAAAAGTTAGCGCCCCTGAATAGTGTTCCTTTGAAGATAATTTAGTGAAGAATTTGGAATCATTAAATAATGATTTTTGATTTGGTTTATTTTACTTCGCATTTCTGCCACTTTTGGCTAATCGCGAAGATGATGAGAAATGATACAATGAAATTGATGAAGGGAGGACACGAATATCACCCATGCGGGGATTCGAACCCGGGACCCCTGGCGCATTAAACAAAGAGAACATGTGGTTTATCATAATATATCAATCCAATTCGAAAAGCATTCGGTGTGATACTCATGTTGCTTCTTCCGGTTGTGATTCACCTGATAATGATTTACAAACGTAAATACATCAGGAATCCTGCTCATTTAGGAATTGCTTTGACTAATAGGCTTCCTGTTGCATCTTATCTGTTGGATCACTCGTTACACGAATCGCCTGCCGATATCAACACTACACGTCAAGTGACTAACCAGCACTTGATGCTACATGATAAGAAATTGTTCGTATCGTGAACTTTGTTTTATTCTGTTTTGTTGTTCCCTAAGTGCTGGATATCCTGTTAATTACCAATTGGTAACATGTACTGTAACTGACAATAACAATACCAGAATTTCACTGAGCAGAAGTCTCATAATGCAAATTATGACTTTCCCAGAAATGCGATTACGAAAGACTGTTTTCCATGGATACCGAGTCTAGAATCTATGAAGCAGACTAGTTTCGTAGACCTGCACGAGCTAATTACTGCAATGGACAAATGTAGTCGTGTAAATGAACAGAGTAAATTACCACATTTTGGAACTAACATCTGAAAACAATCGGCTAATTAATTATGTAGAGTTACAGACGAGCTTACAATAATGTCGTTTTTAAGGGGTTGCATAACTGAAGTGAATCGTAAAAGTGGTGGCATAATAATGGATTGGCATTTATGATTGTGATAAAGTTCATTATATGGCTTGTCCTATTATTGAAAATATTTGAATGTTACATATGTTCCCAGTCTTTTATAATTATTATTCTAAGACAAGACCTTTTTTAACCTCAGGAGAGATTAGTGTTATATTTTTATAATCACACTTTCTACAATATGAACTTGGTTAAGAAGGAAGATACATCATTAGCACTGTTCTGTTACTATCAGTGAATGAATTATTATGAAGCTCAATAGTTGATATGGGTAATTTTATTTAAAAATTGATGTGTTTTCATGTTCGCTGTTAAAGGAAAGCAGAAACGACTGACACGGAGTGTAACGCAGAATAATTATCGAATTGAGTAACGTGCCGCGGTGCACTATGGGCCAAAGCAAACATTCATTAAGCTGTGCAAAACCGTTGCGCAGCTCGTAAGAACAGAAGGAAACAATGGACGATTTACTACATCCAATGCATACTGTCACACATGAATATGTAGAATAGTGCCAGTCAGCTAGTGTCCATGATACATTAGAAACAATGATCCCGTTCCTATTAGTGGAAGACTCATGTAATGACCCATTACTTAAACTGAAAAGCGCAAAGTCTTATGACATGAATAGATTCGAAACAAAGGGAATATTCTTTGTTGAGACTTAATCTTCCAGATAACGGGTCTTTTTCTAGGTTCATCATGAAACAAAAGTAATGACGTCATTAGGGTAATAGTCTTGAAGCTTTCTTGTTGTCTAGCGATAAGATTTTCTCGGAATATCGAACAGGTGGCAAGTTGTGGAAAGGTTTTCTAGCTGTTGAGAAAGCTAAAGTCACTCTCAGGAATTGAAGATGATGTTAATAGCTCTCAAAAAAGAAAAAAGAAGGACTGTATTATTGATTGTTTTAGTCATTTTCTGAAGCATTTGTCCCAGAACTTCTTAGCTCAAGCGCAAAAATTACTCCCCACCCCTCCATCATTATTTCCCTTCTCACTTCCTGTTTTTGTCTTCTCTTTTTCTTAGTTCCTTTTTGCCCGTGGTTTCAAATTTATGGAAGCTTACTGTAGCGTTGGTTTATGTTCTTCTCACTTCCTTCTCTTCTACTGATGTCTATGTTGCAAAGTAGCTTTTCTAAAGTCGCATCTTCAGCAATTTGATATTCTCCATCCATGACCTGCCAATGTGGATTATCCTATTCTTCCTTCAATTACTATTTTCATTATTTTTCCGTGTTTCAGGATATGGCCTACCATGTTGCATCTTTCTGGACGATTGATTGCCACGTACTTCTCTGGCTATACATGTTTCAAGACATCTATCAAGATAATATATTTGATTATCATATACGGCAGCGCCACATTCTATTTTAGCTTCAACTTCTGCTCGTGTTTCGTGTCAATATAGTGCTGTGCCACAGACGAATGGATTTAGGTAAACTCTTCTTTGCCTGTGCTATTCTACTTGTGATCTCTCTCCGGCATTTTCCAGCATTGGTTATTGTTCTAAAGTAGCAATATTCTTCCTCTGCCCTATCATTATTTTGTACCACAACATTTGTTGACAGTCTAGAGAACTACTTTAATTTCGGTTATTATTTTGTTAAGACCTGCTTCGTTCTCACTGAGGAGCGCTACGTCATCGGCATAGGTGTAACATCATAATTTCTTGTCCTCTGACATTAAATGTCTCCTTTACTTCATCCATTGCCTACTCAATGTATAAATTGAGTGGTTCCGGACTAAAACTTCATAACCCACAAAAGTATGGAACTGAGAATAATGCATGTGAACGTTTCCATTGCATTGTTGTGGCTGATGTATTACCTACACCTTCCTGTGTGTTTTTGCCAATTAACGAATACCGAATGAGCTTTGTCACTAATGTGTGAGCAACAGGAGACTATACAACAACAGAACCCAATATTCTCAAATTTGAACTGAGTGAGAGTTATCAAGTTTTACTCCTGAGCCGCTCAACTGGAAATCAGTGGTGGCAGAACAACCTTGTTTTACATAGCACGTTAACAGATTCTTCGAAGAGATATTATGAAAATAAACCACTGGCGGGGTGGGGGGGGGGTGCTAAACAGGTGCAGTTTAATCCTACAACAAGCTCTTACAGAACTACTTTTGTGGTGTCGCCAGTGGAAACTTGAATTGAATCCTCAGAAATGCTCCTGACTCATCATATTCTTAAAAAGGAACAAACTTATATCTCTTTAAACTCTCGAAAACTGTCCCATCAAAAATGTTTCCTCTCAAAAAGATCTTGGTGTTATCATCGATGAAAAGCTAAACTTCAATGATCACATTACATATACGACTACTAAGCGAGCCATGCGTCTCCTTGGTATTCTGTACAGGTTCCCTGAAATCCAAAATCAATCACCCATTAGCATATTTTTCAAATCCTTTATCTCTCCCATTCTTGAATACTGCTCCCCCATCTGAACAATGGCTTCTAAAAACTAATCTTTCCAGGATTGATTCTGTCCTCAGCTTTTCCTCGCCATAGAATACCTTCTCTCAGACACCTCCATAAAACAGATATTATGTCTATTTTGAAGATCCAGTCACCACACACTCGTCACGAACTAGCAGACATGAATTTTTTGCATAAAATCATTAATGGCAAAATTAAAACAGAATTCCTTGTCAACCAATTTCATCTACGAGTTCCCGCACGGCCAACCCGCAACCTAAAGCTCTTTAACATTCCTGCCACAAGGCTACAGCTGTAAATACAGATATTTTCTTGTCAGAACACAGTTTCCGACAATCGCTAAGAATGTACGTGTAACATTTTCCTTTTTTCCTTTGCCATCTTGTATTGTCTTGTCGCTAGTTTCAGTATAAAAATGGGTCTTGCAGTACTGTATCTGAAACTTTAAGTAAATAAATAAATAAAATTTAGTAGCAGATTCAAGAACGTGATTTGACCAATATGTAGCCAGTAGCGTGACTCAACTGTTACCAAATGAGCGTATGATTCGTACAAACTCTCTTTTCGAGCAGACCCGCGAAGCACATCGCCTTCTTCAACTGGCACGCAGCAATCTGCAACACGAATGCACAATGCAGGAAAACAATAATGGGAGTTCAAGTTTTAATCGTTAATTATAATTGCCGAGGTAACACGTGATGCGCTTGTTGTTTAGAACGACCTTCTGGTCCTTGACAATTCACGAGAACCTTGAGCAATTAACAGTGTAGAGAGATTGTTCACCTGAGAAGTATGGACGTGCTGTGCTGCATATGTAAAGGTATTAAAATGTATTTTGATGTAATACTAATATATCCCATAACATGTTTTCAAGCAGTGCCGGATCTACAAGTATTGGGCCCCCCGCAAAATATTGCCAAAGGCCCCCTCTACCTACCTACCGTGTCAACTGTCGCCATTTCACATTCCTATCGAGATTACTTAGATTACAAAGCTAACCGCCTATGAACAAATGGGTTGCGGCTATTTTAAGAGTTCACTGGATTTTTTTTTCACGGTTAGTCTTTTAAATTACATATTTACTTATTTACTTTTCTAGAATGAAGTATGTGTAATTTGTATAAGAAAGCGTAAAAGAGGGCTTCTTAAAGTACTCGATGTTAGCAAACAATATGATTATATACTCGGTGCACAACCCTACAAGTAATTCTGCCGGCGGCCATGCTTATGGGCCACATGAAGTGTAATATCCTTCAAGGTGGGTCCCGGACAGAAAAAGGTTGAGAACCACTGGTTTAGGAAGAACCACATTAGTGTGTTCCAAGTAGACGCCCGCCATATTGGTGGCCGCCATATTGAATGCAACTCAACACTGTTTTCTCACACCTAGAAAATGATACATTTGTTACAATCATGCAATCGTAACTTTTTCCTGATTAAAGGTAGTTTGAAGAAACCTTCACCTCTGCATTTCTCGTGAAATTCCAGCCTCATTTGATTCTAGTCTGACTGCCACACGGGAAACCCGTGGTGGGTGTCTAAGATCGGAATTTTTCCAGCTTTGTCCCCGCATAAAGCGACTCTAGGGCTGATCCAGCCTTAAATCAAATGGTACCCGGGGCGATAAACGCCGCCACATCGAAAATATGTACGGCCTACCCCCACATACCCTAAATGTGTCTACATGGCACGGTGCTATATGCATAGGGAACTTTAACTTTACCTGTATATATTGTATTATTTTCTGTACCCCTGAGTAACTGAGTTTATTTTTTACATACGCATATACAAATACTGTACTATGTCAATGGCTGAGAGCCCTCCTGGACTCCCCGCACTGCGGGGTTTTGCGGCTTGTAGATCCGGCACTGTTTTCAAGCTACATCTGTAGGCTTAAAGTCAGTTACTTATGTACTGAAGGTTATATTAGATTACCATTCAAGATAAGATCTGTACGTTCTGAAAAACGCACAAACTACGATATTCGTTTATGATGTTCTTTGGTTCGTGAAATGAAGAGACAGTGTTGCCAAATACTACGATTAGATGGTACTAAGACACTACAATGATTACTCAAACTTGAATAGCACAGATTGTACACTTTTCTTGTCACTTGTGTAAGCACATGTCACATAACGTACAGTGGGATCCACTAGTATTGTTCAGCAAATTGTCCATGATTATTTTCATTAATTTTTCTCTTGCATCCTATGTGTTTTTAAGCGATGAATTTTTATGTATGCTGGTGCAGAAGCTGTCAACAGCTTGTTTGGAGTTTCCTTTTAATTCTTGAAGCTCTTATTGGATCAAATGAAGTGCACGAACATGGTGATGGGCAATTTGCACGGTAATACTCAGGGATCCCACTGTACAGTATAAGTTCGAGTTTGCTTAACTCCACTTCATACCTCAAAAGGCTAAACGGGAATGAACCTATAGTTTTAAGTGGATTGTGCCCCCATCCATCCGTACAGTTTTAACAACAAGTATTACTTTATTTAGTAAGCTTACATAGAGCTAACCTTTTGTTTATGTAGGTCAGCTATCGATCGTAATGCCTGGACCTAGAAAACTGTTGTTTAACATAATTGCACGAATTCAGAGTCTAATGTGTAACATCTTTGGAAATATGAAGAAAGGTTTGATGAACTGGTTTGGTTCTACAGATCGTAAATTGTTTCATAAAGTAGGAGAATAAATCAGGGTTGATTTTAATATTGTGATATCGATGAAATGACCTGGCCATACTGAACTGAGAGAGTGGTTCTAGAACTAGTTTCTTGCAACATGAATTATCTTCATTAGTGCAACAGTGCGATTCAATCAATGATTAATGTCCTATCGACACAACATGGATAATATTAAGAATATGAAGTTGCTAAACATGAAAGGTCCACAAAAGTGTATTGTATTAAAGCACCACAGAATGTTGGCAATGTTACGTGCAAATCAACATTGGATATCAAGTTACTTATCGAAATGTCCTTTACATGCATACTTATGTGATAGATTAGACAGAGAAAATGTCCGTAGGGGAGCAAGGGGTGACCTTTTTGGAATGTTTCAATCTCTCTGTCGTAGTACGTCTTGTGCAAACTTCATAGTTGTAGGCTACCCGAGAATTTGGTGCCTGGCTGCAGTCAGGGTAATATTCTGTGGGGCGGTATTTTGTCTTTACGTGTGCGTCTACGCGGTATCGGGTCTAATATAGAGATGTTAATCCTCTTATACTTTTATTGCTTTTATAGCCTTGTTAATGATTTGATTTCCGCAAGATGAGTTGTAATATAGATACTTTGCTCGATTTCGTAAGCCCTGTCGTATACTTTGTTGTTGATAAAGGGACAATCGGGATTTTACATAGAGGGTGTAAATAGTTTAAGCGCTGACGCATCCAGAACCTTAATTTCAATCAATCTCTCGGTACTACTTTACTATACCAGAGACACCTATCAATGACTTATTTTGCAATTTTTTACATTACTAACGTACTATTCTGCATTGCGGAACAGTTATTTAGGTGAAATAATGAATTTCTAACGAAAATAATGTATATTTCTTACATTAACGAGTACTTACTGTTGTTCCTTATTTCCCACAAACCATCCACGGGTAGCCCCCAAAACCATTGACATTAGCCCAAAAATTCACGATAGCCATACGAACCATAACGGGGACGAGGTATGCCTACTAGGTTAGGTTAGGCCTGTTAGGTTAGGTTCCATTAGCACTCCTTTCGTTCAATTTAGCATATACGGACAATACGGACCGTATTGTGCTCTCGTGCACAAAGCAAATGGCGGCAGCAGCAATAGCGCGTCGAAAATAGATTTTCGTACATAACCACATGCATTCGCATTAAAATGGATCAAAACTACATTCCCGAACATCAACATGCTACAGAAAATGATTTGCGTAAGTACTTTCTCCTGTAAATTTGAAGAAATCCGTCTCTGGTATAGTAAAGTGTTACCAATCTCTCTCTTCCATGAAACTAATGCTTGACATTCGACTCTCTGTTCGACTGTCAACTCACTGCAAAATTACTAATAGTTTAAAAGTTTCTTTGTGGGATAGGTGATATTTTTGTTTTGTTTTTAAGTTTCGGTAGAGCTTCGGTTTTACAGGTACAATAACAACTCGAGAATATTTTCTTTATGCACGACGTTTTTGGAGAGAGCTGTACAAAAAAGTTAACAAGGATTCAAGTGGCTATTCACTTCCACTGATCCGTAACATTCGGTCTTTTTTCAACTCTTGCGGGTTACTGTACTTCCTGGTTTTACTAACTTTTCCGCCAGTTTTCTATGCTCTATTTGTGTGTATTTTGCCCTCATTTTTTGTTTTTAAAATTTTGTTGTTCATCTTTTTACTATATTTCTTTGTTTTGGTCCAGATAATTTCACCAAACTCACGATTTTTCATGCAAATGAAGTTATGCTCCTAAAAACTCTTTGCGATGTTACTGTTTAGGGCACAGACATCCAACTCATACATTGTCAGAATGTCATGGATATATTATAATACCGATTAACCGCACACATCAAAACACAAGGGTAATTATAAAGGATTTACGCCAAACTATTTTTTTTGGTACTTCATCGGGTTGAAACTGATTGTATTTATTGCTTCTTATTTTATTATAGTGAAGTAAAGTGAAATATTGATAATGATTAATGATATTAAGCGTTTGAAAATATGTATATGATCGGTTAATTCATTCCCAGAAGTCTGGGTTTGATTGGTTGAAGTAACTTGGTTTTGCGTGACGTAAGTTTCGATGTACTTGAAAGTGATTAGGTCTACAAGAGGATTGATTGATTGATTTTACTTCGCTTTTCTGCCACTTGTGGCTAATCGCCAAGATGAGGATGGGTGATGATGTGATGAAATTGATGAAAGGATAATCACAAAGAACGCCCAGGCCGAGATTCTAACTGGCGTCTACAAGAAAAATGCGAAGTAAAAGAATGAATGACGGGAGTCGATACGCTGACCCCGTTTCACCCAACTCTCAGCGGCTCTACCATATGCGTAGTTGTTCCAACTAGATATCGACACCATATGCCAATTCAAATTCCCCAATTAATGGCCCAATTAATGCTCATTACGTTAGCACAATATTGGCGCTTAATTGCCCGAGATGGTACGTATCTAGAAAACTCCCTAGCGCGTGACCGTGAGTTATACTGTAAGCTTCGGGACTAAATACAGTCCTTCCTATTTGGTGTAAAGTGATCAATTAGGAGAACAAATCTCACAAACAGTGATAATATAAAATGAATTTTGAAGAAGTGTGTTAACAACAGGTTGTTTATCGTCGCGTTAACAACCTTGAGCACAAGAGAGCAGAGTAACATTTTTAATAACACATTTCTTGGATTGTAGCTGCTCAGGATTCTGTGAGGCGTGATGTGAAGTGTAAAAATTGCCTGTTCAAGTTCTGGTTGAAATGGCAGAAGACGTTGTAAAGTAATTGGATTTCAACCTGCCAGCTCCTCATTTACATTCCAAGTAACAAATCTTGATTTTTATGTTTCATCGTGGAGCCAATTTGACACTTCGTTCTTTTTAAGGGCACGAAACGATAAGGAAGATGGTAGGAAGTATTACAGTGATATAGAGTTGTCCGTAAGTAGCATGTGCCATATACAGTCACAGTTTCGAAGCAAGAGAGAATTAATCGTACAAAAGCCACTGACCACTAAATTGACCAAAACAAATTGTTTGGGTTATGATTATTTCATGAACTTGATATTTGGCTTCAATTATGTACAATATATGCAAGAACAGAAAACGAGAAAGGTAACAAGCAAAGTGTCCATCACTATCTTCATTCCTTTTTATTCCATACACTGTGTTGTTTTAAGGAATGGAATTCTGTTGATTTGAAGGAGATTTTGTCCTCTGCTTGTTGACGTTTTTATTTCAATTCATGAGAATCACATTGTGGAAAACAGGCTGAATGTGAATAGTGATGGACAATTCGCATATACTAGTGTATTTTAGGGAAAATGGATTTACACAAACTTGAATTTTTTTTATACTTGCTAGCAAAGTCGGATGAGGCTCGAATGCGAGCTTCGATGGTACAATTGGACTCCCAATTGGGAGGAATATTATTTTTAAAGGGCTGAAAAAAATTATGAAAATGAGAAAATGGAATGAAACATTAAAAAGAAGTGAAGGCAACTAGGGATATAGTAAATTCCCTTACTCGCACGTCGCTCTCCTTCCACTATTAATGAACCGCGACGGTGAGGATGAAATGTTCATTACATTAACTTGCTGGGGTATTCAGAAAGATAACACCCATGCCTAGCCAGGAATCGAACCTGGTACCTCCCGCCACTGAGGAGGTGATTATATGTACTCGCTACGTTGTCAGCACTGAAGGCCGATAATCCTATTGTATAGCTTATAGTGAATGGACACTGATATCTTGTAAACTTGTCAATAACAATCTGAACGAGGGGACAATGAAATGACAATGACAATGAACGATTGCAGAGTATTCGTAAATATCCTTCGAAAGTGTGGGTTCCCCAAGCGAAATGGCTAAGGTAAAATTGAGATTATCAAGTAATGGCTGTTTTGGGTTTTGTCGAAGTGTTATCGAACTGTAACTACAGTTACCACACGATCTCTTCCACAGATTTCCACAATTTCTACACATAAAATAAAAGGACACCACTTCAATCGCATACACACACGTTAGGCATTTTAAACCAAAACACAGAAACTTGCCTTTAGAAGAACACAGAATCCAATTCGTACCAGCCGATGTACAACTTTTCACACAGCTGTACGATTCGACAAAACACACGGTCACATTCATTCACTTGCAGTAACTGAGGTACACAAGAGCAAAGAAAGTTAACTCCTTTTCACTTCGACCGCCGTTCGATTCCTGCCACTTTCTGGGTTGCAACGACCGCCTAATAAGTTACGCTAAATAAACGTCCACGATATATTGGCGGCGCCACCGTCGCTCCAATTTTTTACATTCCCTTTTGTTAAATTGCTTCACGATCTGGCAACACTCAAGAATTTAATTGAGGTGTGCTGTAACAGATACGAGTTTTATCCGATACGCATGCGTGTCTCGCTAACAAGGAAACATTTTTGCCCTCTGATTTATGCTTTCCAATTGCTTTTTTCGATACGTGAGGTGTAGAACCTTTAATACGTCATGCTTGAGCACGTCATGACTAGATTGTCCTCCTTTGGTTTCGTATGAAAATGGCTATCTCTTTCTCTGGATTCCATTGTTTCGCTTTTCTTATTCACTGCAGAATGCCAATCGCAGCAGCAGATATGGTGTTAATTTCAATGTCCAGTTTGATTGTAACACGATGATACTTGTTGATATGCATAGATAACAACGTACAAATTTCATTATGATCCTTAAACATGCATGATTTTAATGAGATAACACAGATTGCGTGTAGGAAAGCAAGATAGATAAGCGTGTTTGAAAACGTTTGGCTACACAGTTAGAATGGCTTAGTCAAAGGTGACTCAATCGATATATTCAATCGATATATCGCTTACTCAGATTTGTTTAGTAACTGCTTTCGAATTCTCAAACGTAAATCGCATTCATAAGTTTTCTAAGTATCGCATTTTTATTTATGACACACATATTTATATTTTGGTTATTTTACGTCGCTTTTCTACTACTTGCGTTAAACGCGACGATGAAAATGGATGATGAAATTGAAATGGTGTAGATACAAATGCAAGGATACGTCCACGCGTAACCAGGGTTCGAATCTGAGACCTCTGGTATCGTAGCATGTCATGCTGACCACTCTGCAATGGAGACCACCATTCTGTGAATTAAGTAACAATCCTTTCCTTCAGGGGTAAGAACAAGCAAGTACCACGATAATGACAGCGGAGGGGGGTAATGCTCGAAAGAGGGATTAATAACTAAACGCTGGCTGCTACTTTTTGAGCTTTTCATTTAGTCTAAAGGTATGGAGCTCTGCTGAATGCGTCACGGATTCTTGGGCGGAGAATTGTCACGTAGTTGGAAGACCGTCTGTGTCACGGTGGAAACTCATGAACGGTGGAGAACCTATCTACCCTTATCAGTGGTTCAATCAAACTGATACAACAAAGATTTAACTACAACAAAGTAATCTTTGAATTATCGCCACACCCACTGGCAATATTTCAGCGTTTGATATGGATACAAATGGAAGAACCAAGCAATCGATGAAGCTAAAAGCAAATAAGGAGACATGGTATCAATCCGCGAGAAGATATTTCATGGTGCCTGTACTAAAAGTGGCTCGCCATATTGTAATGGTTACTAAGGCATCCTTCAATGTATAAAGTTGGTCTGCGAGTGGTGCTCAACACACCCCGAACCGTTAACACATCCTCGATATCGGCCATTTTGGAGATGATGTGATCAGCACCAAGCTCTGGCCGCCTTTAACCCCGCCCCCAAGGTATCCATGGGTTTGAGGCTGGGTGAACCCCAGCGCCACTTTATGCGGGGACAAGGCCGGAAAAAATCCGACCTTAGATCAACCACCCTGGGAATCGAACCCGGCTCCCCCAACCAGTTGCCCAACAGACTTTTTTTTAGTTTAAAGGAACAGTCTTCCCCGCACATTAAACTCATATAAATTAATCTCAATTCTCTTTCTTATTCAGGACAGACGAACACAAGCATCCATGTCTGAAAAGGAATCCTTGGCCTCGTAGCGTGCAGTGCTGACCACTCTGCCACGGAAGTCGACAGCGACTACCAAGTTGGATAATAAATAAAATTACAATAACCTCATAAAATAATCCTTGAAAGTAATATGAAAGACAAGTCCATACAGGCTTAGGAAGGACGATTTTAGTGTTTCGGATTAGTGTACATCTGCATAGTGGAACAAATTGAAAAGATAATTTAAACTGTATGCTGATTGGCTAAAGAAAGGACGATGGGATTGGTACAGGAAGGAAGAAATATAAAAATGGAATGTATGTCTTCTTATTAATTTGCATTTTACTTTGAAATGCTTTCTCGCCAGTGCTAGTGACCGATGAAACGATCTAATCTCCAAATTTAGAGGTTGACGGACGGTTTGAGAGGCAATTTTCATTAAGAAGTACATTGAAGTGTAAATACTCTGATGAATTGTACATTTTCAGGAGCCGAAATTGAACATGCCAATGAGAAGCAGCAGTTACCAAATGCATTTAATGATACTGGCCAGACGAAACTAAACGATTCCATTAGATCCAGTTGTTAACTAATTTAAACCAAATTTTAAATTTGTTAACAAGCCTAGCCATAGTGGAACTAATAATCTATGATTGTGCCATATTTATTTCATTAATATTAGATTTCAAAAATATAACGCAGTTGTTTCCAAAGTGTGCGCCGAGAAATGTTCCAATATTTTTACTGAAAGGAACACTTAGTTGCTAGTCTACACATGGTTTTAAAATCGGACCATCGCATCAATCAAAATATGTGCCATTTAGTAATATATACCGGGTGGTCCAAAAGTCCCGGAACGGTCACATATCGTGAGAAATACACATCGAATCGGAAAACGAAAAAATACCTGTTTAATAAGTGAAAGAAAGCTATTCAATGATATCACACTTGATTCCCACCCCCTCCCCCTGGGGGTGGGGGGGGGGGGGCAACTGTGAAGTTTTAAAAGGAAACCCCCATTTTGTATTGTAGAATCGGAAAGAGGACTTCATTCCGAGTCCAACGAGCTATCAACCATCCTCCTAGCTCAATTAGGAACGGAGATATGGCGATTTTAAATCTTTGATAGACACCCTTCCATATACACTATTGAAAGGTCTTGACGTGCAGATTCCGAATCTGCAATCGCTTTGACTCTAGCTCAATTTAAAATCGCCATATCTCCGTTCTTAATTGAGCTACAAGGATGGTTGATAGCTCGTTGGACTCGGAATGAAGTCCTCTTTCCGATTCTACAATACAAAATGGGGGTTTCCTTTCAAAACTTCACAGTTGCCCCCCCCCCGCCCCACCCCCAGGGGGAGGGGGTGGGAATCAAGTGTGATATCATTGAATAGCTTTCTTTCACTTATTAAACAAGGATTTTTTAGTTTTCCGATTCGATGTGTATTTCTCACGATATGTGACCGTTCCGGGACTTTTGGACCACCCGGTACATGTAAAATGTTCCTGAATTTGAAATGTGTGTTTATTTCTTAACTTAAGGCAAGCAACCTAACGACACTAACTGAGCGTTGCAAGTGTTAGATAGGCCTATATTCTGACTTGGGCACCGCGGGAAAAGTTTTGAAACACTACGGGCGGCGTGGAACGAAAAAGTTTAGGAACCAGGGGACGAGTAAAATGGTTGAGACCGGGGAACCGACTTCAAAGAGAAAAACAATTTACCGGTCCGTAGACTCGCGAAGGTTCAGAACCACTTAGGGAACTTTCTGGGCCTCCTGATAACGTAGTTGTAACGTTATTTCCTTGTGATCAAGGGATCCTAAAATCGATACCCGTGGAGGCACATAATGGTTCGGATCCCACTTTAAACTGTAGGTACCCAATTTGTATTCCTGTCCAGATATTACTAATAATAATTAAATCAAGAAGACTTAGGTGGGCAGGCGATGTGGAACGAATGGGAGAGGAAAGAAAAGTTTACAGGAGTTTTGTTGGGAAACCTGATGGTAAGAGACCTATAGGAAGGCCGATACGAAGATGGAAGAATAACGTTGAGATGGACGTAAAGGAAATCGGTAAGGGTGGAAAAGAGTGGGTTGATCTTGCTCAGGATAAGGACAGATGGAAGGCCTGTGTTGCTGCAGCCATAAACCTTCTGGTTTAAGAAGGCTAGAGAGAGAGAGTTAGTTAGCATAAAGTGGACTTACAAACTAAAAATAACTCTATATAATATATTTTGCATATTCAGTAGAAGCACTGGACAATGGACACTGTCCAATTAATATTGTTATGGCAATAAAGAACACTAATTCAGAGAATAAACAGACTATAGTATGGAAAAAAAGCAAAAGAGTACTTACTTAACGAAAAGTTGATGGCAGAAATCCTAGGTCCCATAATGAGCCTATATTGCACAAATCTAATCTGCACCATGCCTTCTACCTTAGTAGAGGACTCCAGAATAACTAACCATTCGCCCTGTCTGATTTACAGACTTGAATTAAACCATGAATAATGCTTATGATAACGTACCGTAAATGATATGCAGAAAGCAAGCAGTCATTGGAAGCTTAAACGGTCATAAATGTAGTGAAAGCAGTTTGACCACATATAAGCAGGTTTTGCAATTCCAAGCACTACGATAGCATGGCGTCTCGCTATGATTAGCTAATTTTATGGATGGAAATGCGTTGTTGAGTAAATAAATAAAAGTTTCACTACTTGTACGTAAGCACTGGTGGCACGTGTTCAAAAGACACGAAGCAATGAATTAGAAAATCTAGCAGATTGCAGAAATTTGTATGGGTGATCAATGAGTGTTACCTTGCTTGTCCACTGTTATAACTGCTAAACTGTAACACGTTACTAAGAATAACTATCAGTAATTATATCTGAGTCACTTAGAAATTGTCACGAAAATATTGTAATTCGGCGCCAAATGAAGGACAAAGGACGAATATATGAAATGTACTCAGCGTTGCTATTATTTATCATCGCCACATTGCATTTATGTACATCTACACTCTTCAATTCCAATACACATGAATACGGGAATCTGTTATATATTGCTCTGCCCCACACTTTCTTGATCCGGTCGTGAGTGGGGGTGATGTGATCAGCATCACGCCCCTGACCGCCTTTACCCCCCAGGGTTTCCCCCAGGTACCCATGTTATTCGACGCTGGGTAGGCGCCGGGGCCGCTTCCACCGTTAGAAAAGTTCCCGGATTTGAACCGGCCGGGGATCGAACCCGGGACCTTGAGCATGGTAGTCAGACGCGTTACCGACTGAGCCACCGCGGCCACCGTGTATCCACATACTCTTTCAATTTAAATTCGAACTTAAAGCATGTATAATTCCATTATACTTCCACAACTCGTCCATTGACTGTAAACAAATAGAGATATTTTGGCTGTGGTTTGTTTAGGATGCAACTGTTCATAGGCGCCGACTCCATGGGGCTTGGGGGGCTCGAGCCCCCCCAATGTTAACGATGTGGGGGCAGAGCCCCCCAAATAATTTTGCTTAAGAGGATCAAATGTATTATTTTGCTTCTCTTGTTAAGTTTACTCTGAATTGTGCCACATGAACTTAACTTTAAATACACATTTGAAATGTTCTAGACCATCAACTTTGGGGGGCTGAGATCGCTAAACCATCAACTTTGGGGGGGCTATGACCAGAGACAGCAACACACGTGACTTATTACTATATACTAAGTATGTAATTATGAGTATTGTTAAAATTTTTACTAAAGAGAGTTTCAAAAGACGATGTGCATGAACTAGGGTATTGGATGGGACGTTTGGGCTACAAATGGCTCTCACATGACATTCAGAACGAGATCATTGATATATTAGGGAGATCTGTTTTGCGCTCCGTGGTAGCAGATATTAAAAGTCGGGAATATTTTGCTATTATGGTTGACGAAACTTGTGACATATCCATCCGTGGACAATTAATAAATATTCTACATTCGAACTGTGAATAATTTTTTTTCTATTTTAGAGGAATTCATGGGCTTTTATGAGATTCCGAACACTGAGGCCAAAACTTAAAAAAAGGAGAGAGAGTGAGTCATTCATTATTTTTTTTCAATGATCAGAGCCCCTCCCCCAATAATTTTGACAAGTCGGCGCCCCTGCAACTGTTTCATCTCTGCTACCGCATGATGCCTACATACAACCAATATTCATAGAGTATTTTTGGTCCATGTGCAGAATTTGGAAGCTGCCACGAGAATGCAAACTCCAACAGCCGATGAAACCTTACGCTAATTTCCCTCAACTAACCACAGGCGCCATCTGACTATGAGATAAACCACTTGCATTCTAACCTGTCACTTGTCGGGCTGCTTTGAATAAGTAGTGAACTTCGATGCTTACTTTTGTTGTTAACGGACAAAAAGTTTGAATAATTGTGTAATAAAAGTAGTTCATTCATTAAATTTATTGGTTTCACTTCGCTATCGAATGACAAATTTATAATGAAATTGTTTCATCCCCATTATAAAACAACTACCTAATCTAATTTCTAAGATGCAGTGTTCTATCTGGTAGATAGAACATTGCCACTCTCAAATCAAACCAAGTGTTGCGTGTAAATGTTCTATCTGAAATTTCAATTATTGATTACAGCATAAACCAAACAGCTACTTCTTTCTAGATAAGGCTTCAATATATCAGCCTTTGTAATGATACAAACTTTCAGTGCAATGGCGACAAAGGTCCAAATAAAAATATCATGTTAAACTTTAAAGGTCTCTCCTGAAAAAAAAAATGCAGAGAGAACATTTATATTCTCAGTGGACGAACTGGCACTGATAGCAACTGACATGATTACTCGATCATAATGCATGGATCTTCTGTGCGTGATTAGTCGATACACTACAGTTGCCATCTAACTTTATATCCGATTGTGCTGGCGTGCTCAGATTGTATTATCAACTCTATTGTTTCGGTTATAATACGTCGCTCTTCTGCGTATTGCGTTAATCGCGACGATGAGGTGAGCTGATGAAATTGAAGATGGGACACACACAATGACACATTCATATCTTACACAAAATTCCAATTTAGCTTCATATGATGCTTGGCTAACCACTTCCTCACAAAGATCGGCTCAATTCTATTCGAAATGGGCCAAAAACAAGACAATGCAACTCTAACAGTGTTGCTAATTTCATCAAGTGTAAATGTCTAAATGGATACATTTGTATTTTTGTTATTTATCGTTTGCTTTTCTGCCACATTGGCTAATCGCGACGAAGAGGATGAGTGATATGATGAAATTGAAGATCACCCATGCGCACTGGTAACCACTCAGACACGGATTTCGGCTGTACGCAGTGTAGCATTGTCAAATTTATACGCAGATGGCACACTGTAAACGGCGAACCAAGATACTCGGAATTCATGCATGGGAATATGAGACTCGCTGCGATCCAAGACTTATACAATCATTTTGCGAGCGTGTATTACGAAATGCATTTATATTGCAATAAACTTAGTCCGTTATTTTAATTGGGGAATCTGTAGTGTGTTCAAGAATGCGTGAAAAACAAGCTGGTGGAGTACAAAAATGCCAGTCACTACACTACGTTAATATGGTAGGAATACAAGGACTCGTACGGTTATGGCGGGTGTTCAACATCAAAAGCACCGACAAGAGAATGATAATTGGAAATTATGCCGAAGGAACACAGCGAGTTCTCAAGAAAGAGTAATGGATACGTGTAACGGAAATTACCATAAGTTGCTGAGAATTGCATGTTGATACTTGTTTTACTGTGCTAATTGGAATGGAACAACAAAAATGTTCTGTTTCTTGTATCATATTTAGATTTATACGAGGGCTGGAGCTTTAATTCATGGCAAATATTTGTCATAATGTGCACGAAAATTGGAAATGGGCAGTTTATAGTACCATGAAATGTAAGCAATTGCGTACCCAGAGGAAGGGGGGCTTATGGGGCTACAACCCCCTCAGAAGTTTTTGAGAAAATTAACATTTTCGAATAACAACAGTGAAGAACTCGGGAATATCCAAAGTGGTAAATGAAAAATGACCCCTGATTGCCGTTTTTGAGAGTATAAAGTTTTAAATATACAAAATATCTTATTGTGTATTTGTATACCACAAGAGAAAAGCAAGTAGACAGAAAAGAGAGAGAGAAAGACTAAATGAAAGGAGTAAATGAAAGAGGGAGGGAAAGAAAGCGAAAACAGAGAGAACGATTAATAAAAAGTAGAGAAAAGGACAAAAAGAAAGGGAGGTAAGAAAAGAAGGAAAAAGCGAAAGACAAAGAAATAGGTCAATCCATACGAAATGGTTGGTTCAGTCAAACCTCTGATTTTCACACATTTTCATTCATAGTAGCGACTAACGGGTTTACTATGCCATTCCTATGATGTAATTAATAAATACAAGAATTTTTATTGCATTAAAAGTACATATTTATTTCTAATTAATAACGCAAATTTGCCTGTTTTTGCCCAACTTCCCCCTGTTTTAACCTTTTCCTGGAATATCAATCTCGTTTTTCTTTAAGGGTACCTGTCATCGAAGTCAGTACTCTTTACGCTGGAAATATCAAATTTTTATTAGATCCCCCACCAGAGATATTGGGGTTCAAATTTTGAAAAAAAGAAATTAAAACTAGCATTGTCGAAGAGCTATAACTGAAATAGGAAACCAGTAAAAGAACTCAATTATTTTCTGCTAAAACTTTGAATGAATATGTTTCCTCTAAAAAAGAATTATAGTTGACATTACATTACTTCCCTAGTTTTAAAAATCCTGAACTTTGATTTTTCTTCAAAATTGAATGTCAGTTCTGGCCGTAAATTTCAGCCATTTGCATTAGAGATAGTGAAAAAAAGGTACAGAGCATAAAATGTAACTTATGTACTGAAAACAAAACATAGGTCCAGACGCCAGAGCCTCGTTGGCCTACACAAATGCAGTATACAGTAGTTTTTGTAATATTTAAATAATTTCAATGAAACTCTCTGTACATACACATTATGAAAGAAGGTTACATATGTGCATACGAATTTAACAATATCATAGCCTTTAGGGTAGTAGGCCCATAGTTTCTGGATGACACCATGAATGGCGAAAGCTACCTGACAATGTTGCAAGGGAATATTTGGGAAACATTGGCGAGTTTGTTTTCATGCAAGAAGGCGCGCCGCCACACTTTTCACTTGCCGTACGGGCCTGGTTGGACCACAATTTTCTGGGACGACGAGGACCTCGCGAATGGCCTGTCGGAAGTGTCCAGACCTCACGCCCTGTGACTTCTTCCTGTAGGGCTGGGTGGCAAAGGAGGAAGCGTACAAGACAAAACCCCGCAATGTGGAACACTTGCAGATTCGGGACGCTATCACAAATGTCCTGAAGGAATTCCTACAGAATAATTCCATTCCCTCGTTCGTAGCAGGAAGCTGGTGGATGCCGCCGGTGCATAGGCGGAGTTCTGGGGGGCCAGGGAGGGCCTGCCCATCCCAATTTAAAAAAGACTAAAAAATAACACATGATTAAGTTCAGTTACTACATTTTTGTTATGAAGCCATACCGCAAATCTTGACGTTTGGCATGATGGCATGTGCGGTAATTGCGCCGCAATAGCGGGTCTTAGACGATTTGATTGATGTGTACAGTTTGAAGAAAGAAAAACGTAAAATAACTTTGTGTTGAGTCAACAGTTATTGCTGAGGCATCAAAATAACTTTTCAATTAAATTTTTCTAAAATTTCTGAAGCTTACTATTGTACCGTAACTTTTTAAAAAGTAATACGAG
This sequence comes from Lepisma saccharinum, assembly GCF_977018435.1. Taxonomy (NCBI): domain Eukaryota; kingdom Metazoa; phylum Arthropoda; class Insecta; order Zygentoma; family Lepismatidae; genus Lepisma; species Lepisma saccharinum. The sequence goes on from NC_139240.1 coordinate 67,854,933, forward strand.
TATTGTATCAATAAAAATTAATGAAATCCAAAATGCAATAATCGTACTGTTTTGCTTCTTCTAAAACTGATAACCAATATACTAATTAATATTAGTTTCCTTAAGCGAGGATATTTAACATTTTCAAATCTAAAAGGCCTAAAAGTCAGTGTTTTTAAGTTTTTTTTTTTTTTAATTTCCGGGGGAAGTCCTCCCGACCCCTTATAAACTAGGGGATATTCAATAACCCTCAGGTACATCATATGCTTCACCCAGAGTCTGCCCCCCCAAAGCAAAAGCTCAAACTCCGCCCATGCGCCGGCGCCTACATTGAATTCTGAGCTGGCACATACGTAATGTTTTTCCATGATGTACACGTACAGAAAATTTCATTGAGATTGCTATTACAAAAACTGCAGCAAATTTTTAATGCCTAGTTACTTTTCACCCACCCTGTAGCAGATTAAGAGAGTGTGGGACTGGACACGCGAAGAAATCAAAACCACATATCAAGATCTGACAATGCAACTTTCCCCGCAGCCAATGTTCAATTGCGAAACATAATACTTTAAGGGATCAAAATAATTACTCTCTTCAACCGAACAGCGTGTGGTTCTTCTCCATGAACGCCCGTTCGTCATTATTCAACGCAACACTTCCGGAACAAATGTCTCTAATAACTCACCGCGTTCCATTACACCGTGCGAAGAAGACTTGCGTTGTTTCATTAAGCTCCGATCGCTCGGGAAGATATCAAATTCACATTCTGTTTTCCTAGACAAAAGGGCTCTGCGTACTCAAATACTTCTGCTTTTCTTTAATCATCTCTTCGGCACTTGTATCAAGGGATCCTTGCGGTAACATTGTGTGAAAGCCAAGCTGTATTGTAAACTTTCTAACATATTGTGGGTGTTACAAGTTGATCAAATTGTGTAAGAAATTGCCTTCATATATGTCTGAATATGATTTTGATCCGTAGACGCATACATGTAAATATCCGTCCTGGCAGTTTCAGCTCACAATCATCTGTTTCATTACGACTTGTATTGGTTGGATAGACTAAATTATATTTTAACATGGAGATGATGACTATGTTCATTTAACTTTCAGTTTCACTACGTCCTTCACCTCACTATCCATGTTTGAGGTCACACTACGCAGGCCTGTAGCCAGGAAGAGACCAGGGAGGGAGTTACCCCCCCCGGAACTGCCACTAGCTCCCACCCCACCCCCTGACATTAGGTAAAACCATTTTGTATAATTTGCTTGCAGTGAAGAGTGAAAATGTAGACAGCTCACAACTTTAAGAATAAATCCACAGAACATGAACAGCAGTTACTGCATTCGCTCATCTTGTTTATGAGCTGAATTATTTAGAAGATTACCTACACTTTGTAAGTTCTTTCACGGGGGAGCTTCTTTATCTGTACCTTCACTGTCCCTGTTGTAACCTCCAGTTTAGTCAGGTATCTGTGAGTTTCATGTCATTATGCAAATATCTTTCTCATCCCCATCAAAGGCCAACAACTCCCAAGTGTTGGGAAGGAAGGGGAGTTTTATTGCTTCGACCGGGGGTGGAATGTATTGTAGGCACTGTGATTGAATATTGTGCATTTTTTGTGGGATATAAATATCTGTATCATCTAAAGTAGTATGGAGTGTGTAAGGGATGATTTCCGTATCAGTCAATTAACACTTCAAAAGTTCTTTTAAAAGATGTAGAAAAATGTAGTATTTGTATGATATTTATAAATTTTATGTAACATAATGACCTCCCCCCCACATACACAAACATAATTTACCTTCATTCTAAACCGTTTTTTTTTTTTTTAAATGGACTTGGTTTACAAATCGCCTCTGATAACACGTGAGCACCCCCTCTCTGAAGATCAATTCAAGACGGGCCTGCCACTACCACAGTACGGTTAGTACTGGGCTTCGAGTGTATACCGCTCGTTTTGCCTGTTCGAACGAAGAAACTCTCAATTCCGTACGCTACCTAGCGTCGTCCTTGCGAACTATTTGGCACTAGAGCGAAATCCTCTCTGCAGCACTTTAATGAGGATGAATAGTGACAAACGTGATGGATGGACAGACAGCACAAGCGACACACAGAGATAATTATACTGGCTGCGAGTCAAGACGCCAGTACCTTGTTAATTTCCCAAACGTAGTCCAGGGTGTATTAGATGGAAGAGAGGTTCACATTCGAATTTGGGTGTCTTCACAAATGCCCGCCTTACAGCCCTGATAGGAGAGAAATCGTTCAATCGTTTAGCAGTTCTCAGTGAGGGTTCACATGCATTAGGTTGATTGCAACAGCCTTATAACGGTTGAACGCAATGGTATAGTACAGGAAACTGTCAATACGAACCAGCAGTGGCGGAGATTAGGAGGGGCGAGGGGGCAGTTGCCCCCCCACACTATACAGAGGGAAATATACTGTCTTTGACTCCCCAGTTTTTCACTTTGCCCCCTCCCCGGTTTTGGAACCCAATCGACGCCACTGTGAACCACAGTGGATAAAAATCTAGATTATTTAAAAAAAAAAAAAATTTGTTGATTTTTAAATTTTTTAAAAAAAACACGCTTAAAATTACTTCTGTGTTGTTTGGCACCATACATATAGATATATTTTTTATAGAAAGGCTTTCTCTAGTAAACGGTCTTGTAAAATGTTTGAACAATTTGATTAAAGCAAATAAAAAGTAATGCGTAAATATACATTTTTCTTTTTCTGATACTGAACCTACTATGGAAATATTTGTTGAGTGACTTAATGAAACTATAATAATTTCAGTAACTTTTCTTCCAGCGAAAAAAACACTCTGGGTGTGCGCTGTACTTGTAACTTAAAATATTAACTTAAATATTTTTATAGACTTTTTGGAATTTTTTTAATGGTAGTTTGAAATATATCAGCTGTCATGTTCATTTACAGTTTAATGATAATGACACTATTTACGGTTTATTATGATTAGTATTTTGTATATTTTTCTACAGAAAATGTTTGCTATTTTTGCCTATAAAAATTATTGAATTATAAATCATGACAAATATGTGTTTACATTTTCTGTCGTATGAGCTTCACACCATCAGTACATGAATTTTATTTCCTTTATTTACCTTTCCTAGACTAATGTACTTTCACTAAAAGTGATTCTCATATCTACAAAATCATTATGTACATTATTCTATAAATTATTTATTTATTTATTATTAACCAGTCGCCTATGACAGAGCATATAATAAAGTGATTTAAATGAACCTTGATACGAACTAAGAAAATTAGTAAACAAGACACTTATTTCACAAAAGTTAATTTTTTAACATTTTGTCTTGATCCATCTCCGTTTGTACTGTTACTATATGAATATTTTTCAATCCATCAGTAATGTTTTCATTACTGTTTTATTTGTCACGCACACATACCCTACATTCATTATATCAATGTGTGTGTTCTCTTTGTCCATTAATTTGATATAATCCACAGTCATCTTCATCATCGCGATTAGCCAACAAGTGGCCAAAAAGCGATGCTAAATAACGTACATGTGTGTGTGTTCGAGTCCCGGCATTGGTATGTGTGACCTTCATTAATTTCAAGTTTACCGTCAAGTAGGAAAACTAGACAAGTTTTTTTTATATATATTTTCATATTTCCGGTTTTCTAGCTAATCGCGACGATGAGGATGAGTGATGATGTAATTAAATTGAAGCGACACTCACGAAGAACACCCATGCTTAGGCCGGAAGTCAAACCCTGTATCTCTGGCGTCGCGGTGCGCTGCGCTAACCACTCCGCCACGAAGGTGATATTCATGTGTATACAATATATCATACCTATATCCATTATAAAACTTCGCGAAGGTGATTTCAGTATGCCTACACTAAAATGAATTTACATGCTTAGAGCTTATATATTTTTATGTGAAAAAATAAATTTGTAATTCTATTCATGCAAAACTCGGCTTGTTATCACTTATCGACTGTCAATCTATTCGAAAAATGTGGAAATTCTTACTGTGGTTCACAATAACCTTACACACAGAAATATAAAACCTATGGAATACACCGGCGGCTCCAGGGGAGGTACGATGGTACGCCCGTGCCCCCTGTTGTTTCACGGACGCCGGAGCGACATGTAGGCAGAACGTAGCCGGAATTTATTTACTGAATACATCCTTTGGGGTAAACTTGTTCTTGTTCTTGCGCATATTTGTTGCTATGCAACTTCCACGTTGCAAAGTTCCGACTGAAACACTTTGGAGATATGCAAGAGGAAAAAATGCCAAAACATAGTTCATTTTGTTTTGCTGCTTCAATCAACTGTCAACAATCGCGTGGAAACTGTCCTCTAACGTCAACAATACCTTACAAGATCCATTCTCACTTTTACGAATTGTCGGGATTTCTTTTCCCGTTCACTGCTTCAGAACGCGGCAGGCCGCTGTTCGGAAGGACTACTGAAAGTTTTTGAACATTTTAATAATCCGCAACAATAAGCGGAAAGATAAAAAATAGTTCGTAGTATTGCTTCCCTTCGGATACTCAGTGTTGTGGTCTGGTAGTGAGTGAATCGCATGCAGTTTGCATATTTCTGAATTTTCCTTTCTTGGTTTTCCGTTTTGGCATCCAATGAAAATGAGTACAGCAAAGAAAAAAAACTGTCAGGGGCAGAAAATAGGAAAAGGCAGGGAGAACGAAAAGATGCTACGTTGCATCGGTCTACTTTCATGAATAATTCTCTGAAACGTTCGAAATCAGATTGAGTTATTGAAATCATTGAAAAACGGCCTACTTCTAGCGAATCATTTTTGTACACTTTTCCCGAACAGTATCATAGTGAAATTGTTTTTTTTTTTTTTTTGCCATTTGAGTTTCGAAACTAGAGATATTGACACTTGAATTTTCGATAACATTAGTTATGTCAGGTTTAGTGTTGTTTTTGTCTTTGCTTCTCTCCTGGCTTTTTCACAATAAAATATTGCTGCAAGAATTGGACATTTCTTGGTAAAACTACGTATAGTATTAGGTAGAGTGAGATTATCTTTCGTAACATCTCTGGCGGTTTTGCATTGGCAGCTTTGGAGCGAGTCATAAGTATCGCAGCAGCCAATCAACAAACGAGCCCCTGGCGTCAGCTCTACCCAGCACCTATCGCTATCCCTGTTGCTCGCGCTCTGGACTGTTGGTAGGCTCACTAACTGGACTCGCGCGGTCAGTTGGAGTTGTTATGAAAATAATCTGACTTCTACGGCTAACAACAAAACGAAACCTTTCGTCCGTGAAGTTAAGTTATTGAGAGACAATGAGAACACGTAACATTCCGCCCCTGAGAAAAAAAGTTAACCAAATCATACGTTTTGGGCGAGTATTTCAGTGAAGTAGTCGTACCTAATTCTAGTTTCATCCATTTCTCATACTTCCGGTCGTCTTAATAATTCTAAAAGCAAGAAACAAATTCTCTTTTATCGTCCCTCAAAGAAAATTTAATATTAGGATTAGACATGTAATTATACAGTTCGGAACTCTTAAGTTTCAGATTTCTTCTTTGTGGGCTCTAGTATTTTTTTATGTTGGTATGTATACTTAGGATCAAAAATCTTTATTTTCAGGGTTAACACGGTAGCTAATGGGGAAGATGTTTGCAAAAATTATTATGCACTTCTTTAACTTTTCTTCTCAGGGGCAACAGGTTACGTGTTTTGATTGTCTCTCAATAACTTAAGGTTTAATATTGTATGCGCATTTTGTATTTTATTTAACCAGACACAAATGATCTGTGATAATATGTGTTATGTGAGAAAAATCAAGACGCGAGACCTTGACTTGGAATTTAGCATTTAAATCTCTGATTTTCTTATATTATTGTTGAAGCGAGCAAGTGAAATACCCATTTTAATGAAACACGCAATTTCGACAGCCAGCGTAGAAAAAAGTTTCTGGAAGTTGAGATTTGTGAAATCAAAAATAAGTACCACCATTACACAAGATCGACTCGAGGAAATATTGATGATGTTTGTTGAACAAAACTTGTCTCTTTCGGAACACATATTGAAAAAAATATTGTATGTAATACCTCGTATCATTTACTAGGTTTTATTATAACAAATACAAAAAGACATTAAAAATATAGAGGCATTAATTATATTATTTAATTATTAAATATTAATAATTAAATGTTAATAGTTTCGTTAGAAGCAGAAAGGTTATTTCAGTCGTTTACCGCCAGAGTGTCGGCCGTTCGGCGGACCCTTCTTGCAACAGGTCCCTGCAAATTGCGTTACAGGAAGTCCGTAATAGAAACCGCTTGTTTTGTAATGTTTCCACTTTTCACAATTACAGTTACAATTACAATTGAAATAAGCACGTACCTTGTCGCAAGGATGCAGGAAAAGGTGGTCTCCCAAATACAAATATTTCTGGCACCTTATTCCTGACATCTAATCTTAACCTGTCCCGGTTCCCGCGCTAGTTGCTCCCTGGCTTTTCTCGGTGCTGGGGAAAGTCAAAGCCAGGCAGCCAATTAAAATACGCAACGTCGCAACAGCGTCTACGTAAGCGCCTCTCTTCTGGCTTCCATTCGCTCCTCGCTGCCCAGCAGACGATTTTGTCCTCGTTTCTCATTGGCACCGAAACTGTCGAGCGATCGCTAGCGCGGGAAAGGGGACAGGTTGTAACAAACGCGGTACATCGCTACTTTATCCTCAGTTGTCGCGAGAGCGCCGGCAGCTTATCGGGGAGTTGTCAGCCGCGAGAGGGCGCTTCATACTGCACCTGTCGGCAGTGATGCCAACCGTAGGGACATTTCCCTACGCATACGGACTTTTCACTATATTTTGCCCGCGTAGGGACAGATTTGCCACATGAGGGAAAACGTAGGGATTTTTTTCAATCTTGGAAAATAACATTTTATTGTGCAAATGTGCAAAGCTTACTCGCCAGTCAGTTGCACTTTCTTCGTGCTCGGTTTGGAATGAATGGATTAGTTTATCTGGATACTTTAGCGAGGAGGAGAAAAAAGAACTAACTAACAAATCTCCATCAGAATTTTGGAACATGTTATCGGTTACCTAGAACTTTCAAGGCAAGTTCTTTTTTTTAAAACATTTCCACTCTCGCGAAAATAGTGCTAACATTGCCAAATTCTAACGCGGAAACTGAAAGAATATTTTCAATGTTAAGTGATACAAATACAAAAAAGAGAAATAAAATGGGACCAGAATTGTTCAAGACTGCAGGAAATACAGCATCACCAACCAATATCTATCTCTTCACAGCAGCAGCAGCATGTATGACTTCAAATAACATAATCAACAGTAAATGACTCAACGTTATTCATTAGGGGTGTGCAGGATCCCGAAAAGTCGGGACCGGGATCGAGAAAAAAAAATTCCCGTCCCGATCCCGGCTTCGGAAAATGACTTCCCTACTTTTCGGGATCCCAAACAGTCGGGAAATACCGAATGGCCACTTTAAAAAGTCGTTAATTCTCGACGTTTTCTGCATTGTAAGTTTCTGGAACTTATCGGAAATTGTAAGTTTTTATTCTAGAAATGCAAAAACAATCACTTAAAGTGAAAATAACGTGTAGGATTCGAGATTTCCAGTTCTTCGGGAAATTTCGAACATCTTAAATATGATATGGGGGGTAATTTTTCGGGGAGTTTTATGAAGAGCTAGTGAAGTATAAAGTTGTTCTCATTCACTGCTCCACAAATAATCAAATAATAAATACTTCTGACATTCCTCAACTTCAGCATAGCGCAAACATCAAAGGCTGTTCGGAAGAGACCAGTTAAACCGAGATAATTATTTCTTTTGACAACGAGAGATGATATTTCATTTTATTGTATACATCATTTATGAGAGCCATGCTTTAATAGATAATAATAATACGTTAATGATAACAGCAGTAATTTTATAATTAGGACTTACCAAATTTTCAAGAGGGACTAAACTGACCTTCCGTTTTTCGGTCAAAACATTATGGTCACCCTCAACAGTTTTGAGGATTCATTTGAGGATGATGATTAATGATGAAGCATCTACTTACCAGAAACACTAGAAATGGATCTTTGATGACCCAACTGCTTCTTCTGCAGGAGCTCTGAGGGTTTGAGGGTTGGTTCCTCTACAGCTTGGGAGAGAGCCTCACCACTCTTCTCTTCTTCATCTTCATCCTTGCTCTCGTGCGATGAGGAGCCAGGGGCTGGGCTGCAGACGCTGCGGGTGTCGTCTTCCTCCGGGGGCGGAGGTGGTGGTGGGGGAGGGGATGTTTCACAAGGCTGTGACACAGCTCGCTTCAATGCTCTGGAAATATATATGAAAAACTTATTTGTAATGAAATATAAATAACAATTTATTGTTTGCTTATGCTGGACATAATTCTAAAGCCATGTCTCAAAGATGGTACAGTGGAAGTTCAACTTTACTTAAAATCAGGGTTCTTAAAGGTCCAAAGGATCTAATGGGTTCCTTTGCAGGACCAGAACCTTTTTTCTTGCACAATTTATGAATTAGCTGGAAAAAAGTTTCGTGGACCGTATTTAAATTTAGTCGAAAAAAGGTTCCTGAACCGAATTTAAATACTTTACAGATAAAAATGTTCTTTACAGTCCAGAACCCATTTACGCTTCCTGATTTTCTCTCCTGGACCGGAATTGAATGTATTTAAAATTCCTGGACCTTTAACAACCCTGCTTAAAATACAGGAAAATTTTATAACCTCAAGGTTGCAACACTGATACAAGTGAACTTAAATACGTCATTTTAAAGATGGCGCCTCCTTCACACACTTGCACCAGCGAAGAGCAGTGGTTTCTTGACCTTTGAAAGCCTAAAACTTTCAGAAATTCTCTGTCAAATGGAAATTCAATATCTCTCTGCATGATTACCACGCCAGCAAGTTTACGAATGGAGGGAGAAGCACGACAATGGCTTCAGTTCGCAGGCAGATGGGTGGAGAGACGTTGGCAATGGGTCATAAGTTACTGCGCGTGCATCCCAAAGATTATTATTTCTGAGATGTACAGGCACTAACTCCAGACTTGAAAATATATGTAAATCAGCAACGTTATACACTAAAATGCAGCAAAGTTTTGCAACTCTACACGAAGAAATCTACTAGATAGAAAACGTAAACAAATTAAGGTTTTCATTTCAATGTCTCTAGTATAATGGGGTAAAATGTATGATCCGAGAACGTAAAATCGAGGTTACACTGTATGTTCAAATTATATCGTGGGCATACGATAGAGAAAAAAGAAAGCTTGCTATCAAGGTGAAATTTACTCATTTGATACCGGGACAGTGGAGAATCATTTGGTACACCCTAGGCTGCATTTTTTCACCCAACTTTTAAAATTCCTTTAATAACATCCATATTTATTGCCAGAAGAGTAACAGTTTTTGGTCACTAATACTAAAGAACAATGAATCACTGAAGTTCATATCATCATGAGTCATATTTCACTCTAAACTGAATATCGGGGTTGAACGCCATAAAAAATAGTTGCTAAATATAATAATAGATGGCGCCAAGCGATCAAAGAAAGAACATTAACAAGAATTGCTGACGCTTGTGGTTAAATATCTCGTCAGAGTTTAAACAAAGTAAAATATGAACTGGTATTAATAGAGAGAAACTTGAAAAAATAAAAAGAGATGACAATTAGAGCAAAGAAAGATATTAAAGCTAGATATTAACAGAGATTTCATCAGAAATGCCATGAACCTCACAGCGAATTTTATTATGAATTAGCATATTCTTGTTCCTATGGATGTATCTGATTCGTTTTTTAATAATTCAAGTTTTAGTGTAAAGGAAATTATCAAGTATGTATCATTCACTATTAATATATTGTTATAAATATATAAGAATTGTATGCGGTAATATATATAATGTCAGTTTATGGACTCTAAGGAAGAAAAGAAATACAATTGTTTATTGTGTATTGAGCATAGAAGTAGTATTGCTTGCCAGAGGTTGAGAATATACCAGGTGATCCGTTTGAGGTCAGAAAAGTAAACCTTTATACACAAGAGGTTAATGTACGTATCTGTGAGCATTTTGTTGTAATATAAGCACAAGGGATGTAAGTTTCGAACGAGTGGAAGTCTTCAGCTGCATGGCGGCAGTAGCATGCATTAAATACTCGAAAATTTCGCATACCATACGACATACTGTGTTCGTTGCTGTGACGTGATCACCACCTTTGTTACCATGCACACTAGCGCCGCCATGTGGCTGAAGTCTGTAAACCTCCACTCATTCGAAACTTACATCCTTTCTGCTCATATTACAACAAACTGCTCACAGATAAGTACATCAACCTCTTGTGTATAAAGGTTTACTTTTCTGACATCTCAAACGGATCACCTGATAATATTCTACTGTAATTTGAATTAGTATTGTTTCTTGTAAATTTGAAAATTACAGCAAAATTACAAGTGCATAATATATAGGACCCCTTCCTGCCGAAGACATTCTCTATTTTTGAAAATAAATGTCATAGAATTTTCATAAATAAACATGTTTTTAATAACTATCAAATTTCATGATAAATGGATAACAAAACTTCGACAAGAAGACCAGGTGTATTAAAAAAAAATATTTTTGATGATTTTTTTAGGATTTAAATCAGATTTTTTTATTCAAATCGATTTTTTTAAAAAAACAACTTAAAATTGCTTGTATGTTTTTTGGCACCATGCATATAGTACGTTTTTTTTATAGAAAGGCTTTAAATCAATGCACCTTCCTCATATTAGATACACAGAAGGATCCAGTTAATTGGCTTATACTGCCTCAAACATAAGAGTAACTTGGGAGCAAAGGGGGCACTTGCCCACGCCCAAATGTTCACGAAGGGTATTATTGTTAACCTTATTTACCAGAGGTTCATGGAAAATAAAGATGATGCGAAAATAACAGATCAGAAAAGGAAACAAAGAAGAATAAAATAACAATGTGGGAAAGGAATTGGCAAAAGAATTGAAGAAAAGGAAAATGTATGGATGAACTACAAAACATCAAATGAATGCAATGATAGAGAAATTAGGTAATCTTTTAGGAGAAATTAATACGATTTTTATTTGTCCAATGGAGATGGGTGGTTCAAATGGCCTCTCCTTAAGATATGATCTCAACAGTTCATACATAAAGATAGAGCGAATTTAAATATCAGTTTTTTAAAAATAATGTTTTTTTGGAAAACATGAGGATCAGCCAAGTGTTGCAAAACACTGCAAGAATTAGTAAAAAAATAAAAAAATCAAGAGAAAGAACCAATAACAGTTTGTGGGAGGAAATGTATGAGATTGTGCAATTTTTATTACTCTAATAATAATAATGCGTGCTTATCTACTCCTAAAAATAATAAATTTTCTGCAAAGACCTGATTCCAGGAAGGCATAGAACTTATGAAAGAAAAAGTATATCAATTTGCACTCTAGTAGTGTCAGACATTTCACGGAACACGTCCAACTGCCTACGCGAGTTCAGCCAGTGAGCCTACCAACAGCCTACAGCGTGAACAAGGGGGTTAGCCATTGGTGCCGGATTGAGATGACGTCATCGGCTCGCTTGTTGACTGGACGGTTTGGGAGTTACGACTCGCTTCAAAGCTTCAAATGCAGAACAGATAGAAAGGAGACAGGGGCTCCATCTATGGGTGGAGAAAGAAGAAGAAGCGTTGAACAATTACCTGTCCTTTTTCTTCTCCTGGTTCGCGGGCAACGAGTGCCGGAAAGCCACCTTCGTCTTCTCACTCTCCTCTTGACTTGGTGCGGGGGCCGGGGGAGTGGAGGAAGGGGCGCTGGATCCTCCGAATTCTGAAAATAATAAAAATGTTCACATCAAACACAAGATAGAGGGGAAGACAGTTCAAAAAATAGAAACATATTCAAGTATTGGCGTGCGCACGAAGGAGGGGGGAGGAGGGGGCAGTTCTTCCTAATAATTTCACTTAGAAATTCAACGCAAGGGGATTTTATCGCCGGTAATAAACATATTATAAATCTACATTTAAAAAAAAGATGAAGCTATTCAAGCCAACGAAAGTACCAAGCAACATTATTTATGTAAATGGATGCGTCAGTAACATGGTGAAGGTGTTTGGAAGTTAAGGGAGTGTACAGGGTGATCCTTTGTAAAGACACCCAAATATTAAGCTCTGTTCCATGTAATACAACTTAGACTGCATTCTACAGACGAGCGAGGCTCAAGTATATCTTATCACCAGGGAAAGTATTTATATGTAAATATATATTTATGTTTGAATCTGAAATCAGTCATATTTTGTATGATCTTTGCACATCATTGCATGCAGACTCGAAAAATTCAGTTCTTATTTTCCATATTTGCACATACATTAAGTTCTGGCTCATATTTTACATATTTTAATTAATTTTTCCATATTATTCCAATATTTCAGAACATGTCTCAACACATACTCCATATTCGCGTTGGGTGACTTTCTTACAAATAACTGACAAATTTGAAATGCACTCCCTTTACTTCTTGCGATATAGAAAGCAGTTTTAGTCAACAGAAGGAAATTCACGTTGGAACACTTTAAACAAAATGTCATTATTCATTGTCTTGGAAACAGAAAATGAAAACACATTTTGTTTTGTTTCACAATTAATATCAATGTAAGCGTACTGCATTATATGTAGCTTGTGTAGTGTTTATATTATTAAAAAGGTAATTTTGTACAATTTTAAGTCCATATTTAACTCCATATTTTTGTGAAAATTACTAAATATGTATTTATATATTTAGCACATTCAACCACTGTATGAGAACTTGAGAACCCTTGGTTGAAAGACATTATTAGCCACTACGTCATTAAACAGGTTCAATATACATTGTGGCATAATATGATATAAATACATGTTTTATGCCCATAGGCGTGCGCAAAAGCATTGATGAAAGTTCAGTTGGGAAGGAAAGACCTCATTTAATCTTTGAAATGTGCAGCGCTTCATTTCCTCCTAACAATTGTGATCATGCATTTAAAACAAAACTGTTTAGCAACATGGGTCTGAAGTACTTAGCAGTTATAACTTCTCTCTCTGGTAATTTGCAATGCATTACAGAAAAGAAGAAAATGGCGAGCGAAGCGAGCAAAGAAATTTTTAGATCCAAATTTTTGCAAACTGAAAACAATATTGATTTTAATATGGCACAAAAAATTTCATGGGGTGCCATGGCATTCTCATTTACATTTTTCTTCATTTAGATCGTTCGGCGCCCAGGGCCAACTCCCGCCGTCCCCTAGCTACGGCTCTGAACTTGACAAAACTGCAAGAAAAGGTGATACTGCCAGCGAAGCGAGCAAGAAAATTTTACGAATTGTATTTTTATTTGTATAAAATTTGATATCGAGGGGTGCAATTTCCCTTTGTGTCACCCTGTATGTGCTCTTGGCCTTCTGAAAGAAATAATGCAAGAAAGAACTGAAAACTAATTTCATCTTGAGTATCCTTTTGTCCTGCTATTCTTAGATTCTACTAGTCTTGCTTTCTTTTATCTCAATGTTTGCCCCCCCTCTAGAATTGATTTAAGTACAAGGTTGGGGAGGGGCAATGCTCATTTCCCCCTTGTGGTTGCGCCACTGCACCCTCTCCCCCGTAGTTGCTTTGAACTTTAATCGGCTTGAAAATACTTCATTTTCTTTAAGAGTAGCTATAATATCGTTTAATGACAGCGATAAGACTCCTCTACACTAAATTTCTAGGTGAACGTCTGGAAGGGGGAGCAAGGATGGCCACCCCTTCACCTTAGAAATCGAATGTCAAGCTAAAAGTATATATTTCACACGTATGATTTGATTTCAGACATAGTAATTTACATTAATGCGATAATTTCAAATTCAAGTGTTGTTTTATGAGGAGGCAACACTATTATCGGGGTAATATACTCCATTCAAAATTTCGTTGATTGTCGCTCCGTTTAAAAACGTCCATGATTGGGGGGAAGGCCCCCTTGCCCCCCGGTGCGCCCGCCTATGTTTATGCCAGATTTTAGAACATTTAGGTTCTTAGAGGGAGCCTAAAAGACAAAGGGTTTGGCAAGTGTATTAAATTATCTATTCATTCTAAAGCAAAACAAATTCGTTGGAGTATATTTCGAAGTTTCTTCAGAGCCTATTCATTATCTTTGCTATTCTAAAGAAAATACCAGCCTGTTTCACGAGTAAACGATCCAATCCATCCTCATTTTCTTACAAGACTCCCTTTCTTCCCGCTAGAATCTTGCTCCCACAAAGTCCGCCATCGGGAAGACCAATCAGAGATAGTGCTGTGTCACAACTGAAGTTGATTGGTTCCTTGAACCATGTGCACGGCATTACGTTAAAACATTTGGCAGGAAAAGAACAAAGAACTGGTACAGTTGGAATCTAATACATGTTATTGGGTTGATGAATAAATTCGTAACGTTTTTTTTTAGTTTTTTTTTTTTAACGTGGCAAAAGTTTTCTGTAGTTGATAATGATTTGAGACTATATATCAACGCTAGGGCAGTTTATCGATTCCACACCTGAAGAAATCATCTGATTTGGAATTAAAGAAGTCGCCAAGCCAATTTTAGTTATGAAAGGAGTTTCCTTGAAGATCGTTGGATAGAGGGCGGAAAAGGTGGAAATCCGAGGGCGCAAGGTCGAGGAAGTAAGGGGGATGTGGAATAACCTCCCAACCAATCTCCTGGATAGCAGCTTTTGTCAAATTAGCGGAGTGTGGGCGTGCATTATCGTATTGCAGCAGGAATTACATTGATTATCTGTGATTAATTTCTGATTTTGATATGATATTAATTACTAGATCTATTATTATTGCTGATGCAGTCTTCCTGACCTACTCGCCAATTTGTGTGGTTCCCACTCAGACAGAAGAATATTTCGGAAGTGTTCGCTCTTTTTTACCACTTTACACTTGTGGCTTTAGCCCACAAACAGGGGCGCCGACTTGTCAAAAATATTGGCGGGGGGGCTCTGATCACTGAAATAAACGAATGAATGACTCACTCCCTCACTTTTTTAAAAATAAAAATTACGTCTTCGCATAGCAGTTTTTAAGCAGCTATTTATATTCCTCATGCAAATGAAATGTAACATGAAAAACATGTGTCTGCTCATTTGTTTTTTAGATAACAATTAACATTTTTATTTAAAAGTAGGCTATGTATTTACATTAAGAGACCAACCTAACAGTTTTATGCCGGCCTCGGTAGACGAACGTGTTGGGTGGTCGGCTCATCTCGCTTTGATCCGTAGGTCTCGGGTTCGAGTCCCGGCGAGGGCATGTGTGTGTTTTAATGTCCGCAACAGACTTGTATAGAAAGGACATGTGACGGGTGCAAAGAACCTTAGTGTTGACGTACCCATAAAAATAGCGAATATTTACAATATTTAAGTTTTATTTAATTATTTACATAAATGCTAACACAAATCGTAGGCAAATAGTTTTACTTTTTTGTTCTTGCTACAATATTTTACTTTTTAAATTTAATTTTGCAATAATAAATAAACACATAACACGCCATGCTTTAGCAATAATGCCTTTGATCATAGCCGTTCCCGCTTTCGCAATACAGACTTTTCATAAGCTTTCCTTGCGTACTTTACTGCAAGCCAGTGTAAAGACTTTAGAATTATTTTCCCCTTATTCTTTGGACTAGAGGAAGAGATTTCGAGAATAACTGAATATCGTACATATCAATATTGCCTGAAAGTCGTGTTTACGACCTCAAATTGTTCAGAATTCACTAAACAAGATACTGGTATAATTGTCATATCACCTCGTTATTTTGAAGCTCTTTTTAGTAAAAATGTTAACAATACTCATAATTATATACTTAGTATACAGTAATAAGTCATGTGTTTTGCTGTCTCCATTCATAGCCCCCCCCCCCCCCCGTTGATGGTTTAGCGGTCTCAGCCCCCCAAAGTTGATGATGGTCTAGAACATTTCAAATGTGTATTTAAAGTTAAGTTCATGTGGCAAAATTCAGAGTAAACTTTACAAGAGAAGCAAAATAATACATTAGATCCTCTTAAACAAAATTATTTGAGGGGCTCTGCCCCCACATCATTAACATTGGGGGGCTCGACCCCCCCCCCCATTGAGTCGGCGCCTATGCCCACAAATAACACTGCCTTTCTTCAAATCTGTAAAATTCAATGCGAATTCACAAGGACAACAATGCCTCTCCAATTGATGAACGTTAAACGATCAACAAACTCCTAACACTACAGTGTTGCCATACCAAACACAAACGTTACGAACTTATGCATCAACCCAATAGTATTATGGGCTTATGTTTTCTGTGTAATCGTAGATTGTAGTCGGTGGGAAAACTGAATGTGGTGCAGAATGTTTATAAAAAGAGTTATGGGAACTACTTTTATTTTACACAAACTAAAGAGAAGGGCGGTAATGAACACTTTTAAGGGTGTTATCATCTTACCTGGAGGAGGGGGGATGGTCTGATGGGTGAACTGGTTGCTGCTCGTGTTCTCTTCGTGGTGAACGTCAGCGGTCGCCGATTCGTTGTGAAGAGAGTTCTGAGGTGGCGCTATTTTCGCGGAGGACTTTGGCGTCATGTCCAACTTTCGGGAGATGTCGCCGCACATGGAGTGGACGTGCTTCTCCTTCTCTTCCTTGCCTTTGGCGCCTTTTGAGGCCTCCGACTCGCCGCCCTTCTTGCCCACCGAGTCCCTCATCTGGTAGATGTCCTCATACTCATTCTCTGCGGAAGGTTCGCTCAGGTCAGACGAGCTCATGTTTTCATCAGAAGCTCCTGAACTGCTGTGGACGTCCACTTTGACTGCAAAAAAAATATTATATGTATAATTACACTTATACTAATAAATACAGGGTGTATCAAAAAGAATCATCCGATTTCAAAAGGCTATATTTAGGAAACCAATGAACATAGAACCTTGCTGTAAATTGTAAAATACATGTTGGAATATAAAGTTTTATTTACATAATGTTTACAATTGCTCTATGTGTCTACCTCTGGATGCACAGCATACAACCACACAATAGTGAAATTCATCCCATACTTGAGGGGGCATGTCTGGTGTTATTGCAGTCACTGCTGTTGTTATGTGGTTTCACAGCTCATCCACAGTTCTTAAGGGAGGGGGGAGACATATGTGGGATCTTTCATGAATCCCCCACAAGAAAAAATCACAGATAGTGAGATCTGGCAATCTCGGAGGCCAATGGTGTGAAGCTAAATCGGTAGGCTCCCTACGGCCCATCCATTGTTGAGGAAGCTCATTGTTAAGAAATGAATGAACATCCAGGTGGCAGTGGTGGTGCTCCTTCCTGTTGGAATATGAAAGGCATCAGAGTCTGCTTGTAATTGCGGGAGAAGCCAGTTCTGCATTTCCAGATATGACTGGATAAAGGTGCAAAAGACATTTAGTCTGTCGCCATTTCCCGAAAAAAAGGTTTACGGTCTGTACTTTCTATTGTAAGTGAAACTTTATATTCCAACATGTATTTTACAACTTAATGGAAAGTTCTATGTTCATTGGTTTCCTAAATATATCCTTTTGAAATCCGATGATTCTTTTTGATACACCCTGTACTTATGAAAGAAAATCTCATAATGTGTTTCTTCAATTCAATTTTACATGTATACTAAAACAACACAAATCAAGCAAAATAGCAAGGCATGCTTAAGGATCATTTCCACTATGAGATATACAGGGTGCTGCAATGAATCAGGCGATTTGGCATAGCTAGTTGTTGCGTAAGAGGCAACTCGTGACTTGCAGCCCCTGCTTTAGCATTCAGTTATGATGGAGTCGTGGAACGTGGACATTCCTTGGCCCGCCACATCACCGGATCTAATCCGCGCGTGGTTATTTTTCTTGCTGGTAATTGAAAGGAAAAGTCTTCCACCCAATCCCCATGCACTTTCAATGAACTTACCTAACTGATAATGTGTCTGGAATGAAATGGAGGTCATCGTAGAAATGCTATTTTTTAAAAAAATTACAATGTATGAACTATATGGTGATTTCTTCTTCAGTCAATAAATTTGTTCATTTCCGCTTAATTATGTATGTTTTGTATATATTATGCATTATTTTGTCTTAACTGTGGAGTGAGGCGACAATGAAATGCCACTAAAAGAGCATTTCAACCAATGTCTGCTATGACTGATTGCTGGCATTAAGCATACATCAGTTACCATGGTTGTATAAAATGTGGGGGTTAGGTGTTCACATCTTTCCCAGGTAAACTCCGACATGTTGGATTACTTGAAATTCAGAAACCAAACGTGACAACTCATTTTCAATACTTATTCAAAGCATTTCCAAAAAATACAACTGGCACAATGCTGAGAACCTTTGGGACAATCAATCTAGAATTTTCAAATGTCTAGAATTTCTTCAACTTGTGAAAAACAGGTTTTGTTATTGGAATCACAGGCCACTTGCGACCCTCCACTTCATCGAGTTTTGTTCCTGGTTCTCAATTAAAAAATCCCTCACGATTGCCCCATTGTCTTTCCTGACTTTTAAGGAAATCCCAGTTTTTAATCCACCTTGAAAAAGAGTTTCAACCCGAGACCTCCTGTATTCAGTCCCATAAAACACATGCTTGTAGGAACCCTACTTATTTGAAAATAAAGTCCTTAGAAAAATATTTGGACCTAAAAATGATGAGGAGACAGGTGAGTGGAGAATGTTACATAATTTAGAACTGCATAATATGCATTCATGTCCAGATATTATTAGAATAATTAAATCAAGAAGACCTAGGTGCCACGAGTGGGAGAGGAAAGAAGAGTTTACAGGATTCTTGGTGGGAAACCTGATGGTAAAAGGCCTGTAGGAAGGCCAAGGCGAAGCTGGATGGATAAGGTTGAGATGAACCTAAAAGAAATCGATAAGGATGGAAAAGATTGGAATGATCTTGCCCAGGATTGGGACAGATGGAAGGCTTGTGTTGTTGTAGCCATAAACCTTCGGGGTTAAAAAGGCTAGAGTGTTAGGTAGTTAGTTAGTATAGTCCATAGTGACTGTACTGTATATAATACTGCTAAGAAGCGGGTCAATTATTGTTGAATTCCCCTCCCCTGCCCCTCCATATTTCCTCAAAATTTTGTCACTTACTTTATGGGTATTAAGCCAGTTGTTATTTAAGCTATCAAGTATGAATTTTGTTGACCAGGGTGGGTAAAAATCATTATCTTTATTAAAAAAATCATTTGATGATTCTTTTATTTAAATCAATTTTTTATTTTTTTAAATCCATTTTTTAATTTTTTTATTAAATAATTTTTTGATTTTTTTATATAAATGAATTTTTGATTTTTTGATTAAAACATTTTTTTATTTAAATCATATTTTTTAACATTTATATCTTTTTTTTAAAAAAAAAACGCTTCAAAATGATTGTATGGTTTTTAACACCACACATATAGATATGACTTTTTTTTCTTTTACATGCGCTTTTTCTAGTGAAGGTCCTGTAAAATATCTGAACCGTTCGAGTAAAGCAAATAGGCAATTTTATGTAAATATACATTTTTCGGGTTCTGATACTGTATGTATGAACCTACTATAGAAATGTTTGTTGAGTATGTTAATGAAACTATAATACACAATATCAGTAACTTTTCTTCCAGTCAAATAAAACATTCTGAATGTACTCTATAATTGTAACTTAAGATATATTTTTTTGAAGTCTTTGTAGCTGAATTTTGGCATTTCTTAAAATGATAATTTGCAAAATATCAGCCGTCATGTTTCTTTACAGTTTAAATTACACTATTTATAGTTTAACATGATTAGTTTTTAGTACATTTTTCTACACAAAATGTTTGCTATTTTTTGCCTAAAAAAATTATTGAATTTTAAATCAAAAGAGAATTAAGTGTATTTGCAGTTTACATATTACATTCCCTTTCCTATGAGCTTCATCTATCAGTACATATATTTTGTTTCCTTTGTTAGAACCTAGTACTTTCACTAAAACTGATATCTACAAAATCCTTATGTACATTATTCTATAAATTATTTCCTTAAAGCTATTTAAATCAGCGATTTTTTAAAAAATCCACCTTGGCAGCGACACTAAAATTCCCAAATACTTAATACTTTATTAACCGAATATAAACATCTCTTTGAGGAAATACTGAATTAAGAGTTTCAGCCATTTTACGTGGCAAAAAATACAAATTCAAGAGCTCTATCGATGAAGAAAATTGTCATAAATGCATGTGTTTTGAGGTGGATGGTGAAGTGTGGGAATTTCAAGTTTAACTTTCATGGTGAAATAACGAAGGATGCTATAATGAATAATTTAATTTTACTGGTAGATGTCTCATCTTCATAATATAAATCATACCTTTCTTAAAAGTTGATAGTAGGATTTTCTGAGCCCAGAATAAACAATGTATTTTTCAAAGTATTATTACCCTTGGTGTAAATGTAATTTGAGCCACTCTTTAGATGCAGCTACACTCTTATTTCTTTGTAAAGAGCATTAGTTACTATAATTAATTACATAAAGTATATTATAGAGGAGAATACAGACTTGGGAGTATGGTAGCTTCAGTTTTGCAACTAGTCCCTAGAATTTGCCACACGTATTCAAATAAGACGAAAACTAAAAATGAAACATTTAATGTGAATAGAACGTGAACAAATCTTATCATTGTGTTTCTCCCAGTTTGAAAATTAACGATGGGCATGCCGGGCATCCCCCCCCACAAAAAATTGTATCCCCGGCAAGAGAAAATTATTTTTATCTCTGCCAAGGATGCTTTTATCCCATCAAAGAAAATGGAATCGAATATATTCTTGCACTTCTATAATTATTAATATTTAATAGTTTTTCGCACTTCCTTTTTCAGGAAGATTTTGTGAAGCTTCCCTGGCGCGCTTCTTGAAGCATGTGTTTAAGGGGGAAGGGGGCTTGCGACCCAGGAATCTCAAAGAACCAATAAATATTATACCTATTACTTTAGGTCATATCATACATGGGCGTCCGGAAGGGGGGGCAAGGGGGGTCGTGGCCCCTCCCTGGAAAATGAAAGTAAACCAAAAAATATGTATTTCACACATATAATTTCATTTTAGCCACAATAATGTGTGTTAATTATTGCATGAACACCATAAATTCAAATTTAAGCAATGTTTTTTAGGGAACAACACTATTTTGGGGGAAAATTTGCCTTCGTTTGGCCCCCCCTGGCAAGAAATACCTTCCTTGCCCCTCCCTGGAAAAATCCTGCGGACGTCCATGATATCATAGGGGCTGAAATTTATAAACGCCACAGGATTTATTTAACTATATCCTCTTGTAGAAAATGTTTAAAATGCCTTTAATCTCAATATAAGGTACCTGGACCCAATATGGCCTACCTAAGGTTTGCGACTGTTTTTAATGGTGTACAAAGGTAAAATTAATCGCAAAATTCAAAAGAGGGAACATTTCTGGACTTTTACTGAAATCGTAGTCAGTTCCAAATAATAACATGGGTGCATGGAAGATTTTATTGAAAAGTTAAGTTTAGGCCATATTGGGTGCATATGTATCCAATATGGCCTAGTCATATATATGTTGTTCTTTCCCATAAAAAAACGCAACAGAAATTTTGAAGAAAGTACCACAATGTTGTTTTTATAGGTAGGTAAGTGTATTCATACACTTAAATTTTATTTACATAATGACAAGAGATTTGTACGAAGAAATAACATTGTCTACAAACCAATAAACAAGGGAGTGGCATGTCACAATTTGTTACCAGAAGACCAACACTCGTTTGAAGAATCAAACATATTGATTGTGCATCGATTTCGATCATGGTGCTGCCATCTATGCTTCGTTTACCTTACTTTTTAAACTACCCTCGTAGTTAACGAATGAAGGTGTTAGTATGATTTCATGGTGTATTAATGGGCTGGAATGATGAACATTTATTTCTCTTGTAGTCTGCGGTTTTTACAAACGTAAAAAGAACAGTTTCTCGTTGTGACGTTTCAGGAGAACACACGCTCCTTTCATCAGGCATTTATTTTTATTTTGATTAAAGATACAGTTATAACAATTGTTAACAACTTGTTAAACAAAGAAGAGAATCCGTTATACAATGGATGTTGTCAATGTTACATTGTTGTAATATAGCAACTTAACTGTGAAAAACAAGCAGTCTGTTATTTTCTTATTTCAGATAAAAAAATTGATCACATTATTTTTTATGTTAAAAAAATTATGAATCCCAAAATATTTGGGATTTTACCTACCTATAAAAACAACATTGTGGTACTTTCTTTAGAATTTCTGTTGCATTTTTTATGGGAAAGAACAAAATATATGACTAGGCCATATTTGATACATACCGGGTGGTCCAAAAGTCCCGGAACGGTCACATATCGTGAGAAATACACATCGAATCGAAAACCGAAAAAATATGTGTTTAATAAGTGAAAGAAAGCTATTCAATGATATCACACTTGATAATGGAAACCCCCATTTTGTATTGTAGAATCGGAAAGAGGGCTTCATTCTGAGTCCAACGAGCTATCGACCATCCTCCTAGCTCAATTAGGAATGGACATATGGCGATTTAAAAAAAAATCAAAGGGACGCTCTGCCGCTAATTGAGCTAGAGTGAAAGCAATTTCAGATTCGGAATCTGCACGTCAAGACCTTTCAATAGAGTACTATGTGGAAGGGGAGGGCTCTTCAATTTCCGATTCTACAATACAAAATGGGGGTTTCCATTTAAAATTCCACAGTTGGCCCCCGCCCCATCCCCAGGGATGTGTATTTCTCACGATATGTGACCGTTCCGGGACTTTTGGACCACCCGGTATGTACCCAATATGGCCTAAACGTAAATATAAATATTTGGGATTCATATATTTTTTTAAAAAAATCACAACGAGAAATTGTATTTTTATGCTTGTAATAACCGTAGACTACAAGAGAAATGATTCTACAACGTAAGCAATGCGTACATAAAAGAAAAACTAGGATGGACATTTTTCTCAATATGTAATTTGATGTGTTTGTTCACTACGTGCTTTGGAAAAGTGTTCTTGATTACTGTGCTTGTTTTACGCCGCTTTTTACGTCTCTTGGTTAAAATGTGACGCATGAGGTTGAATGGGGACGTTACCTTACACGTAATTCTACCTTATACGTCAAATTTCGTACCTGTTACACCGTGAACGGCCGGAGCAGGCGTGGAACCCTCCCTGCTATTCTCACTAGATCGCGTCTTCTTCTCGCTAATCTCAATGTAGACGCTCTCCGCGCTGCCGTGGCTTCGACGCTCGAACAGGTCCTTCACCCTGTTGTAGATGAGGTCCCGAGGATTGTGCAGGTAGAACGGCTCGCTGGTCGTGGAGCTGCCAGAGCTGCGAGGCGGCGAGTAGGAAGATTCTGAGGAGACCCGGGTTCGAGTCCTCGTGGAGCGCATGCTGGATCTGTTGTCGTCGCTCTGCGCCATCGGGTTGATGTACAGGCCATCGTGATGGTCCTGCGGGGCGGAGATGGAGCTTCTGAGGGAGGGGGGATGCAAATAGAAGGGCTCTCTGTCCTCTTCTGCATTCACGCAGTTTGCGTACGAGCACTGAAATAGAGAATAGGGCTTGTTAGAGTAGCTAAGGATTGCTTGAGTTTATGTTTTAAGTCCACTTTACGCACAGTAAGGCTGATCGGGACTAGATCTACAGTTTAAAGTGGGATCCGAACCACTGTGTACCTCCACCGGGTATCGAACCCGGCTCCCCTTGTTTACTAGGCGACGACGCTACCACTGCGAGTAGGTAAAGGAAAAACAATGTTAAACTTACTAGAGTTGACGAGCTGTATCTTTGCGGGTGAACCCTGCCCAATCCCGGGTGCGCAGTAGCAAGGGGGAGGAGCTACCGGCTGCGCGTCATTATCCTTGCGTTCTGTCCTTGATGTCGACCGCCCAAAGGGCGAGTAGATGGCAACTACATAAACGTATCTCTCTCACACTCTGCGCGGAGTAGTTAAGGCCACCCGCAAAGATACAGCTCGTCAACTCTAGTTCATATTACAAAGGCTAACTTTGGAGAAGGGTTGTTTAAGGTCCAGGAATTGTAAATAAATTCAATTCCGGTCCAGGAGAGAAAATCAGCAAATGGGTTCTGGACCGTAAAGAACCTTTTTATCTATAAAATATTTCACTTCGGTCCAGGAAGCTTTATTCCGGATCAATTTAAATCCGGTCCAAGTTTCGTATTGAAATGTGTGCACACACACATACACACAGTGGACTCTTTATATTTCGAATTAATCGGTAATTCGAATAGAAATTTATTTCCCTTGAATTCATCTTTAATGATACATGTTCTTGTCAATTCGAATTTTGGATAATTTGAATTCCTATGTTTTTGAATTAATTTATATATATATATATAAGTATGTATTAATGTGTCAACACACACACATACTGTCTGGCTGCCTTAGCTGAGGCCATGGACGGAAGTGCGCATGCGCTAACTGGACGTGTTCATTGGCAAAATGGGGGTGAAGTGAAGTTACTTTGGTCAGGAAGCGGGTTCCGTGAAAATCGTCTGCTGTGGAAACAATGACGTGTCAAACATAGTAACATCGCCGCCAAAATATGGTTAGAGATGTTTACGAATTATGAAAGAGTACAGAATGAAAAAAAATTGCCATCCGTATACTATATAAGCAAACAGAATATATCAGGAAAGTATTCATTACGTCACATTAGTAGATAAACTTGTTTCTAAACCAGTAACTTTACTTTGCATCATTCAATTAAATTGATCTCCTTAGTAAATATTATAATTAACACAAATGTACACAGCATTCATCAGAATAGTATTCACTAATAATAGTATTATTATGCATAGTATTAAACGTAGTAACGAAATGGTTTGTGACATTGTGTTTTATATCGAGGGCGTTTTGTAGAATGTGCAACAGGGACCAAAACGTCACAGTTTTCTTTGTTCAACTTCGAAACGGTTTGTTACGAATTTTAAGAGCCAACACAGTAAACAGTAATAAACACAACAAGCCAACCCATACAAGCAAAATGTCACAGAGAGTGGTTTGGTGGTTCTACCTGCTTCCCCTCTCGCGTTTGGAATCGTACTTTTCAGCTAGTTTCGTCTCCCTTGGGCGGACTGTACATGAACGTCCTTAAGATATTTTTGGGGGACACGTGAGGCATATTCCCCCGAACCCCACAATAGTGTTGCCCCCTCAAAACACACCTTCATGTTGAAGTTATGTCCCTGCAACACCCTTCTGATAATTAACATAAATTACTGTGACTGAAGGAAATGATATGCAATATGTAATTTTAAGTTGGCATTTACTTTCCAGGGAGGAGCGTGCCCCCCTTGACCTTCTTATGTACGTCCATGTATATGTGTGAGTATGTGTTCATGTCAAAGTGTCCCCTGAACTTCAATTTTTAAAATTAATTGCAATAATGTAACTTTATCCTATCTTGTGAGTGAAAAATCCAAAATTGTCATTTGCATAAAAATACAAGTATTATACAAAATTAAGTTAGAAGATAGAAGGTATTTTGCATATTGTTCGTTTTTTTTCCTTCTTGATTTACTTTTGTTATATATTGTGTCCCACCCGTGACGACACCAATTTTTTCCTTTAACTGTCACATTTCCCCTTCAACTCCACTAGAATATTAAAATATAAATTTCTTCATATTCCTGTCTTAAATAATTTATTTTTCATAATTTGAAAATTTTCAGAATTTGAAATAAATTTCTTATTAGCTTTATCCCTATCTTGCATTAGACAGGAAAATAATGAATTCCAACTATAGTGTAAAATGTAACTAATTTTAAATGTGATCGTGAATGTCACCAATTAGCTTAGCGACTCCGAAAACTATGGATTCGACACTAATGTAGGTCATTTGTGGCATTTTATTTTTCGCACCTTCTCACCCTCCATACCGATAGGTGATGAACTTGGAGTTGAACGGCATTGGGAGCTACTCCGAAAACTATGGATTCCACACTAATATCTGGCGTTATCAGCCTGAATGTTAGACAACCCGAGAAACACTATCGTTGTGCGGGATTGCATAGAGTCACGGATGTCTGTTTGTGCGGAATTAAATATCGGTCGTTTTCGATTATTTTTACATGTCACCCCTTCCCACCCCACCCCTAGGGGGTGCCAGGGGTGTCTTACCCCCAAAGTATTCTTTCCAGATTGCAAGTGATACGTGTACCAAGTTTGGTTGAAATTGCTCAAGGCGTTCGAGAGTTATGCCGGAACAAACATATATACACACCCACACACATACATCCATTTATATATATATATATATATATATATATATATATATATATATATATATATAGAAGATAGAAGATAAAAAGGCAGTGTCTTATCTGTCCCACAGGTGACACAAAATTGTTCACTTGTAGCTATAAGTGTGGGAAAGTATTTTAATGGTGATAGTTATGTTTAATCAACAGTGTTAAGTTACATAATTAATTGCACAGAAACTATGAGAAAAATGTTGCTAAACTATTAGTAGAAGCGTAACTTTAATATAAAACATGTAGTCTGTGTGTCTCCCGTGGACAATAGGATCGCCCGTATATCACAATATTAGTATTTTCTTAAAATTGTAAATTGTACGTTTTAACGAAGGTTACAGTGTAACAACTTACCTTTGATTCTCCCTTTCTACACGTGCATGTGTGAAGCTTCCCATTGGCCAGTTTCGATTCTTCTTGGTAATCTGGTGTCGTTCCATGCTGGACAAGGACATTCAAGCACTGCAAATAAAGAGAATCGAGTTACAACACACATCCGATAAGGCTGCTGACATTAAGATATATATATAAAACTGAATGTACATAAGAACGATACTTTTCTCGTGGTTTGTTTGTTTCTGAAGTAGATGAGACAACAAATACAGAAAAACACACCCGTGCCTACCCAGGATTCGATCCTAAAACGTCTGGTTTCGTAACGCGTCGCGCTAAACACGCTGCCGAGGAAGGTGGCCAGAATTATAGTCATGGATAGATGACGTGTTATTTACGGGCTCAAGTTGAAGGGATAAAGAGATTCTGATGACCGCAAACGCAATCAGAAAAGCCATCTGCGGTATTGCATGGTGTGCGACTTGTTTACTTTCCCTATAAAGCGTTTCTTTAAACAAAATCATGGGCTTAACTTGGGAGAGGGCAGAATCGAAGCTTGGGCTTAACTTTGGAGGAGACAATTAAATAGTTTTCTATCCCAGACAGGACTATTTGATAAAGGACCGTTACATCTGCGAAATCATAGAAAGTGCTCAGTACTTTCCTCCCCAGGTTTCATTAAGTTGAACATTTTTATAAACTTCAAAATTTTGAAGGAGCAAGTGCCCCCTTGCCCCGCCATGACCAAAATCATAGAAAATTTGAAGTCCTCTTATAACTGTTGATAAAGAATTAGTCTCCGTCAAGTTGGTTGCACATAAGACAAGTCATTTTAATTTACAAACATTTCCAACCTTTATTCTATTGATAAGGGGTTTATCGCATGTATTGAGTGAAGGGTAGAAGTATCCGTTTATTGTGAAATCAAATTATATCAGATCATAGATAGGACCAAGACAGACACTGATCAGATGAAGAACGCAAGTACCAATGTTATTAATGTACATACTTCAAGTGTGTGTCAAAAGGGTTTATTCAAAGATAAAATAAACAACACAAGTGACAATGTAAGATTACAATGAAATTCAGAACGTAAGTTTGTAATCAAAGAATTATTTAAAAAAGTATTCAGATTTACACCAAGATTTACTGTATGTTTAGTAACATTTACGAAGTTTAAACTTAACGTACACATTTGAAAATCTTCTCTATTTTCTGAAGAATAGTTATGAAGACAAAATAAGCTTTAATTTTGATGCTTCAAGCACAACTCATTATGTACTCAATGTGGAAATAGTTCTTACTTCATTTGAAAGGATAAATTGTCCTCAAATTTATTTGGATGGAAGTAAACATTCAACGGGAAGCTACAATAACATTGCAATTAATTATAATTCCGATATATAAGAATATTTTTCTTTCATATGAATATGATGTCAGACGTGTACATCAATGTAAAATAGCTCTGAGTAGATTTGCAATAATAACAAATAAACACAATACGAGACTCAAAATATAACAAGCCATATTATGCCAATGTACAAAGTGTAGGAAACTATTGTTGAATTGATTCGAAAAAAATGAAAAATGATAAACTGAAATAAAAAATATATAAATATAGCTTTGTGTTCTTTGCAGTATATTTATCCACACACACGAAAGTATACGTACACAATAGTATGTACGTTTAAATGGTTTATATAATAATCTTGTCCGTTTGTTTTTTTCAAAATGCTTAAACATATCTGTTTGCTCGTCATTATCTTTAGCTAGACATATTGCTATTCTTACAGATTGTTACCAATTGCCTCTGTTAAGACAAGTTTGGGCTTCGGGTAGAACATAATCACGATATGCTCCATAGGTACGTACAAATCAGTAAATGCAGGAACCAGTGGCGTCTATTTATGTGGGGGCTATGGGGCTCGAGCCCGCCCAATAATTTGCCGGTTATTATGTTTAATTTTAGAAATAAAATCCCTGCTCTTAAGAGAACAAAATGTTTAATCATTATACACCCTAAATAATTCTAACAACTTAATTACTGTTTAATTTTCTTAATAATTTGTTACATCTCGAATGTGATAGATTAGAGTGCCATACATTACTTACACTATGTGTGGTTACATCATCATTAGGAAAGCAAAGGAGAAAAGAGCTTATAACCAGGATGACGATTGATAGGCACTGAAAACTGTCAAAATAGGCAGGCATACAAGCACCTAAAAGTACTAAATAGGCACTAAACGTGCTGAACCTCGACAGATAAGTATCATTTTCCAGGATTAGGCACTCAAGAAGCGGTTATCTTCGAAATTGGCACTTATGGGTGAAATATGCAACAGCAGGTATCACAAAAAAATCTGAATTCTTTACAGAAATGGCCTGAAACGGTTTTTAAACCCAAGAAAAAAACATTTTCTGGATGGGTGACAGAAGAATTAATCCTTAAGGTACACAGTGCGTTCTTATACGGACTGTGGATACGTAAACCGATGCAATCTGATTATTTCTTGCAGATGAATTCTCTTTCAACTACGGTGCAATCTGATTGGCTGTTACGAACAGATGCACCATGCGATAGCACACAGTGATAAAATTGACGGATATGGTTAAAAGAAGATTCGAAATATATCTACAAACGCAAGTCACAAACGTTACGGGATAAATTAATTTACAAAACAAATGTTAATTGTATAAGAATTCCAAACTCACATTTACTTCAAGATATCTTAATTTGCAAACAAAGTAAAGGAATTGAAAGAATTCTGTTTAATTTTCCACGCAACTTTCTTTATTTTCCTTCTCCGATAAAAATAATGGCTAAACTATGAAAAACTTGTTTCAGGGCATTAATAAACATGTATAAATTCAATGGGACTTGAAAAAATAAAAGTTGTAATTTCTCACGTCTACAGAGAAATATTCATGCAGAATTCACACATAATTCCCGGAGTCAATAATTCACGCACGAATCCATGAATTCTCGGTGAGCAGGGGTGCCGACTTGTCAAAATTAATGGGAGGGCTCTGATCACTGAAATAAATTAATGAATGACTCACTCTCTCCCATTTTTAAGTTTTGGCCACAGTGTTCAGAATTTCATAAAAGCCCATGAATTCCTGAAAAATATCAAAATTTTTATTCACAGTTCGAATGCAGAATATTAATTGTCCACGGATGGATATGTCACAAGTTTCGTCAACCATAATAGCAAAATATTCCCGACTTTTAATATCTGCTACCACGGAACGCAAAACAGATCTCCCTAATATATCAATGATCTCGTTCTGAATGTCATGTGAGAGCCATTTGTAGCCCAAACGTCCCATCCAATACCCTAGTTCATGCACATCGTCTTTTGAAACTCTCTTTAGTAAAAATTTTAACAATACTCATAATTACATACTTAGTATATAGTAATAAGTCATGTGGTTTGGTGTTTCTGATCATAGCCCTCCCAAAGTTGATGGTTTACTGGTCTGACCCCCCAGCGTTGATGGTGCAGAACATTTCAAATGTTTATTTAAAGTTAAGTTCATGTGGCACAATTCAGAGTAAACTTTACAAGAGAAGCAAAATAATACATTAGAACCTCTTAAGCAAAATTATTTGGGGGGCTCTGCCCCACATCGTTAATTTGGGAGGGGGGCTCGAGCCCCACCCAAGCCCCATGGAGTCGGCGCCTATGCCGGTGAGTAGACACACTGTATTAGGAGGGGCAACTGCGCCCCCTTGCGCACGCCAATGTAGCGTGAATTGTGTTTATTTGCTGAAACTAACCTTCGGTTTCCTCACGGTCTTGTTCTTGAGAACGCATTCCATGAACACATCTCGCCTTGCACCATCATCCTGCATGGATTGTAAGTACCGGAATAGCAAGAAATTTGGATAAACGGCAACACTCTGCACCACAGTCTCCTGAACCATGGTGCCATCACCGCGGAAATGGTCCTTGGAAGGGCAGTGTCAAGGAATCACCCTCAGGAAACAATCTCACACGGCCACATCCCAGAAGAACGCGAAAGATACCCTTGCACCTCACAGACTACACAACCACCGTTGCTTCTCGAGCAACCGTTTTCCAGATTTGAGGTGACACCTTGGGACCTCGACGTGACACGAATGTTCCACGATGACGTAAGCGCAGGGTTGCCAAATGCCAGCGGACAAACGCGCTAGATTCCTGCTTAAAAATCATCAGAGAAGCGCTAGGCAAAGTGAAAAATCTCCAGAAATAGCGCTATATCGCAAAAAAAGTGAATCATATCATTAATAGTATATTTTCCTTTGTAAAGCATTATCATCATCTGACAAAGGAAACTTCCATTTTTATAAGGATCTTGGGCCGTGGATAGTTCGTTCATCAATTCCGAAACGCGTGCATTGTTCAGACAGTATTTACAACTTCCCGTGATTAAGTGGAATTCTGATGAAAGTCGTAGCTACGGGTAGTCAAGAGGGGGAGGGGTTCTGTCGCCCCGGGCGCCAAGTCAAGAGGGCGCGAAAGTAACTAGAGAAAATTGTATACAACCTGGCCGTATATCGTTGTCATAATGGATTACAGACCTTTCCAGTGTGTTTTTAAATACGTAGTTACAAATGAATTACATTGCATTAATGTAGATTTATAATTCACCAGTGAATCTATTCTAACTCTTTACAAATTGAATACAACGATGAGATTTTTCGCACCAGAATTGCGCCTTGGCACAAATAATAATAATAAAAAAATTGGCACCAGTTCCATGTCTAAAAAAAAAAAACGACCAGATCTGGTGTAAAAAGCACCAAATTGCCAACCCTGCGTAGGCAACCAAAGTCCCGCAAGATGGCGCCATAAAAGACTCGCCCCGTCGCGTGTTCGTTCTCACTCTGTTTGCTGCCAAGAAAACTCGGCGAAGAATAAAGCAAAAATGATGTTCGACAACGAAGCCACCGACCCGAAACAGCCAGCTCAAGATGTTTACGTCCCAATAAGTAGGCTGGCGAATTGTTTGGGCTTTCGACGACCATGTTACATATCCACCACCCCCTTCTTTCGTGTTGCTGGTTATACGCTGCGATTGAGGGTAATTTGGTAATATGTGCGTGCGTGCGTGGTTCGGTTCGTTAACCGGAACAAGAAACTGCCATGTTTTGGGGGATGGGGAATCACACGCATTAACCTCATGGAAATGTTAGTGTTTATCTAATGGGCATGTTACTAATAACTTGACTGTAGGCTTAATTGTTATGTTTATGAATTGTGGAAAAAGAGAAAATAACAGAGGTGCGTACAGGAGAGAGAATGGGATGTTAATTTATCCAAAAACTGAATTCTATGGACGAACAGGTTAAGAAACAACACGATGCTCACAAGTGTATTGCATATAGTGTAATGAAAACTACAATAACAGCTTGTTCTATAATGATTGATTGGTTGATTTGATTTGGTTAACTTCGATTTTCTGCCACTTTTGGGTAATTGCGAATATCAGGGGTGAACAAGATGAAATTGATGATAGAATAATCACACACATGGGCAGGAAACAACAGAAGCCACATTTGTTTTATATTGATATGATAGTTATGTACATTGTGCTTTATGCGATTGTGGCGCTGCATAGTGAGAGAACGGTGAACTTCGAGGCCATGCAATAAAATTCTTTGAGCTTCTCTTTCGTGTAGTACAGTGGGATCCATGAGTATTACCTTGCAAATTGTCCATCACCATGTTCGTGCACTTTATTTGACCCAATAACAGCTTCAAGAAATAAAAGAAAACTCAAAACAAGCTGTTGACAACTTCTTCACCAGCATACATAAAAATTCATCACTTAAAAACACATAGGATGTAAGAGAAAAATTAATGAAAATAGTCATGGACAATTTGCACGGTAATACTCATGGATCCCACTGTACCACTCGGATTCCATTGTTTCATAACCTTTTAGCAATGATGAATTGAAATGTGGGAGTTTTGAACGGAACACGCTGTATATATCTGAGTTATATACACTTTATGAACACATATTCGAAGTTGCGAACAGTGGCGTACGCA
The DNA here is from genome assembly GCF_977018435.1 of Lepisma saccharinum. Taxonomy (NCBI): domain Eukaryota; kingdom Metazoa; phylum Arthropoda; class Insecta; order Zygentoma; family Lepismatidae; genus Lepisma; species Lepisma saccharinum. The sequence goes on from NC_139240.1 coordinate 67,887,643, forward strand.
AGGGGGGTTACCAGGTTTAACCCCCCATTGAGTTTTTGAAATATGAAAAATGCTGTGGAGAGAAATTAAATATTCCAATTTATCAGTCAAATATCTGTGACGATAATAATAATATAATAATTTAAATTTATTATTCCCATGAAGAACGGAGAAAATCACAGCATTCCAAACAGAGGTGTCTTTAAGAGTGAATGCCTTGAAAAAAAAAAAGAAAAAAAAACACGAATTCTTGAAATAAAATATGATGGCAACTATGATTTAAGAGAAAAAAAGTTGTTTTATATCTCAGCTGCAACAACGTTCAATGAACATGTATTTTCTATTATGTGAACAATGAGAATTAACTGAAGAAAATTCTTGGTTCGTCGGCTAATGCAGACAAAGGCTAGGCCGACAAGAATACACAAGTCACCAGTCCGCCATCCCATTTTTTTTACCGCGGCACATTTGAATTTCTGAATTCGAATGACTATAAACTTAACAATTGTAATATGTTTTGTTGGTAAGAACAGGGAGACAATCCAGATGTGAATTATCTGGCATGTGCATGGCGCGTTCCCCATAAATATTTAGTGTCGTTTGAGAACTGTCAATATGTAGAGCATTCCCTGACATGGAGACTCGGCGGCAAGCGGCCCGGCGTCAGCGCTTGTATTTCCCGGTGAACGGGGTCCGCGACAGTCGCTAGAGTCGGCTATTAAAATTACAGTTTTCATATTGTTTTCCTTGACTACAGAAGGTGTTGAAAATGATTTCCCTCTGCTGCAACACATTCCTGGCATCTCCGAAGGAAATTTGCATTTACACGTGCAAGTTCGTCTACTGTAATTCTCCAGATTTCTCGTAATTTAAGAATTTTAGAGGCTCTAAATGCTGTGGTTTTTGAAACACCCGTTTCTTGTGAGAGGCGGCGGATAGATTTCCGAGGAGACTGTTCTAACCTTTGTCCTATCTCATCGAGTTCTTCCTCAGTAAGTACACGTGAGTTTTTCTTTCCACTTTTATTCAAAACTGACCCTGTTACTCTAAACTTTTTTACGAGGTTTAATATAGTGGTCCTATGTGGAACGGGAACACCAGGAAATTTCGTTGCAAAACGTTGTTGCACTTCTCCACAATTCCTCTTTCCGAAGTAACACTCGACAAGATAAATCCTTTGTTGTAATGTAAACTTTTGTGGTGCCATATTAAACCACAATCTTCAATCTTCAACACACGGACACGACACAACGAGTTCCGAGGGAGAATTATACTGGCGTCAGTCTGCAACGTCAACAGAATGGTAAAGAGAACGAAGGTAGGGAGAGCGAAAGAAACAGACTGTAGCGTGCGACTGTCGCGGACCCTGTTCACCGGGAAAGACAAGCTCTGACGCCGGCCGCTTGCCGCGGAGTCTCGTAGCGATTGTCAGGGAATGCTCTGTACATCCACATCACTAAATAATGTTGAAGAAGTGCTTTGTGAATCGCCTAGAAGTGATAAATGTGTTGGAATGTCTCTAAACTTACTTTTGAACGCAAGAATAGACTTAGTGGAATTTACATCGCGCATCATCATCATCATCCTGGGTGAGTTTCATAGGTAAAGATAGGCCTAATGTAAATTTCTCAATGCATATAGCACCGTGCCGCCATGTAGGGGTGGGGCCCCACACATTCTCGATCTCCGCCATTCTGGAAGTGATATGATCAGCATCATGCTCCGGCAGCCTTTAACCCCCAGGTTTGCTCTCAGGTACCCATTGATATGATGTTGGGTGAGCCCTGGAGCCACTTTATGCGGAGGACAAGGCCGGAAAATTTCCAACCATTTCCGGTAATCGAACCCGGATCTCCTGCCTGGTTGCGAGACGCCCTGCAGACTAGACCTCCGCGGCTCCTTGAATGACTTCCATACTTTGATTATTTCTCTTTATTTTAATATATTTGCTTGTTTTTATGGATTTTCTTCACACTTAAAATGTCTCACCTATCAAGCACAAATAACCGTAGACTAGAAAGTAATTTCGTTCTATTGCTTTCTCTACTACTTAATAGTAGTAGTGATATTAGTAGTAACAGCAGCTGCATTAGTAGTGTTAGTAGTAGTTAAACTAATTAATTAATCATAAGTATCATTAATTAATTATGAGTATTATTAATTTATTAAAGTATAATAAAACTACGGTAATGTAAATATGGAGAACGTTTTAAAAATAACCTTCCCTTGATGAAATCCTGCGTACGCTACTAGTTGCAAGTATGGAATACCTCATGTATACTTTTATTATCTTTGTATGTTTAGAACTATTCCTTGTCGTGTATCATAATATAGTATCTTCTTCACTTATTTTCTATCCACGATTTATATTTTGTTTGTACATGTTTATTGAAAAATCTCTATTGATTTCATAACCTCTCTTATCTTTATTATTGGATTACGTTCATCGAGCTTTAACTATTGCCAGTATTCTTAAAGCTTATACTAGCACATAGTGAGGCAGACAATCGGGTGATTCAGTAAGACTTAGATCACAGCAAAAGAAAATCACCGTTTGTGACTTGTGCTCTTTCCAAAACACTGTAGAATTATCCTTGACATTACGCAAAATAGAAGTTTTTAAAATATTTTGCACTAGTTCTGAGTGAAAAACTATGATAACGTAGCATGTAGCTAATATAATATTTTGATGTAATTCTCAAATAATTAAAGGAAAAATCCTGGTAAGTTGATGCAGACAATTAGAGAGGGATATTCAAACAGTATAATATTAATCTGTATTTTGAATAACTTTGAAATAGTATTACAATCCTTAGAAAAATATTTGGACCTAAAAGGAATAAGGAGACAGGTAACATAACTTAGAAATGCATAATTTGTATTCCTCTCCAGATATTATTAGAATAATTAAATCAAGAAGACTTAGGTGGGCAGGTCATGTGGACGAATGGGAGAGGAAAGAAGAGTTACAGGATTCTTGTTGGGAAACCTGATGGTAAGAGACCTGTAGGAAGGCCAAAACGAAGATGGAGGGATAACGTTGAGATGGACCTAAAAGGTTGGAAAAGATTAGATTGATCTACCTCAGGATAATGACAGATGGAAGACTTGTGTTGCTGCAGCCATAAACCTTCGGGTTTAAGAAGGATAGAGAGTTAGTTTAATTATTACAATTTTATAGGTATCGTTGGAAATCGGTATCTGTTCAAAATGAAATCGTCTCAACCTACTTATATTCTATAATATTATAACTGATGAATATCGTTATTTGGATAGAGAAAGTTCTGAAATATCTCTCTCCAATCAGCTCTACAGTTTTACACTTCTATTTGTCATACATTCGCCTGATTGAAGTGCCATGGGTCTGTAATATTTGCGACGCAAGCGAGGGAAACTTATTTCTACAGTCACCAGAAATTTGAAAGGAGGAAGGAGTTGCTAGAAACGCCTGGGCGATGTGTTTGTTCTGCCAATAGAAAACTCTCTCTTTCGGAAGAGACCGGATGCTGGTACACTATGGAAAATAAGTGAGCGGCGGTCGGTTTTTAAGTGCGTCAATAATGTCCTTTGCACAATGGGTGTTGCGGATCTCTTCATTATTCGCTTTTCCTACTTTTTATTTACGTTATACTGACAGAATTTCTCCAATTTTCTTTCCTTTCTCTCAAAGGAATTTTAAATGCAATTACAGTAAACCCTCGTTAACACAAACTCGCTTAAGACGAACACTCGGTTAACATGAACAAAATGTTGGTCCCCGCAGGGATGTATTATATCTTATAGAAAGTTTTATCTGTTAACGCGAATTTCGGTTACCACGAATTACGAACTGTTTTTTAGTCCGTTGCGTCATTAGATCTAATTTAACAGGAACTTTCAAAGTTTTTCATAATTTTTTCCAGTTGTTCCTCTGTCGTTCCTCTGCTAGGTATTGTTCCGCAACACTCCACCCTTACCGGGCCGCTTCTGGCAGGAGAACCCCAATAAACAACTAAATAGGCTCGTTAGTCCTGGGTTCCCATCCCTTTCCTCACCAGAGCGCTCGGAACCAAAGAATCTATCACAGGCAAGAACTTACTGAATTAACGTTGCAGGGTGATTGCTGAAAACTCGCAGAAATGGGCTTTATACATTTATTTACAATTTAACAAAACAAGGTTCGGATTCTTCCAATAATTATCTAAGTTACATTATTTACATTCCTCTAACGTGAGCCCCACGGCAGAACTGCCAAGTGGAAAGCTGAGCATCGGCAGAACTGCCTCGGGATGCTTTTTCTCAAGGGAGGCCCCTGGAGCCCGAAGATCGCTCTCCCTTCTGCTATCCAGTTCAAAAACACACTCTCCCTAGGGGGTGCTCGTTCGGCGGCGCACATCGTATGCGCAGTTGTCCGTGGATGCATGACGTCATCATCGAAGCACTCGGCACGGAAAAGGCTGGTTCCTTATGCAAATATTGAGAAATTTGACAACGAATATCTTCTAAAATATAGTAGCAAGGGAAAAGTTACAACTTTTACTGTTAAGATTCATCCTTTCTAATCAATTTACCACAAAGTTGATTCAATTGTGTAAAATGGTTTTCAAGAAATCGTGTTACGAAGGAACCCCTGTTTTGTTCTCTCCAGGCTTCCAATGTAAGGGAGTTTTAACTTAAGCGCGTTGGATTTCTTTTTGCTCTATGTTTTGAAATAAGATTATTTTGTTCTTGTCAACTGAAATCATGCCTAAATGCTATGGAAAGCTGTGAAATCTATTATCAGAAAACTAACGCAAGAAATCTAAAATATCACAGCTTGGTTGATATAAAAAAAATGCGAGATTGCCCATTTTTGTGAAAAAGGCATTGTGCGAGATCTAAAAGCAGAACTTTATAATAGTGTATGTAAATGTAAGGGTGTAATAAACGTGACTACTTCCCAGGCACGTATCCAAGGGGGGGGCTTAGGGGGCTCAAGCCCCCGAAATTTTCGGTTTACACTAGACAAAATGAGATTTTTTGTTTCTTGTCGTGTCAAATAAAATAATGTGACGTTAATTTAAGGAGAGAAATAATTATCGAGGAAAGACTGAGAATATTCTATAACCCTGTTATTGGTAACAGCTCGTATCCAAGGTGGGAATCAGGGGGCTCAAACCCCCTTCAGAAAATTTTCAGTTTACGCTAGATAAAATTAGGTTTTTGGCTTCTTGAATAATATGGTGATAATTTGAGAGAGATAATTATCTAGGCAAGACGGAGAATGTTCTATAAGCCTGTTATTGTTAATAGCGCGTATCCAAGGTAGGGATCAGGTGGTTCGAGCCCCCCCCCCCACCCCGCTCCCCAAGGAAATGTTTCAGTTTACACTGATAAAATAGGTTTTGACTTCTTGAATAATGTGACGATAATTTAAGGGGAGGAATAATTATCGAGACAAGACGGAGAATGTTCTATAACCCTGTTATTGTTAATAGTGCGTATCCAAGGTGTGCATCAGGTGTCTCGAGCCCCCTCCCCCAGGAAATTTTTCAGTTTACACGAGATAAAATTAGTTTTTTGTCTTCTTCAATAATGTGACGATAATTTAAGGAGATAAATAATTATCGAGGCAAGACGGAGAATGTTCTACGGACCCTGTTATTGTTTATAGCGCGTATGCAAGGTAGGGATCAGGTGGTTCGAGCCCCCCCCCCCCCAACCCCGCTCCCCAAGGAAATGTTTCAGTTTACACTGATAAAATTAGGTTTTTGACTTCTTGAATAATGTGACGATAATTTAAGGAGAGGAATAATTATCGAGACAAGACGGAGAATGTTCTATAACCCTGTTATTGTTAATAGTGCGTATCCAAGGTGTGCATCAGGTGTCTCGAGCCCCCTCCCCCAGGAAATTTTTCAGTTTACACGAGATAAAATTAGTTTTTTGTCTTCTTCAATAATGTGACGATAATTTAAGGAGATAAATAATTATCGAGGCAAGACGGAGAATGTTCTACGGACCCTGTTATTGTTTATAGCGCGTATCCAAGGTGGGGATCGTAACTCGTGGACTCCCCCCACCAGGAAAGTTTTCATTTTACACTAGATAAAATTAGGTTTTTGTCTTCTTGAATAATGTGACGATAATTTTAGGATAGAAATACTTATCAAGGCAAGACGGAGAATGTTCTATAACCCTGTTGTTGATAATATTGCACGTAAACTTTTCTTACGCTTTCGGTGTTGTCGTAGCAAACTTGAACACTATGTAGAAGAGACTTGTCAGCATTTGGAAGGTGCACAAGAAAGGTAGCGCCGCAGGTAGGGCGATTCGGATTCATTGTAATTTTTTAATCTCTGGAAAGAGGGAACGTTCTTGAAAAAGAGAAGGAGTCGAACTACTGGCAATATTTACGAATCGTTTTATCTGCGAAACGTTCTAGAATATAATGAGGATATTAATACGCGGCTTCAATTTCCCGGTTGATCTGTACAACAGAATAGGTGGAGACTTCAGAGGTAAGTGTGACAATTCATACAGTCGATTAGTGATCAGTCAGTGTCCATTGATTGCTTTATAAGATCTAGTGATTCGAAAATGAAATGGACTAAATACCGTAAAGTAACGAAGTCTACCATTAGTTCCAGTTCGGTCCCAAAGCTAAAGACATTGACGACAGCGGAACTTCGAGTAGTACTACGAGTAGTTCGGGTTGAAAGACGAAGAGATCAAAGGTCTCTCTCTCTAAAGTGAATATTTCGGCAGTATCGGGCTGGGCATTGGAGCGATTTATTAAAAACAGAAATAAGCTGCACAGATCAACTGAAAATCAAAGTTTTCAGTGATGATTTGGTTGTGCCAGGATCAAATTTTGTGTATGCAGTCCGAGAATTTCATGGCATAAAAAATACTTTTGTTTAAGGCTACTGGGTTCGACACACACTCAACAGACAATTTTGGACACTTGCGAGTGCTTAGGCATGAATATGAACAATTTGGTGGGTTTCGGCTTTTATAAGAGCTGCAAACATGGGAGGACAAGACACATTAGTGGTGTTCACGCTCGAATGAGAGAGAAATATTCGTGAACTGTCTGATTCCAGTTCCCAGCACGCAGTTTGAATCTCGCGTTGTCGAGTGGATTGTGCATTCCGTGCATGTGTAACACCTTCGTAAAAATACTTCTGGTACATAGATGTTTTGATGCCTGATGAGAAGAAATGGACAAACACACATACTGAGATGGTTCCGGCACACAATGTTAATGCATGGAAACAGAGGAGCTGAGTTGTAGAAAATGTCCCGATTTCACGTTCTGATTATAATGACAGCCTTAAACAGTGGCGACGATTTAGGAGATAGTTGCTCCCCATTCTTTTGCCTCCACACTATCACACTATGGCCTCTTAATGCTTGTCTCCTTGTCCACCCCCCCCCCCCCCGGACACATTTTGGAACCCAATTGCCACCACTGGCCTTAAACATACAATTGTGATACCCCTTTAAAAAATGGTGTTCAGCCGCCGCCCAGAAAGGAATTCCTGGATACGTGCCTGCTGCTTCCCGTAAAATATAATTGCACTATCCACGTTCTTCTTCTTCTGTCTTTTCTTTGGCGCCGTCAATAGCTTCAACACGTTGTTTTTTTATATATATTTGTCACATATTTGTTTTAATTAGTATTCTGCTCGTTCCGCCACCTGAACGCAGCAGCTTTGGCTCAAAGGGCAGCGTAGTTACACCGGAAGAAGGCTTGGAAATGGCAGGCTTCAGAAGTTAACTCATCCAAATTAAATTAAACAGGTATGTGCTCTCTCTAAATGTAAATCATAGTTCACAAATAATTTGATTAAAAGTTTTAAAAGTATCTGTTTTATTTAATAGCGTATTAATTGGTGCATTCTTCTCCAGCATAGCCATAGGCAGTGACCACACTACGGGGGGGGGGGGCAGGAACGCCCCCCCCCCCAATTCTCGTTCGACAATTTCTCTCTCTCTCTTATCTGCCCCCAGTAAAACGACAAAATAAATAAATGAATGAATGCTCTTTTAGCCAAAATATGCATTTTTGTGTCGTATGTAACGGAATAATAAAAATGATTGCCCCGGGAAAATATGATTTACCCCTCCATCTTTACTATTGCGCTGTCACTAGCTACAACATATTTTGATTTCTATTGTTCCCACATATTTATTATAATTTTAGTATTGTGAATCATATTCCACTGTGTTACCTCACGTAGCCCCCCCCCCCACACACACACGTACGACTTCAGTTGTAAGTTATAGACTAAGCATGTCAAATATCCACTTATATCTTTGTATTCTTGAGCCATTTAAAAAAAATCATTTCGCCCCTTCTTCTGGACTATTTCATAGGAATGTTTTCCCACTGGAAGCCCTTTCGCAGATCGATATCCGGGGCTATAGCCTTCCCAAGCCAGCGTCCCCTCCAAATACTCTCTTGGCCTCATGAAACACAAATATATGTATTTCTACGAAATATTAATTTGACTTGGCAGTTTCTCTTTTCGAACAGGAATAAGTTTTAAATTTTAATAGATTATAAATTTACACTAGCAATTTTGAGTAAAGGTTTTACGTAACCCTAAAAGTACATTTAGAGACTGCAAGGTCAACTCTCGATATTTCAGATATATTAATAATTTTCATCACAACGTCTTGTAATAATTATTTGTTACTTCAATAACCTCCTCGCAAATGTTTCTCGCATATTAAAACATGGATGCCAATTTCTGTTTATTTCTTGTAATGCTGACCTCCGTGGCGAAGTGGTTAGCACAACGCTTTACGATGCCAAGTGCCCCCAGGTTCGAATCCCCGCCCGGGCATGGGTCTACTTTCCTTTCTTCAATTTCATCATATCATCACGCATCCTCATCTTTGCGATTAGCCATATGTGACAGATAAGCGAAGTAAAATAAATTAAGTCTATTAATCAATTATTTTTTTAAACTCTCTAATTCTTCCTTAGCATGCCACGTTTTTGTTAAAATTATATTACGATTTATAAAATGACGAAATTCTAAAGGAGAACACGCAACTTTCTTTGTAGCGCATCGGTCAGAAAGTTTCAGGAATATGGATTTTCAAAATACATTTTTTCATATGTACTTTGCCCCCTTTTAAAAGTAGCACGTTTTCAATTATGTTACTAATCATTAAAAGGATGCCTCAATACCATCTTGGAGGATGACAATTATTATTTTCCCCCTCCTAAAAGTAATAATATACTATCGCTCTCTGAATCTCCCATATAAATGCTAGGGGCCTTCTGCTACAGCCGAGCTCACTGCTTCTACGGTGACGTCACGCGTTCGTGCAAGATCGGCAATCTTCGGATGGCTTTACCTAATCTCTATATTCCTTGACTCTCCCTGTCCTCTGACACAGGCCATATTTATACTTCCTCCCGCGTCGCATGGGGGAGGGCTGAAAGTTCAAACCTTATTGGCTCTTATAAACTACACAGAACCATGGAAGAAACCCAAGCATACAAAATCATACACAATCACAAAAAAGAAACAAAAAAACAAACAACAAATACTGTTTGTAACAGTATGTAAGAAATATCTCAACAATCTCTATCATCTTGTCAACAATCAACTTATACAGTGTTGTAACCAACAGATTCAGATCAACAATGTGTTCAAATGTGTTTTTCTATTCTTTAAAACATAGCCAGTCCGAGTAACATCAAGATTAAAACTTGGGTGCAATTGCTCGACAATCACAATCATAGCGTCAACAAGAGCTTACACGTATTGAACCAACAAATTCAGTTGTGTGTTCAGATGTGTTTCTCTATTCTTTAAATCGTAGCCAGTAGGAGTTTGATCCGAATTGACCGCTAGTTTTACGGAAGCTATGAGTACAGTTGGCCATGAAGTTACCAGGCATTTGCGTTCCCGTCTGCGACAGCGAAATATACAGGAATTTTTCACCAGAAAATGATCTATGAGTACTTTTTTCAAAGTTAATTACTGTAGTACTGTAGTAATGTTTTCTATGATGGCATACATAATACGTACTGTAAATGGTCAATGTGTAGAAAGAACTGTATTGCAACAATAAAATTTGAGTCCCCGGTTAGCACGAATTTTTTTAACACGAACTCTGGATTTTTCGGTCCCTTTGGATTCGTGTTACCGAGGGTTTACTGTATTGGGTACTTAAAGTTCTGTCGGATTTATCCCCTGCAATAAGAAGGCCAGAACATGAAGTAAGGCGTAGAGTCGAATTACTTACGGAACATCTCTAGCGGACTGAGCGAGTCTGTCTAGCGAGCCTAGTGGGCGTGTAGAGCCTGAGCAAGGAGCTTAGCAATATGCTCTAGGTTGAGATGACGTCAGAGGCTCGGTTAGTTGATTGGCTGCTTCGAGAGTTGTGACTCGTTCCGAAGCTTCAAATGCATAACAGATAAAGATGATACGGAAATAATCTCCCTCTACGTGGACAATGAGAAATAGTCCCGATCAGCAGCAACATCCTGTCTCCAACATTCGGGAAGATCACGGATCCCATTGTGGTAGAATTCACAAGAACGTGAACCAAAGAAGTTGTCCAGTCCGTGGTTCCCCTCGTCGAAGGTTCGGAACAGCCCCCGCCTCCCTCTCCCCGCCCCCAGATGATTAACCTAACGAATGGAATAAATTATAATCTGAAGGTGCAATGTCCGGGTTAATATAGCGGCTACATTACTGTTTCCCAACGAAGTCGGATAATGATGCCAGGGATGACCGTAGCAACATGAGGCCTTACGTTGTCTTGGAGCAGAAGAACCAAAGCACATTCGCCAACACCTTCAAGGTGGTGGAGTTCTTTCCGTACTGCAGTTGAATGCTTCTCACAATGCCACACATGTTCGGCCATTATCGGCCTCAATAGCCGCCTTGAGTGGCTCATGACTTGTGGTGCGTCCTGGAGGGATCCATCTCCGTTGTTGAATTTGTTCAACCACCGTTGCACTGTCCGCTCATTTACCACGTCCCTACCGAATGCTGGTACATTTTTCTTCCCGTTTCACTGTAGCGTTTGTTCCCAGTTTCAACTAGTAAAGCACTCTTTTAAGTTCTGCAAAGTACACTAACAAAGTAAATGGATTGAGAGTATTCTGTTTTATTTCCCACACAGCTTTATTTTCCTTCCTCGACAGAAATAAAAGCTAAACTCGCCTCAGGGCATTTATAAATATATATATATAAATTTAATGGGATTTGGATTATGCAATTTTTCACGTCTACGGAGAAAAATTCATGCATAATTCTCGGAATTCCCGGTGAGTTGCCACCCTGCTTTGGTATATTCAAGAGTACATACTACATTTCAGCTCTTGAAGTGGAAAATGTTAGCTGGAGGGATGTTTGGTCAAGCCCTGGAGTTAGCTGCGAGGATGCCCCTATGGTTTAACATGGTGACAACGAATCCCCCCCTCAAATCGAGCACTGCTACATTTTACTTTTGGCGTCAGGACTTGTATCTCTCGGAAGCTGCACTTTCTCTTTCATTCGCCGTTGGTGCCAATAAACGTGCATTACTTAACGAGCCATATCTGCACGCTTTCTGCTAAATCAAACATGGACCGCTGCAGTCCTTAACTGATGAGTGCACCACCGTCTACTCCAGAAACAGGCATTTCCTCTGCTGTTCATCTATGGTGGTCGCTGGTGGACAAAGTCCCAGACTACTTGCGGCGATGATGATAATTTTAATGTCAATAAATTGATGAAATTGTTCGTGTATGGACAGGGTGTTATTTTTCCAAATTTCGCGCTCTTCAGCACGCTCTTCTGCCTAAACCTAAAATTAATCCTTCATTGTGCCTTTAAACTAGTGTTTTAATTTGTAGCTCTCACGGCCTACGGTTGTTCGTGACCGTTTCATACGTTGGAAACGATTTCTGATGAAGTAATTGAAATACCGATGTTACGGCTCTTGTGTGACGGTAGGTGCTCGCTCAATGTCCGCCAAAACCGCTCCACTTCCCTCGGTGATGCAAAACGTTCCCATGAAATGTGAAAAATCGTGTAAAATATCCATTTACACACGGTTTCACGTAGCTGTCGGAATTATTCCATGTATAACACGCACCATAGTATCCTTGTGGATAACACGTGCGCGTTATATATGCGAAAATATGGTACATTTTAATTTGTATGTCTAAACGTTGGACGTGGGAGGTCATGGGACAGTGCTCGAATATAAACAATTGTTCCTTGAAGAAACGAGTGTGAATATTGAAGATCAAGTGGAGGGATGCTGACGGTTGAAATCAACATCCTTGTTGTTCAGTTCGCGGCCAGTGTGGCTACCGCAATGTAGTGTCGGTTTCTTTTCCTTTGGTGCGTGGACGGTATTAGTGTTGTGTGGCGAAATGCATAGTGCAAGTGGCGCTTGTAAACAGAAACGAAGTTTAATGAATAATTTTTAATCAGATGTGTCTATTATTTTATAGTTTACAAGTGTTTTTGATACAGAAGTGAAAGTGAAGTACCATGGTAACAAAACTATTAATAATGACAATAATAGAATGTCGGCAGGGACCAAATCAAAGGGTAGCCCGTGTGGGGCTAGGGATGGCCAAATCCCGCGGATAATAACAATTTTATCCGGATATAGGATGATTTTCTTTCCTGATTTCAAATTCGTTTGGGCACATAAATAGAATGTGTGATGAAAGATTAGTAAAAGAAATACATAAATGGAACCCACTCGGAACACGAGCCTTAGGTAGGCCAAAGAAACGATGGAAAGATGAAATAATTAAAAATTTGGAAGACATGAAAGTAAAGAACTGGACGAAGAGCATCCAAAATAGGAAAAAAGTGGAGAGATTATACTGACAAGGCCAAAACTTTCATTACATAAAGTTGTAGTGCCTCAAGAAGAAGATCAAAATTATCCAGATTTTCGTATTTCACTGTACAGATTTTCAACATATCCTTCATCATATCTGTTCTATCCGGATTATCCGTGTATCCGAAACGGATATCATATCCGATAATCGAATATCCGTGTTTTGTGGCCATCCGTAAGTCTCTCTGGAAGCAAGCGGTCGAAAACAAGTCTCTACGCAAACAGTGACGCGAGATTGTGAACGGGATTGCGTGGAGGGGGGACGAGTTCAGTTACCACCATTCGCAGCAGCGTGTATAGTCGACGCGCTAGCTACGTTAACGACCGGCTGGCTTTGAAGTCGACGGAGCGCGCCACCAGCTGCAACAATCAAATTCAACGCACAGTGTTGCCACACATCTACTCTACGCCACCTTGTCCCTCCGCGCACAACCATCTTCGCACGGTGTTAACATTGAAGTTGCAAAGTACGGCAACAGTGTATCAGTAGTCATGTGACTGAGACTCCACGTGGAGTAGACGAGCAGAATGACACCTGCGCCCATTGGCTGAAGGTTGAGTGTCATTGACGAATACAACAACCCAGTTATTTATTCCCACCCACGTTTGTGGCGGCACTGCTTCGCTCAGCCCACTCGATTTCCCCCCTTCTCTGCTGCCATGCTCGGTCTTGCTCCACAGATACCGGGGATTGAGTATAGGTGCCAAAATGTTATAAATATCCCGAGACTTACCTCCATCTGTTCATTCTCTGCAGCGTCGTTGATGGGGCTCTTCCCGTATTTGTCCAGGACTATCTTGGCGCCGTGCTTGAGCAGCCATCTCACGGTGTCCGTGTGGCCTCGGCTGGCGGCGAAGTGCAAGGGCGTCGCTCCGTCGCCGTCTCGGAGGTTGGGGTCAACACCTTGCTCCTGTACCTGGAAGCAGAACCACCGCTATCAGTTCAATGTATAAGGATTTTGGAATTACCATAAATGCTAGTGTTAGCTCAAGTATGCATGTATGGCAGAGTCAACGATTAAGGGACGATTTAAAATCTCTTTACTAAGCTTTGTGGAATAATTCTAAAAATGTTCCCATATTCTGGGTGTAAAACCTTTTATAGCACACCAAATATAATTAAAAATGCCTAAAAATAAGACATAAAAAAATATATACATTGAATTTGTCATTAGCATGGACGTCCCTGGCATGGTTATACAGAGCATTCCCTGACATTCGCTACGAAACTCGGCGGCAAGCGGCCCGCATCAGCGCTTGTCTTTCCCGGTGAATGGATCCGCGACAGTCGCTTATATTAAACATCGTAAAAAAGTTTAGAGTAACAGGGTCCGTTCTGAATAAAAGTGGAAAGAAAAATGGGGAAATAAAGGATACAAAGACAATCCGCACACCATCCGTGAGTTAAAATAGAGTATGTTGTACGAGAAATCGGGAGAATTTCAGTAAATGCCAATTTCCTTGGAAATGCCAGGAATGTGTTGCAGCAGAGGGACATCATTTTCAACACCTTGTGTAGTCAAGGTTAGTGCACAATATGAAAACTGTAATTTTAATAGCCGACTCTAGCGACTGTAGCTGACCCGTTCACCGGCAAAGACAAGCGCTGATGCCGGGCCGCTTTCCGCCGAGTCTCGTAGCGAATGTCGGGGAATGCTCTGTATTATATGTTTAAGTACATTTTTTACTGATGTTACTTTTTATTTATGAAGTACAAGTGTTTTTGTACAAACTAAGTATGATAATTAGAGACAGGATTTTAAAGGGAAAAAATTAACTCTAAAAAGGATTAAAAAAGCGAAAATTATTGCCAAACCAAAAGGAAATGAAAAATGACTATAGCTTATTTTTGCACTCCACTAAAAATATTATTTTAAATGAAAGCACAGTGTATAGAAAGGGATGCATTAAATTTCGTATGAAGTAAGGTATAAATTGCGAGAAATGCAAGATATGGTGAAGACAAAACAAAAAAGGCAACGAGCGAGTGAAAAGATAGAGAAAAAAAGAAAGAAAGAAAGAAAACAGGAACTAGGAGGGAGTAGGGTAGGGTGTTCAATTTTGTAAAAACAAAATTTCCTGATATTTCCAGACCAAGTCATTTGGACATTTCATGTACTCGTAATTAAACATGTGTGCGAGAAAGTCCATATTTTAGCTAGACTTAGAATCTCAACTTAACCAAGTTTTCTTTTAGAATATAAACTTCATATGTACAGTAAAAGGTAATAATGAGAAGTGAAACTGGACAGAAATTGTCTATTGTTTTTACTGAAGGGGGTTAACTTTTATGGGTTAGAAAATAATTATTTTTAATTGAAAAATCATAGCAATTACAGCATTAATAAAAGATATATAACATTACTAAAATTTAGTAACATATGTATTACTCGTAACACAAACACAACCCCCAAGAAAGTGCCAAAAGTTACAGATTTCTACATGGTTCAAAACATGGCCCCTTTTCCTAGAGTATTTAATACACAATTTCCACTCTAACTACAAGTAAAACTCAGTGTATCGAAATGAAGTACAGGGTGGTCCAGAAAAAGGTAACCGAACACATAATACAACGGATCTACATTTCGGTTACCTTCTTTGGTCCACCCTGTATAGTTTATCCACAAAAAAAAAAAAAAAATATATAAATTTATTCTTTATTCCGTTTTCCTCTGTTCAAAAACGTGCTATCAGTGCATTACAAGAACAGAAATTTGATTTTTCCAGAAACACAGTAAATTTCCCTGACATTTCCTTGACTTTTTCAGACTGGTTGACACCCTGGGGAGGGGAGGGAGGAGAGAGTGAGGAAGGATATGAGAGAGTAAGCGAGGGGGAGAAAGAGGCACAGATGGATGAAATGGAAAGAGAGGGAGAGAAATGGAGATAATGAGCTTATTTAATGATTATGCCAGTAGTCCAGAAGTATAAGCAGTTCAGGAAATATATAACGAAAATATTTACTTGCTTCAAAGTGTACTCACATCATAGAATGAACAAAATGATTGGGTAACAGTTTCATAGATCGGAGACACATTAAAATAGGATATTTTGTGTTTCGCATGGTTCGTACTTACCAATTGTGTATTGCGGAACATAGTTCAAGGTGACATTATGCTTTTTACACGAAAACAAACGCATTTTTTCACATACAGAGTGATTTTTTATATTCCTTTCCTCGCTTCTGTAACACACAATATGGCGGGCACATCTTGGCTCATGTTGTGGGTATGCAGTGTTTCAACCTTCTTCACCGAAAAGTACCTACTATTGTGTTCGTCACCGGTGGAAATTATACATTATGCACGGGTAGCTGACGTATAGCCCCACAAACCATACACGGATAGCCCCACAAACCATACACGGATAGCCCCACGAACCATTCACGGATAGCCCCAAGAACAATTTCCGATAAGGTTAGGTTAGGTTTGGTTACGTTAGGCAAGCATAGGAAAAAGAAAGGGGGGGATTGAAACACTGACAGGGGCTTACGTCATCAAACGTACGCAGCATCCAGTTGTCGTAGGGCAGGCAAATGAAAGCAATGACAATTGTGCGTCGGTGAGATATTTCTCTTGAAAAGTACACGATTTCCCGGTCAAATATATTCCACGATGAAAGAAAATACCTCGACGAACGTTCTAAACCTTGGAGAAACTAATTTCCGTAAGTAGTTTATTGTGTAAAATTGAAAAAAATGTGTCTCCGATGTATGAAATTCTTACGAATGATTGTTTTATGCTTGTCAGTACTTAACGTAACATTTTTCTGCAAATATAACTTTTAGAATACAAAATCTGCAGATATTTGATCAGTGGTGAAGTGTGTCTTTGATTATTATAGGGCAGGCAGTACAGTAATGAATATAAGCTTCCTAGATTATTTTTTTCCTCATTGACTAAAACACACCATGGCAGAAATTATATGTATTTATCATTTTAAGTTAAGCATATTTTTTTCTCCCTAAGACAGATGTTAAAGGGTAAGATGCAGACAGGAACTAAAAAACGCTAGAGGGGAGAGATAAATAAATAGCAAGAAAGAGTGGGCGGGCGAGAAATGGAGAGAAGAGCTAGAAATTGGGGAGATTGGAAGAGAGCAAGAAATGGAGAGGGGAGGGAGAGAGAGAGAGGGGGGAGAGGGAGAGAGCGAATGCTCTGCCAAGTTACTGAAATTTTCTGGCCACCCTCTGAACTCATCACTGATGACTGCAAGGGTACAATTGCCATACCTTCTCTTTCTTGAGAAGGGAGTGCCACAGCGGCAAGTACACTGAACAGCAAAAGAAATAGTAGGCGAATTGTCCACCGCCATTTTAATTCAGTCCGTTTTCCACAATGTTATCATAAGGGCCTGGGACTTTATGTCCTATAAAACTGTAAAATATGTATGTAATTACGTCATAAAATTGAAAAATATGTCAGAAAAAGGTAGAAATATTCCCAGCAAATCCAAAAATAAGCACAACAGTACTTTCGTATTTCTCATAATACGGGATTCAGTATCTTCCAGGGAAGATCGACCAGGGTGGGGGTGCAGTATTAAATGAAGCCAGAATCCTGCACAACAATGAGTGAACATTTTCCCTCAATAATGTTTGCATTGCTATTAATTGTCGGCGGGATAAAAATGGGGGTATTATTGTTCTATTTTTAGTTGTTAAGAAAAGACTGCATCTGCTTTTAAATTCTTCGTTCGTAATTTCCTTATCCTAGCATCGATAATATGAACTCTCAGTTGCGCTAAATATACGAAGATAAATTATAAAATAACAGAGTATATGCAAGACAATTACGAAATTTTATAGAAATATGTCTTATTACGAGAAAATTGAAGAAATATGTTGTAAAAACGCGAAATTGGTAAAATATGTCAAAATATGCTTTATCAAGTTGATCTATTTCGGTTGATTTTCATCAGATATGTAAAGATCTCACCCTAGTACCCGATCCGATGCAAATAATTTATGATGATGGATTGAAATGAAAACGTCGAGAGAGAGAGAGAGAGAGGGGGGGGGGACAGACACCATCTACTTTGCATCAACAGAATTCAATTCCTTAAAACATCACAAAATGTACAATAAAAACAATGAAAAATAGTGAAGGACGATTTGCTACTATTATCTTTGCCGTTGACTGTACCACAATTCCCGAGTGACGAGGCGACCGATTTCTAAGCAAACAAAAGTAAAAAAAAAAACCAACACATTCACCTCACACTCTCTTACAGTGTTGCCACATGAAGGAAAATTTCCCTTTTGCAGGGAAATTCGGACCGAAATTTTAGCCAAACGGGAAAAGGGTATTTACATGAAAAATACCACAATTGCAGGGAAATTTTAAGGTCATCTGAATACATTATTACAGTTTATGTTAATTTCGAATTTCATATCCACATTTTTGTTATTTACTTATTTTGCTCTTCCTATGAGACGTTCTTTGGTCAAAAGAACATGATTTAACTACCAGAGCAAATAATAAATTAACATGAAAGACTCGAAAGCATACACGTGATGCCTCTCAGGGTGTGGGGTAATATCTCTCTTCGTTGTTCAAACCAAATAAAAATCAAAGTTAAGTTTGCACTAAGAAAAAAGAAGTCTATTTTACTTCTTTGCAAACTAAATACTTATATTTCTAACATATAATCCATGTCACTCAAAGAAATTTAACTTCTTATAATTCAACTTGATCACTCTATTTCCAAAAACCAAGCCCGAACTTTTAAGTCAAGACAAAAGACACTCGTAATTGCCATGGCAACAGCTCTTAACAAGATAAGTATATACAGGTTAGTCACTATCCTGACATCATCAATGATAGGTAAATTACAGAAATTACGATTAATGAACAATAAACATTTGCACAAGAGAAAAGATAATTAATAACAATAAATATTAACCATATTAACAATAAACGTGTCACCTACTTGTTTCTGCTCCTTTAAGTTTATTGTATGTATGTTGCTTTTATGCATCTTCGGAAAAATAGTAACGATTAAATGGATTCCTGACCAGGAATCAGTGATGAAACTGAATTTTTTTAAAAATATTTTTTATTCAAACGAATAACGAATTCAACGGAATACTTAACTACGTACTATTACTGCTTTCACCACCACCACTAATAATGCTACTATTACTAATTATTATTATTATATAATTTGCTTAGGTGAAGGGAAAAATTGGTCCAAAAAGGAAAATTTTGCCCTCATATTGTGGCAACACTGCTCTCTTCACCCAGATCCTTCAACCTTTCAGCAGCGAGAGAAGATGGGCCACTTACCATCCACTTGAGGCAGTTGAGGCAGCCCATCTGGGCCGCGGCGTGCAAGGGGGCCATCCCATCCTTGGCCCTGATGTAGAGGGAGCCCCCGGCCTCCGTTACCAGGTACTTGAGGACGTCCAGGTGGCCTTCCTGAGCCGCTAAGTACACAGGTGTGACGTCATTGTCCATCTGGGTATTGGCACTGCAAAGAGAAAAGAGGACAACGGGAACTTGTCAGAAAGGATGAAATTGCAGCAAAGTAAATGCACACTTAGTTTTGCGCGAGTAAGCGTTACACGTGGGCACGAATCCGTACAGGGTGATTCAAAAGTCCGGTAACATAGGACAACTCTGTTATTAGTGCAGACAGGGAAAAATTGAAAGGGGGGGAAAGTGCTTCGAAATATGTGGTTCTCAATCTAAAGTGCTTGAATTTTCAACGTAGCATGGGCCATTCAGGCTATGCACTGGTACGAAACTGGATGTTAGCCGGAAATCAGGGTTGTTAAAGGTCCAGGAATTTTAAATAAATTCAATTCCGGTCCAGGAGAGAAAATCAGCAAGCGTAAATTGGTTCTGGACCGTAAAAAACCTTTTTATCTGTAAAGTATTTCAATTCGGTCCAGGAACCTTTTTTTACATCAATTAAAATTCGATCCAGGAACCTTTTTTTACAATCAATTAAAATTCGGTCCAGGAACCTTTTTTACAATCAATTAAAATTCGGTCCAGGAACTTTTTTTACAATCAATTAAAATTCGGTCCAGGAACATTTTTTTACAATCAATTAAAATTCGATCCAGGAACATTTTTTTTACAATCAATTAAAATTCGGTCCAGGAACTTTTTACAATCAATTAAAATTCGGTCCAGGAACTTTTTACAATCAATTAAAATTCAGTCCAGGAACTTTTTACAATCAATTAAAATTCAGTCCAGGAACTTTTTACAATCAATTAAAATTCGGTCCAGGAACCTTTTTTTTACAATCAATTAAAATTCGGTCCAGGAACTTTTTACAATCAATTAAAATTCGGTCCAGGAACCTTTTTTTACAATCAATTAAAATTCGGCCCAGGAACTTTTTACAATCAATTAAAATTCAGTCCAGGAAGTTTTTACAATCAATTAAAATTCAGTCCAGGAACTTTTTACAATCAATTAAAATTCGGTCCAGGAACTTTTTACAATCAATTAAAATTCGGTCCAGGAACCTTTTTTTACAATCAATTAAAATTCGGCCCAGGAACTTTTTACAATCAATTAAAATTCAGTCCAGGAACTTTTTACAATCAATTAAAATTCAGTCCAGGAACTTTTTACAATCAATTAAAATTCGGCCCAGGAACCTTTTTTTACAATCGGTCCAGGAACCTTTTTTTTTACAATCAATTAAAATTCGATCCAGGAACCTTCTTTTCCGGATCAGTTTAAATAAGGTCCAAATTCCGTATTGAAATGAAACAATTCGCAACTTACAGGCACGTATCTAGAATACATTTCAGGGGAGGAAGGGTGGGGGGTTTCCGACCAATTATCTCAACAACAATAATAATAATAATATAATTAGAATAATTATATTAAATTATAATAATATGTAAATTAAGTAATATTGTATCTTTATTATTAGGTGAGGCCAAGATTCATCCAGAACTGTAGTGCAGTAAAATTATTATTACACGAATAGGTAAAAAAGGTGATCAAGGAATAGATATACAGCGTGTCCACAAAGTCCTGCTACCGTTACAATGAAACTTAACTCCTAAACTATATGAGATAAAGACATGCGCTTTTTTGCAACTTGTTCTACAGTTCTCAAAGTTTTAATAAGTAGTGTTATTTTATTATATTATTATTTTAATTTTTTATTGTTTTTTTGTTTTTTTGCAGATTATGTTGTTAGCGACAATGACGGCAGCACATGAGAAGGCACAATGTGTGTGGTATCCTGAGTCTGGTAATTGTAAATAAAACTTTGAGAGCTGTAGAACACGTTGCAAAAAAACGCATGTCTTTATCTCATATAGTTTAGGAGTTAAGTTTCATTGTAACGGTAGCAGGACTTTGTGGACACGCTGTATAACAGCATGCAAAATCACCAAAATTTGTATAAAAACAACTGCCCTGGCAAAGAAATTAATGTCAAACGCAAAAAGAATTGTATATTTATTGAATAACAAAAAAGGAGTTAGATCCAATTGTAATAGGTAAACATAATTGTAAGGAGATTATCTTTAATTGCCTATTACAATAAAGTTGCTGATTAATATTTTATGCATATTGTCATAAGTAGTAGATAAATCTTTGGAACTGTCCTATAAAGCCGTATGATCCCAATATAATCCAATAAATTCAGCTGAAATAAATAACCATGCATGATACGATTATGTAACAAATGATAAACAAGTATATTTTCATTATTTAGTTTTAGTACTTGATGAGTCTTTTGGGGGTATGGGGGGGCTGGACACCCCCTAAATATTTCCTTGGCAACTTGGACCGAATTTAAATTGTGCGAGAAAAATAGGTTCAAGTCCTGTTACGGAACCCATTAGAATGTATGGATTTATGGATCCTTAACAATCCCAGGGTTGTTAATTTCCAGGAATTGTAAATAAATTCAATTCCCGTCCGGGAGAGAATCTCAGCAAGTTTAAATATGTTCTAGGCCTTAAAGAACCTTTTTATGTTTCAAGTATTTGAATTCGGTCCAGGAACATTTTATCCGGATCAATTTAAACACATTCCAGGAACCTTCTTTCCGGATCAAATTAAATACGGTCCAGGAACATTTTATCCGGATGAATTTAAATGCGGTCCAGGAACCTTCTTTTCCGGATCAATTAACTGTAAATGCGGTCCAGGAACATTTTTTCCAGGATCAATTTAAATCCGGTCCAAGTTCAGTATTGAAATGAAACAATACGCAACATGGACCGGATTTAAATTGTGCGAGAAAAAAGGTCCCGGTCCTGTTGCGGAACCCAGTAGATACCATTAGAACTCATGCGTTCCTGGAACCTTGAACAACCCTACTTTTGGACCACCCTGTAGTTCGCTCACGGATTTAACCAAGGAAGCATTACCGTAAGGATTACAGGAATGAGTCTAGCGATGCGATGACATCACTACTTAGCACAAAAACGGCGCAAATTGATGGACAAATTAAAACACTTAATATTATGCTGTTCGAGAAATTAATGTGAAAGTGTTGGAGCACATCCTGCTTCGCCCGGTTTGGGATGCTATTGGTAATGACGGACAAACCACTTGATGAAGCGGCAGGGAAGAAAGCTGTTGTCAATACTCCCCTCTCTCTCTCTCTCTCTGGCGGTTGACTGTGATTGGGTAATTTATCTTCAGGAGGGAACAGATTCGAGTTGAACAAGAAAACTAAGCTGGCCCGACAATTTATCAATCCGTCCAAAGCCTACAATTCTGGAAGCAAATTACTTGCATGTGGCCTGGAATGGAATCAAGCTCGTCTGTTGAGAGTGAACGAGTTTTCCAAGAAAACATTAGCCGTGCACCAAAGATAAATCATTGCTGCAAGCTGCCGTTCAAGAGGCACTATTTATATATGTAAACCAGCAATTACATGATCAGGATTTTTGTTAAGATGAGCCAAGGCTCTTTATGCATACATGTTACACACACAGATGCACAGAAGCCAGTGTTGCATTTTACGATGCTTTCGTGCTTCCGACGATCTTCACTGGACCAATAAATTGGATAATATAAGCAACACAAATCACCTTTCATCTTTTGTTGTTATTTAGCGTCGCTTTTCTTCCACTTTCAGCCAGGGTTGTTAAAGGTCCAAGAATTTTAAATTAATTCAATTCCGGTCCAGGAAGAGAAAATCAGCAAGCGCAAATGGGTTCTGGACAATAAAGAACCTTTTTATCTGTAAGGTATTTCAATTCTGTCCAGGAACATTTTTTCCGGATAAATTTTAATTCGGTCCAGGAACTTTTATCCCCGGCAAATAAAACTATGTCGATGTTACCAGGGACGGTTTTATCCCTTTCAAGGAAAATTAAATTGAAATCATATTGTTTACCATATCTTAATGATGTAACAACACGATTGAAAAATCATTCGTGTCCATTAATGTTCCACAGTCATCAAAGATTTCCATGTCGAAAAGTATGCAGCCTTGTGGATTAAAGGAGGACAACATTCTGGTTAAATGGAGTCTGAACCTGGCAATAGAAATTTGGTCAAGTTTCCGATGTTGTACTCAGAAATTTATCGCGTAAACATTCTTCTTCTTCTTCTTCTTTATTTTATGGCTCACACCGCGTTTGCAGTTTCTAGCCAATGTTGCCGAGTTCAGGTTCTATTGTTAATATCTATGTTCCAAACTGTTGTTGAATATCATTCACATTTTTCGAAACACTGTCTTCCTGTTCTTATGGTATAACAGTTTTGTGAGGTTATTAATTTAAATTGTAGTGTGAATCATTGTGGTTGTTTAAATAGTAAACCTATGTTTTGTAGCGAAACTATAAAGAATCCAAAGAACTGCAGTGCGAGGTTCAGATATTAGTGTAGATAAGGATATCGGAAATGTTACCTGTGTTGTAAGTTTTTAAATAGAGAGTCACGGTATTGTTGTCTTAAGGGACATTCATAAAATAAATGATTAAGTGTTTGATTGGCTTCTCCGCATTGGCAGGAAGTTCATGGCACAATCTTGAAACGAGCCAAATGTTCATTTACTAATACATGACCTGTTCGCATTCTTAATATAAAAATAACACTGCCCGAGGTAGATTCATGTTTTGGTACCAAGGTCTACGATTTCTGTATCGCGTAAACAGTCGTTGCCTGATTCTTCAATTGTTACGCAAAGAGCTATCGCAGAGTTGCGCTATCTAAAGAAGTTTTATTTCAGGACAGTGCGTAGTGTACTGATTCAATGAGACTATCAAGCTACAATAAACCAGAGGTTAACGAACGTTCTTTTATCTCCCATTCTTACGTTTTCACAACCCTGCCAGACCAGTCAATCATCGAAGTGTTAAAATCTAATGTTTAAGTGTTGTTCTTATTTCACAGGGGTATTGAGTATTAACGTTATCTCTTCGGGGTGTTACCACAAGCTATACATGTACCTCTCGCTGTTAATACCTCTAGTCTCAGGTTCTTCCATGGCCTGATATTCGATCCCCAATAACAATCGTAATGTCACGAGCCGGCATTAAATGCTAAATCAGCAAACGCCAGCCAAGTCCCCGTTGACGAGAGGTCGCAGGGAGAGTCGGAAGCGAGTAGCCTAAGTGGTGCGACTCGTGGAGTGTGTCCGTGCAAAGGTTGGGCAGTGCCCAAAGTAGACGCCGTCAACGGACCACCCGGCGCCGACCCGACCAGGCCGACGGACCAGATCAGGTACAGTGATGACACTAGTAATTTAAGTATCAGTGTTTAGTTCTTCAAACCCTTACCTGTTCGGCCTGTACATAATAAATAGGTGAAGGACAAAGGAGCATTAATTATTCCCCCTTCTCACGTTTAAACTCCTCTCGTATCCAAGCAGTTTAGGCCGGCGAACAACCTAAACGTAACATAACGATACTACTTCGATAGTTCTTTTTGTGTACGACTTTGGGTAAAATATACTGTTTCCAAATTATGTGTTCGCGCTGCGACGCCAGGGGTCCCGGGTTCGAATCCCGCTCGGGCTTGGTTGTTTGCGAATGTCCATTTATCGATTTCATAATTTCATGACTCATCCCCATCTTCGCACATTAGCCAAGAGGCACAAAACGCGAAGTAAAATCAAATCAATCAATCAATCAAATTATGTGTAAATGTTTTCATAGATTTAATGGCCTAGGTTAGAACTGGCGAGGCAAGAGTTTCGTAAAAGAGAGTAAAAGAAAGGAAAAGAGAGAAAAGAATGGAAATGGGAGAAAAACGAAGGAAAAGAGAGAAAGAGGAAAACAGAGAAAAAGAAAGGAAAAGAGAAAAAGATAGGAAAAGAGAGAAAAAGAAAGTAAAAGAAAGGAAAAGTGAGAAAAACGAAGGAAAATAGAGAAAAAGAAAGGAAAATAGAGAAAAAGAGAGAAAAGGAAAAGAGAAAAGAATGGAAAAGGGAGAAAAAGAATGGAAAAGAGAAAAATAGAGAAAAAGAAAGTAAAAGAGAGAAAAAGAAAGTAAAAGAGGAAAAGAAAGGAAAAGAAAGAAAAGAATGGAAATGGGAGAAAAACGAAGGAAAAGAGAGAAAAAGAAAGGATAAGAGAGAAAAAGAATTGAAAAGGGAGAAAAAGAAAGATAAAGGGAAAAAATAATGGAAATTTAGGAAATTTCTTAGAAGTCTAAAACAGTTTGAATGAAAACTGATGCATTTCGAAACGTGTTATTACCTACCTACTAATTATTATTTCAAAGTGAATTTTCTCAAGAAAAATATCAATAGTGTTCAGAGTACCAACATATGCACATTTCAAACATCTATTTGCGAAGTGACACATATGAAATGAAGACGAAAGACGCTACTGTAAGTGGGAATAAGGGACAAATTTTTAGTTCACCATTTCTACAAGGGGACATTAATGTTTATAGAAATCTGGGCAAATTTATACAAGTCAGAGTTTTCCTAGAAGCTCACTCAACTGATTCATTATGGGAAATTTCACTTCCATAGCTAAGGAATAGCGAAGTGACTACCATATCAAAACGCACAAGAGAATCGTCTTCAGAAGACATCTCCCTCGTTCCACCAACCTGATATAAACAAAGCCTTCGATTTGTTGCACGAAGCAAGATAAATATTTTTATGTGCCGTACAGTGGCGGCACTGTTGGAACACGAGCAGATGACAAACAACTTTAATACATTTGTGTACAGTACAGAGCAAAATAAACAACACACAGTCAATTGAAAGTTCTACTTATCACTGAGCCAAATTGCAATGCATTAGTAATGACGTTTCTTAAAACGACAATGACATGTGAATTTGCTCGTACATGGAACAAGGGAATGGTTATTCTAAAGGAATAGGTTAAATGCCCTACCAAGCTCATATCTACAAGGACAGCGAGGAAACATCGTGATATACTTGATTTCTTGTTTTGATATCGTGGTTGGCGGGGATGGATTGGAACCCTTTCCTCTACCATCATTAAGAACCTAACTGTCACCACTTCCAACACTTGTCATTTTATGATGACCGTATCGCACGTTTTTTTCCATACGTGACAGAATTCCACGGGATTGTACCGTTATGTAGGGTGTCGCCTTCAACCTGTAAATCTAGAAAATAGGGGATTTGACCTTACTTGGACAATTCACAAGAATTTCATGACAATTCTACAATCTGGACTAGGTCCGTGATCTTGAAGGGGTTGGGTTTCATTCGCTAGAGATCATAGCCAGCCTAGTTGGTGGAGTGGTTAGCACAGCCGGGAGTTGTAGAGTTGTATTTTTTATATTTGATTTGATTTGCTATATTTTACTTCGCTTTTTGTGCCACTTTTGGCTAATTTGCGAAGATGGGAATGAGAGATGATATGATAAAATTGATGAATGAACACTCAGAAACATCCATGCCCAGGCCAGGATTCGAACCCGGGATCCCTGGCATCGCAGCGCGATGTGCTAACCACTCCGCCACAGAGGCCGGCTGTATTTTCTATATATATTCCCTCCTCTTCTCTCATGTATCCCTTCTATCTCTTCTCTCTCGCTGAATTGTTCTTTGCTTTCTCCCTTCCTTTCTCTCGATTTGCTCTTTCTCCACTCCCTGTCCTTTCACCTTCCCTCCTTTCTCTACTCCCTCTCTTTCTATCCTTTCTCAATCTTTCTCCACACTCTCTCTCATTTACCTGTCCCTCCATTTTGTACTCAATCGTTTCACCGCCACATTCCTATCTCTCTCCTTTCCCCGACTCATCATTTTCTCTCCATTTGCTCAATCTTTCTACTCTCCCTGCCCTTCTCTACTCAATCTATCTCTGTTCATCTTTCTCCTCTCTACCTCTATCACTATTTACCTCTCCCTCTCTTCACACTTTTTTCTCTCCCTTCCCCTCTGCTTAATCTTTATCCAAATCTCTTTCAAAGTAACAAACGAAATCTTCTATATACAGAGCATTCCCTGACATTCGCTACGAGACTCGGCGGCAAGCGGGCCGGCATCAGCGCTTGTCTTTCCCGGTGAACGGAGTCCGCGACAGTCGCACGCTAGTCTGTTTTTTTCGCTCTCCCTGCCTTCGCTCTCTTTCCCTTTCTGTTGACGTTGCAGACTGACGCCAGTATAATCCTCCCTCGGAAGTTGTGTTGTGTCGTGACCGTGTGTTGAAGATTGTGGCTTAATATGGCACCACAAAAGTTTACATTACAACAAAGGATTTATCTTGTCGAGTGTTACTTCGGAAAGAGGAATTGTGGAGAAGTGCAACGACGTTTTGCAACGAAACTTCCTGGTGTTCCCGTTCCACATAGGACCACTATATTAAACCTCGAAAGAAAAATGGGAAAGCTAAAAAATAAAGTATACAAAGACAATCCGCACACCATCCGTGAGTTAAAAGAGAGTATTGTACGAGAATTACAGTAGACAAAATTGCACGTGTAAATGGCAATTTCCTTCGAAGATGCCAGGAATGTGTTTCAGCAGAGGGACATCATTTTCAACACCTTCTCTAGTCAAGGTTAGTATACACACTATGAAAACTGTAATTTTAATAGTCGACTCGAGCGACTGGCGCTGACCCGTTTACGGGGAAAGACAAGCGCTGAAGCCGGGCGGCTTGCCGCCGAGTCTCGTAGCGAATGTCAGGGAATGCTCTGTATATCTTTAATAATATATTGTTGCCTACACGCACATACACACACATATTTATTAACAGAAATAAATATATATTTCATATAACACATCACATAGGTATATAATTTGTGTGTATCTTAAGATCTTCATCCCCAACAGTCTTCAATGATTTCTCACCCTGTACCCACTTATGTGGGAATAGGCATGGACGTCCACAGGATTTTTTCCAGGGAGGGGCAAGGAAGGTATTTATTCCAGGGGGGGGCCAAAAAGAGTGTAGTTCCCTAAAAAAACATTGCTTACATTTGAATTTATGGTGTTAATGCAATAATTAACACATATTATTGTGGCTACAATGAAATTATATGTGTGAAATACATAATTTTTGGTTGACTTTCATTTTCCCTTGCCCCCCCTTTCCGGACATCCATGGGACTAGGCTAAGATTCAAATCAAACTGCAGCATACTGGCCAACCTTAGATTGACTGGAAATAGGATCCGGTAACCCAATCAAGGCATCGCCATACAGCTACTGACGATTCCCTGCTCGCTTGGTTCCACACAAATTCACCGAAATCCCTTTCCGTGGTGAAGAAGAATGCACGTGCCCACTTGAGCCTCTTAATTGCCTGCGTCCAAATCCAGTTATATTCTTTTGCTTTCGCGAGACGCAAGACCCGTTCGGTTTCGAATTAAGTGTAACGTGATCTCGAAGCGTGACGTCAAAGATACTTCAGTGATGGAAGACAGGAGAGGGGGGAAAGAGGTCCAGAGAATGGACAGGAATGCAAGACGGAGATTCCGATGCTGGAAAACAGACTGAGCCATCGCTCCAGGAAGACAAGAGAGGGCACAGATGAGAGGCCAAGTGTGCAAGACGACCTGACGACCATGGAAGAGTTCACACCCAGATCCGTGTAATGTTCTAAACAGTTCCCGCTTCCACGCTGCGTGGAAGGAAGGATGCGTTGGCTGGGCGAGGCTCTTTATCCTTGCAGGAAATACTTTGTAAGTACAGGGTGATTCATAAGTCTGGAAACTATTTTAGAAATTGACTATAGATGAACGGTAGAGCTGACAGCGGCAATTCTGATGCCGAAACGACAAACTACACTGTTTTGTACACACACACCTCACATATGCTCCATGTGTCCTTATTTGCACTGGAAGGCTTATCAGAGGGAGAGAGACAGAGAGGGTGAAGTAGGGAAAAAGGCAGAGAAGGGGGAAACGGAAGCAGAGAAAACGAGGAGAAAGATAAGGAGAAAAAGAGAGAAAGAAGATGGAGAAGGAGAATGGAGAAAAAAGGGAGAAACAAAGAGAATGTAGAGAAAGAAAAAGGCAGAAAGATAGAAAAATAGAGAAATATAGAAAAAGTAGAAAAAGAAAAAGGAAGAAAGAAAGAAAAGAAAAAGTGAAAAGAATGAAAAAGGGAGAAAGAAGGAAAGGGAGAAAGAAAATGTGAGAAACAAGAGAAGAATAAAGAAAAGGGAGAAAGAAAATGGACAAAGAAAGAAAAAGAGAAATAGAGTGGGAACATTGGAAGGGAGTGAGTGAGAAAGAGACAGAAAGAAGGAGTGTGTAAAGGAACCCACCTGCTTGAAGATGGAGTAACAGAGAGAGATGGAGATAGAGAGAGAGGGGGAGAGAGCAAGAGAGTACATACACCATATTCCTACGGGAAGATTCCCGCACAGGTTTCCAGTAACCAATAGGATTTGTCCCATTTGTTTACATTGATGGCTCCATTCTTCCAGTGAACAAAGCATAGTCGCCATGTCTTAAATGGTCCAATACCATAGCTTCCTCACGTTCACTGGAAGTTCTCAAATTAAGAATTTCAATTACGAGGAATAGTCGTAGCGCTTGGGCAGCTCAAGGTTTCTGGCTTGAGTGCTAAAGATGGCCACAAATAAAGGTTCATAATTAGGTTACTACAGTGGCGTGCTCACAAGGGGCTGATAGGGGTAATAACCTCCTCTTGGCCGAAAATTTCTAAAAAAAATGTTAAAAGCAGGACAAGTTGGCAAAATAAAAACTACTTATAAAACATTATTCGTACCCCGACCTATCGAAAACCACTGGGGTACATATACAGAAACGAGACTGCCACAATCATTGTGTGAAGTATTGCATGTCATCCACCGCATACATCCAGTACAGTGTGACAGTTTCGAGCAGACATTCTCAGATGCAGTTCCCTACGTCTCCTCCCGGAGAACATGCCTTCTCGTGCAAATAACCAGACGGTAGGTAAGAATGTCGTGGGAATACGTAATCAAGAGCAGAGGCCTTTTGGATCTCTTGCGAACGATGTCAGCGCCCACTTCCACTAGTGACTATACGCCGCAATAGCTGTTTAAAGAGCCCAAGTGATGGAAGATGAAAGAGATGTTTTGGGAATTACAATACAGATAATATTACATAGGGATGAGCATAAATTTTGCCTGTAGTATTATTATATGGATGTGAAACTTTGTCCCTTACATTAAAATAGTAACATAAAGTATTTACGAATAAAATCCTTGGAAAATATTTGGACCTAAAAGGGATGACGAGACAGGTTACATAATTTTGAACTGCATAATTTGCATTATTAGTATAATTTAATCAAGAAGATCTAGGTGGCACGAATGGGAGAGGAAAGAAGCTTTCACAGGATTCTTATTGGGAAGCCTGATGGTAAGAGACCTGTAGGAAGGCCAAGACGAAGATGGAGGGATAATGTTGAGATGGACCTAAAGGAAATCGGTAAGGATGGATTGATCTTGCCCAGGATAGGGACAGATTGAAGGCGTTGCTGCAACCATAAACCTTCGGGCTTCAGAAGGCTAGAGAATTAGTTAAGAATTTCAAAGCCATAAATATCTACTTTGCAGGTCAACTGCATTGTCTTGAAGCTTTCCTGGATAGGAATGATGAAAAGATTATCTCGGGCTATCGACCAGGTGTATTCTGAGAAACTAGCGTCACTCTCATCTTCAGGGTAGATGTCTATTCTGCTTCCACCCTGAAGATGAGAGTGACGTTAGCTCTGGAAAGCTTGGAATATTCTCCACAACTCACCTGCTCGATAGCCTGAGAGAATCGTTTCAACAACCGCATGGTTATTGGGGAAAGTTGCATTGCAGGAGAGAAATTACAAAACGTTCCTTATGGCTTGTAAGAGATCGGGTACACGGTCCCTACACTGAGAAGTGCAGTCATTTCACTCCCGCCAGGTGTTAACGATAGCCCTTAGCACCTCGTAACACAAATTCAATTTTCTACTTTCACCGATGCCGCTGGAAGCAAATGCAAGGGCTTGGGTATGAATTTTCTCAATTCTCTGCTTTCACAGTCGCAATTCTAGAAAGGTTTTCTGTCGCCATAGGAACTGTATGTGTTGTTGACCCATGCCGTAGGAGTTCGTTTCGTTGCCGAGAAATGGGGTGAATTGGTATCTATTCCGCACTGACTATGCTATTTTACGTCGCTTTTCTGCATGCATGATGAGGATTAACTGCGATTCGGACAAACCCGCGTCCACGAATCGAGTCTCCAACCCTCCAGCGTATACAATGGAACTGCATTTTAATGTGACAAGAATCGTGTTGGTAGTTTCAGCCCACAATCATCTGTTTCATTTCCAAGCAACACTGTATTGGTAAGATAGGCTAAACTACATTTTAACATGGAAATAATGACTATGTTCACTTAAGTTTCAATTTCACTGCATCTTTCACTTCATGATCCATATTTGAGGACCTACTACCACAGGCAAGATACGGTTATACGTGCACTACTGGGCTTCGAGTGTGTACCGCTCGATTTAACTGTTCGAGCGTTATTCGCTCGAACGAAAGCCTCTCGCTGCAGCACTCTAAAAGGGACAGTCACGAAGAATGCCCATGTCCAGGGCGGGACTCAAATCCGGTACCCCAGGCGTCGCAGAGTGCCGTGCTAACACCTCCGCCCCGAAGATCCCCTTGTTTCATAGCGCACTGCACTAAAAGCTCCACCGAAAAATGTAGAATCTCATTCGGTCATTCTGTCATATCACTTTGTGAACATTTCTTCCGTAAAAATCTATTCTTAGTTCTAAATATTCAAAGTGTAAGTACACTTTATGCCTAGAGTAGCCCCAAAATCTTAGTTCTGATCATAGGCGCCGACTCCATGGGACTTGGGGGGAGCCCTCCCAATATTAACGATGTGGGGGCAGAGCCCCCCAAATAATTTTGCTTAAGAGGATGTAATGTATTATTTTGCTTCTCTTGTAAACTTTGCTCTGAATTGTGCCACATGAACTTAACTTTAAATACACATTTAAAATTTTCTACACCATCAACTTTGGGGGTCTGAGACCGCTAAACCATCAACTTTGGGGAGGTTATGACCAGAGACAGAAAAACACATGACTTATTACTATACACTAAGTATGTAATTATGAGTATTGTTAAAATTTTTACTAAAAAGAGTTTCAAAAGACGATGTGCATGAACTAGGGTAGTGGATGGGACGTTCGGGCTACAAATGGCTCTCGCATGACATTCAGAACTAGATCATTGATATATTAGGGAGATCTGTTTTGCGCTCCGTGGTAGCAGATATTGAAAGTCGGGAATATTTTGCTTTTATGGTTGACGAAACTTGTGACATATCCATCCGTGGACAATTAAAATTCTGCATTCGAACTGTGAATTTAAAAAAAATGATATTTTTCAGGAATTCATGGGCTTTTATTAGGGACGGGAAAAAGTTTCAATTTCCCGACTAAGTCGGGAAATTTTCGGGACGAGAAATGTTCGAAATTTCCCGAAGCTCTGAAAATCTCGAATTCTACACGTCATTTCCACTTTAAGTGATTTCTGGATTAAAAACTAATAATTTACGATAAGTTCCAGAAATTGACAATGCAGAAAACGTCGAGAAATAACGACATTTTAGAATGAGCTTTCGGTATTTCCCGACTGCTCGGGATCCCGAAAAGTCGGGAAATCTTTCCCCGAAGTCGGGATCGGGACGGGAAATTTTTTTCCCGATCCCGGTCCCGACTTTTCGGGATCCCGCACACCCCTAGCTTTTATGAGATTCCGAACACTGAGGCCAAAACTTAAAAAAGGGAGAGAGTGAGTCATTCATTAATTTATTTCAGTGATCAGAGCCCCCCTAATAATTTTGACAAGTCGGCGCCCCTGGTTCTAATTACATAAGCGTCATTATTTCAAAAAGAGTTGTTACATAACAGATATTTCAATAACACAAGATTGAAGGAATGTAGTTTCGTAGAAAGAAACACAGATGGCAGCACAAGGCAAAGGAATATTAATAAATTGTTATAGGACAATTATCAATTTAGTGAAACTGAAAATATGATTTGAAAAATGTAGAAAATATGAAGTCAATCTATGGAAAACATGCAGTAGATGGAAATAAAAATGGAAGTGGTTTCCATCATTCAAGAAGTTAATACCTACAGTCAATTGTCTTGCACGCATGAAGAAGTATTCAACGAATAACAACAGTTCAATTCTCTCACTACTGCATTGACATTAAAATACATGTATTGCAAAGTCATTTATTTAGCATTAAGTTACGAGATTTGTTTCATTGTCATACCATTATGTAGGTATTAAGTGAATGCGTACCGGCATATTAACAGTAATACTTAAAGTATTTTTCTTATTTAAAACCGTATATATGAAAAATGATCCAAGGTTTTTATTAAGTGGGAAATAGGGGACGCCAAAACTTCAACAGAAGGTGAGAAACTTATCTTGATTCGCTCGTGGTGAACCACACAGATTTCAGTACGATTAATAAAAATGTACTAACGTGATACATAATATTTCGTCTCCACCGGTCTGGTCTGTTTCAGAAGCCTACGGCTATTAAGTGCACAAGATTCCTCTTGGTGGTCCAGTATTGTATTTCGCTACAAGTTCCGTTACGTCGACAAGGGCTTCGAAGCAAATCCTCATACTGCAATTGTTCTCGATCAACTCCAGCGCTAATGAAGAAGATGGAATTGTTAATTATAAAATCTAACTGTAAGGTAATAACGATATTGTATGCTTCTTTAGTTCTTATTAGTAAGTCTCGACGATATGTTTCAGTAGGGCTGAGAAACGCATGGGTTGTTGAAAATGTACATTGGGTCAAATGGATTACAACAACTTAGCCAAAAGTTAAAAAGGGACGTGAAAAAACTGAAAAAAAAAAGAACTGGAAATAAACTTTCATCGAACGATTCGAACTTGAACTTTGCAGACATAAACATTTGTACAGAGCATTCCCTGACATTCGCTACGAGACTCGGCGGCAAGCGGCCCGGCATCAGGGCTTGTCTTTCCCGGTGAACGAGTCCGCGACAGTCGCTTATATTAAACCTCGTAAAAACGTTTAGAGTAACAGGGTCAGTTCTGAATAAAAGTGGAAAGAAAAATGGGGAAATAAAGGATACAAAGACAATCCGCACACCATCCGTGAGATAAAAGAGAGTATTTTACGAGAAATCGGGAGAATTACAGTAGACGAAATTCCACGTGTAAATGCCAATTTCCTTCGGAGATGCCAGGAATGTGTTGCAACAGAGGGACATCATTTTCAACACCTTCTGTAGTCAAGGTTAGTACACAATATGAAAACTGTAATTTTAATAGCCGACTCGAGCGACTGTCGCGGACCCATTCACCGGAAAAGACAAGCGCTGATGGCGGGCAGCTTGCCGCCGAGTCTCGTAGCGAATGCCAGGGAATGCTCTGTAGAATGCACAGAATGAAACGTCTGCAGTAATTAGAGAAAATTATGAAATTATTTTACATATGTACCACATTTAAGCAGTCAAAAAATATTGTCAATTGGCGCACATTGTTTCTGTTTCTAGAAACCGATCGCGTACGCAGAGGGTGATCTGATGGGGCTACAGACCCTCCCGAAATTTTGAGAAAACCAAAATTTTGATATGAGAGCAGTAAAGAAAACGGAAAAAAACAAATGGCGAATTCAAGGGAGGGGGGGGGGGTACGTAAACTTTTATCGCTAGTCAGCCCTCATTTTGCCATATGCCTTTGACGTTCTTTATTTATAAATACAGGGCCAAAGAGCGTTATGACCCCCTCAAACCTCCCTTGGGCACGCCACTGCTGGACTGGCACTGTAAACAAAGCTCCAACTTGTCAGCGTATTAATTTTTGTTCAACTTTACGGGGTAATGTCGAAATGTGGACGATCTAATAGAGACTATTTTGTTGGTATATTCGCTAACCATGAGAGAGATATTTTTTTCTGAAACATGGGTGGCAGGCGAATTCGCACAGATACGCAACAATTGCATGCCGCACGATGCGTGTCGTGCTCGCATTCCGTGCTTGGCCGCTCACAAAATACAGGTCTCATTTATCGCACAAGCCTCTAGCTAGTAACTTCTTCTGACGTCATTGCGGAAAGCTTTCATTGTTAGGTTAAATGCCTTCGTGGTTAGGTTTCGTTCTCTTAGCACAAATAATACATTTGCAGTGTATTTACGCTAAGATAACTAAACAGACCTAACCTAACTCTCTAGCCATCTTAAACCCGAAGGTTTATGCCTGCAGCAACACAAGCCTTCCATCTGTCCCTATCCTGGACAAGATCTTTCCACTCTTTTCCATCCTTACCGATTTCCTTTAGTCCATCTCAACGTTATCTCTCCATCTTCGTCCTGGCTTTCCTACAGGCCTCTTACCATCAGGTTTCTCAACAAGAATCCTGTAAACTCTTGTTTCCTCTCCCATTCGTGCCACATCGCCTGCCCACCTAAGTCTTCTTGATTTAATTATTCTAATAATATCTGGACTGGAATACAAATTGTGTAGTTGTAAATTATGTAACCTTCTCCACTCACCTGTCTCCTCATCCCTTTTAGGTCCAAATATTTTTCTAAAGATTAAATTTTCAAATACTCTGAACTTATGTTCCTCTCTTTAACGTAAGGGACCAAGTTTCGCATGCATATATTACTACAGGCAAAATTACTGTATTGTATATTTTAACTTTTAGTTTCTTAGATATTATACAAGACGAAGGCATTCCGCATTGACGTCAGATGGCGAGGTTGCTAGAGGCTTGTGCGATAAGTGACACCCTCGAAATATCGAGACCGAATCGTGGATGAGAAAATCACTGCGCCCCCCGGCGGAGAACTAACTGTACATCCGTTTCTTTTGCGCGTAAAAAAGTAGGGCAGTCACCACACCACGGACACGTTCAATTAGCTTCCGAAGATATAGCCACTTCGACTTACGACTCGGCTGCGGGAGTTTTTTATGCGGTCTTCAATCACTGCGCCGTCGAAGACTGGAATTGGTGCTTTCGTCCGACTGTGTCCATTTCTGCGCGAGCACATGATAATCTTGTAATTGGAATCTTTTCACCGTCTCTGGTCTACGGCTCGCTTTAGACGAAAGCATTTCACTTAGCATTTTGCTAGCATAAATGCTTTCAACAATGTTATAGCAGACAATACTTTAAACGGAAGTATTGCCTGTAAGATTCCAGTTAGCATTTGCGATGCGAAGCGTGTAGAGAACGTTAGATAATGTATAGATGAGCCAGTGCCCGGTGTTTACAATTGAAACAACTAATTTATTCTTCCATGCGTGCACTGTATATGCTATAAAGTATGTATTTAAGCTGTGCCATTGATCTGTTAACTAAAACCTTTTTACAGGAAACGTTATTCATCTCGGTTGAATAGTTATAGTCTCTTAAAACTGTGAAGTGATTCATTGTTTACATCTCACTCGGCCGCCATTACAACTGCACACGTGACCTAGAGGTAGTTTCTGATTGGTTATGCTATTAAAATAGGACCGAAGTATACATTCATGAAATATAGCATGGCATCTGAAATGCCATACGATTTTTCACTTTACACGAAGCATTTTGGTCATGGGATAAATGTTTTAAAAACTTCTAAGCGTGTCTAACACACTTGAACAAGATTTCAGCGGTTTTATTAACAGAAAATATATACAGGGTGATTAAAAAATCCGGTCCCAAAAGACAACTGTGTTATTAGAATACATGGGGGAAAATTAAAGAGGAAAATTGAAAATAAGTAGTTTTCAATCTAACCGGTTGACTAAGTCGTTCAGCAGAGATAATGCTCTTTCAGTCAATACATATATCTTTTGTGTGTAGTGTCTGCGCCCTAAAAAATGTCATCCCCTCTCTCCGCTTCCTCACTCTTTCATCTGGTGCCGCCAGAACGTGTTCAGGAATCCAAATATCTGATTGATTGATTTGGTTTATTTTACTTCACTCTTCTTCCACTTTTAGCTAATCGCAAAGATGGGGATGAGTGATATGATGAAATTGATGAAAGGACACTCAAAAACACCTACGCGCAGGTCGAGAATCGAACCAGAGACCCCTAGCGTCGTAGCTGAGCTAACCTCTACGTCACGGAGACTTGCACATCCAAATGTCACGTAATGAGCCCTGGATTGCATTGTGCAGACTAACTAGACCCTGGCGTCTGGACGTGCAGCCAGGATAATCCTCTGTGGGACTCGTGTTGTGTCGTCCCTGTAGGTGCGTTTCACCTACGTCACAAGCCGTTGCACTCTGGCTTTGAGCAGCCATGATTGAGGCCAGTTCTTGTACGGAATTCAAGCGGGCGGGCGGGTGATATTAACACAGACATGGTGCAGATGTAACGAACGCTACGTGATGGATATTTCATTGGAAACGACAATTAAGATTGGGCGCAAACATGGCGGCTGTGCGCATCCTGACGTCACATGAAAATGAAACTCACTTATATTGTGATTGTCCCTGCATACATCTCATTGTATCACAATTCATCTCCGTTAGCCGCGATTAGCCAAAAGTGGCAGAAAAGCGACGTAATTCAATGAATCATTCCCTTATACACTTATCTCAGTAATTCAGTATGTAGTCTTGTATGCTGATGGTTTCTGGAGGGTCCTGAACTAGTTCACGGTGGTGCTTCAAAGTGCTGAAAATATCTACAACCTTGAAGACAAGAGTTTTTAATGGACCTGCATACATTGTCAACCTGGCTGTCACCTACTTCTTCACTTACTTGTTTACATATGTTAAGTAGCATGAGACAAATAACAAAAGAACACCGACAGCGCATTAAGAGTCCCATATTTCCCGTCAACCCTGACGATGGGTAATAGCATGACAAATTAAGTGGTGTGTACGTATGAATGTGTGTGTGTGTTGGTTGAGGGAAAGGAAATTCAAGTATAAGGATACTATAAATTGTCCAAGACAAAATATTATGCAAGTCAAATGAAAACCTTACAAGTCCAATAAACATTGCAGGGCAGACTGTATACAGCTCAAATTTACATGAGGTATCAACTGTTATTTACAAAACGACCTCAAGGCTGCAACACTGATCACGTGAGCTTCAAAACGCCATTCTTGTTACTTTAAAGATGGCTCCTCCTATACACACTTACCCTGTCAGCCTAAACATTGAGAAATTTCGAGGCCAATGTAAATTCAATATATATCTGTGCGTGACTCTCCCTTAGGAATAGGGCCGAGATGGGCTTGTGAAGAAAAGACAGACACACACCTAGGCGAAATCGAGATGAAAGCGAGACCGAGGCCATCTTTCCAGGTTTGTACCAGCTCGGGCTGCAAGTCGCTTCATCCTTCCGGATCTGACTCGAGAACGGCCAGTCCGGCAACCTCCAAATTTGGAGGCGAGAAGCGACGCGAACCCCGGTTAGATTGTTTGATCCATCACCGCCACTGTGCCGAAAACATTCTCTATTATTGGCAACGTTGGAAGAGTGTCACAAGTCGAGCAGCCCATTGCTAACCCCACAGCAACGATTTCTTGGAATACGTACGGGATTCGCTTCTGGTGTCATCAAAACAGTGACGGTAATAGTTACAATGCCGAGACTGTATTTTATGTAGCTCCTGTAGTGTAATGTAAACTCCTGTAGTGTAATGTAAATTTTTACAATTTTAAGTTCATATTTCTGTGAAAATAACTAAGAGCCCGGCGACAGGTTACGTTTGCAGCAACTTTTCGCATATATAGACCGAAACGTGCACACAGAATGTAGTTCTGCTGCAATACTGCCGATTTTCTCACAGTCTGGGATATGAACATCTTGGCGGTTAAGGCAAGACTGGCACGGCAGATGCTGAGCACCGTTCTAGAGTGGATTAATACATAAAACCTGCTGCAAACTTAAAGTGTCCTGGGGCTTAAATATGTATTTACGTATTTAGAAAAAAAAGTGCGCGTCAAATCTCCTGCATATGGCGATAGCCAATAGCAGCGCACTGCAGCGGTGCCATGTCGAAATCTCACACGGAAAAGAGACAGCGTGGTTGAGTGAAACGCCTTGTCACGGAACTAGGCAACGCCGCACGTCTGTGATTCGCTGGTGCTGTTCTCCTCCCACCCCGAAGGAGGGGAGAGAAGAAGGAGAAGAGAAGAGAGAGAGAGACAGAAAAGGAAGAAGAAAGAGAGAGAGAGAGAAAGAGAAAGGAGAGAGAGGAGAAAGAGACAGAGAAAAAGGAAGGAGAAAGAAAGAGAAAGGGAGAGAGAGAGAGAGAGAGAG
Source organism: Lepisma saccharinum (assembly GCF_977018435.1). Lineage (NCBI taxonomy): Eukaryota > Metazoa > Arthropoda > Insecta > Zygentoma > Lepismatidae > Lepisma > Lepisma saccharinum. Next base: position 67,927,090 of record NC_139240.1, read on the forward strand.
AGAGAGAGAGAGAGAGAGAGAGAGGAAAGAAAGAAGGAAAGGAAGGAGAAAGAGAAACTCCTTCTTTCTCTCCTTCTTTCTTTCTTTTTTCCTTCTTTCTTTCTTTCTCCTCTCTCTCTCTCTCACTCTCCCTCTCCCCTCTCTCTCCTCTCTCTAGAGAGAGAGAGAGAGAAAGGAAAGAGGAAAAAAGAAGGAAGAGAGAGAGATAAGAGAGAGAGAGAGAGAGAAAGAAAAGGACTCTCTCTTTCTCTCTCTCTATGCAGGAGATTTGACGCGCACTTTAGCACATTTATAATACATATAAGTCCGTTCCTGGCTGATCGTACACCACACGCTTCAGAACATGGTGCAAACGGCGAAGACACCAAATCAACGAAACTCGGTGTTGCATTTTGTAACCAACGAGAGAGGTGAGTGCAAAGAGAATCAAAAAGTTGAGCGAACCGGACGGGGCTACAGTGTTAAATGTTTGTAACATTTCGAAAAACGCTTCTGAATTTGTTATCAACATCTAATGTTTGCAACAGAAATTTTGTTATCCACAAGAAGTTGGCAAAGTTAAAGGATGTTAAGCCTTTCCGATGCTAGCAACATTTCCCCCGCCGCACAATTAATGTGAGGAAGCGGGAAGGCAAACAAATTATATTATTTTTTTTAAAAAAGTTTTTTTTTTTCATTTTCAGGTTCATTTAGGTGTATGTAAGGCCTTCCCACGTGCTGGGTGTTAATTTCAAGATTTTCTTAAACGATTACGTGCTTTCAAGTTGCCCTTCAGCAAATCCATCAAAGCCTCGCACACTTTTGGTACAAACAATAATATTGTCGATTTTGAAATTTTAAACAAATAACTTAGGCTTGTGCATGAGTCGCTTGCTAAGAAAACGCAAGGGCACCGGAAGTTTTGTCTTTCCACTGGAATAGCTTTTCTGTAATTAGTGTCACGTTTTATGTCCTATCATTGTTAGTAAATGTTCAAAGTCTCAATAAGATTTTACAACTTCCATCACATCTCAGTTCGCCCGACAAAAGATCAGTGACATCTCTATTCAAATCACTTCAGCTATAATTAGCTCTTGCCCGCAGTGAAGGTCTCACCCAGAATCTTCTTGGTTTTCTCTGTTGCGCCAAAATGGCATCGTGCACACAGAGAACTAAATGCATCATACCGATTGATGCACCAGAACGCGTCGATTGATGCACTAAAGTGTGTTCCATGGCATCTGCGAAGAATCAGATTCACATTTGATGCATTTTTGTATGTCGTAAAAGAAACCCGAAAGTGCATCACCTGATGCAAGCGAGGATTTATTTCAGTCGAGATGCATTATAATGTATCATTTGATGAGTTTTGATGCACCTTCCTGCATCTTTTTCAATGATGCACGTAAACGTTTCGTCTGAGCTACAGATTTTATTTAGCGTCTAAGTGGACCATCGAGAAAGATGCAGGAAGGTGCATCAAAAGATGCATTATATTGCATCTCGACTGAAATAAATCCTCACTTGCATCACATGATGCACTTTGGTGTTTCTTTTACGACATGCAAAAATGCACTAAAATGCATGAAATGTGAATCTGATTCTTCGCAGATGACATAAAACACACTTTAGTGCATCAATCGGTATGATGCATTCAGTTTTCTGTGTGTGCCGCAACGAGTACAACTTCTTCCACACTCGACATCTTGCTGCCAAAATGTTAACAAAAGTTAATAAAGTCAAACTAATGTTCTGGTTACTAACATTTGTTGGGAACATTCGGTGCAAACGCGACTTTATGTTAATACCAATCAAGTTACTCAAGCACTTGTCTCTGACTCAAATGTTCTTTCCTTCAAAACATTGTTCATCTCTGACATACAGCACAGCCGATACGTCAGTCGATTGTCTTTTGTTTGAGTACAAGGGCAGAATCGAGGACACGGAAAACTTTGCGATTCAGAGCAGTACCCAATGACCACGCACGAAATCTCCGTCGAAAACGCACGCCACCGAGGGGCTAGTGACCGCCAGCTCTACTTGTAGTCTGACGGACATCCTTTGAAGCTTTGTAGGTCATTATTTCCGTGAAATTCCTCTTCGTTTATCACGAATTGTCTCAGGAAGGAGAGCCGACATTCATTCTACCTTTCACAGTCAAGGTCACAAACTTGTCTTTCACCAAGCGGAAGATATGACTGGAGATAATCTTCCCGAGCTAACTACTGAAGCGTGTACGTGCGTTGCTACACGTAATCTACTCTTACAGCTTTCATAGTCTACGTAGACAGTGAAATCTATGCTAAAATGAATATACGTCATAGTGTTGAAGGAAAAGCTCCATTTTAAATTCAAGTTGGTTCATATCCTGATTAAAACAATCGAATTCACAACAAAATATTCTCGAGCTTTGATGTGGAAAAGCAGTGGCGTATTCTAAGTCCAAGATTTGGGCTATCTCACAATGTCACGTGGTCCTAGGCTATGAATAGAAATAAATTTACCAGCTCCTAAGAAATCAGGTTGCCAACTCATAAGAAATCAGGTTGCCAAATCATAGGAAATCAGGTTGCCAACTCATAGGAAATCAGGTTGCCAACTCATAGGAAATCAGGTTGCCAACTCATAGGAAATCAGGTTGCCAACTCATAGGAAATCAAGTTGCCAGCTCATAGGAAATCAGGTTGCCAACTCATAGGAAATCAGGTTGCCAGCTCATAGGAAATCAGGTTGCCAACTCATAGGAAATCAGGTTGCCAACTCATAGGAAATCAGGTTGCCAACTCATAGGAAATCAGGTTGCCAGCTCATAGGAAATCAGGTTGCCAACTCATAGGAAATCAGGTTGCCAACTCATAGGAAATCAGGTTGCCAACTCATAGGAAATCAGGTTGCCAGCTCATAGGAAATCAGGTTGCCAGCTCATAGGAAATCAGGTTGCCAGCTCATAAGAAATCAGGTTGCCAACTCATAGGTTTGATTTGATTTGATTTAGTTTATTTTACTTCGCGTTTTGTGCCTCTTCGCTAATTTGCGAAGATGGGGATAATTGATGAATGGACATTCACAAACAACCAAGCCCGACCAGGATTCGAACCCGGGACCCTTGCCGTCGCAGCGCACCAACTCATAGGAAATCAGGTTGCCAGCTCATAGGAAATCAGGTCGCCAGCTCATAGGAAATCAGGTTGCCAACTCATAAGAAATCAGGTTAACAACTCATAGGAAATCAGGTTGCCAACTCATAGGAAATCAGGTTGCCAACTCATAAGAAATCAGGTTGCTAGCTCATAAGAAATCAGGTTGCCAATTCCAGAATCAGCATCATCATCTCACTGATGTGAATAATATTACTTACAATTTCTGATAGATTTTTCTCATGTATTTTATTCTCTAGACTTCAGGCTTCGCAGAAAGCCTAGCGAGCCCAGAATATACGCTCCTGGGGAAAATATAACATGAAGAGAATATATACGCGGATATTGTTAGACAAAAGTAGTACATTTTTGGGAAAGAAGTTAAGAATATTTCATCATTCGTCCTCATCTTTGCGATTAGCCAAAAACTGGCAGAAAGGTGAAGTAAAGCAAACAATTAATCAATCAGTCAATCAATATAGAATTGCAACAATAACTTAATGAAACTAATTTCACTGAAATGATTCTCATGTTCGCACTCATTCTATTGACATCAATAGTTACAGCATTAATTTTACGTATGTCACATAAAAATATTTTTAGAGAAAGCAATCTACCGATTTAATCATAAAAACTGAGAAAAGGGGGGAAAAGATACGTTGCTTCCCTTCAGTATTTAGAAGAAGAAAAGGGCTTTTCCCCCGCTGCCAAAAATTGGTACACAAAAAAAGCATGTCCCGGTGAGACTTTCCAAAGGCTTTCGATCTTGAACTCCACTGAAGCGTTTCAGCATCAATATTCGCCCAGCGTGCAGCCCAGATGCAGAGAAATTCATAACCAGTTTACGATGATGAGGTTGTCTCTCCAAGGGTGTCATTTCCTGACTGTTTTTTATACACACTCCAGATTACGAAGCAGCAATGAGAAAATTGCAGATTCCAGCCTCCGAAATGAAAATTACCGCCAAGTCGTGAGGAGAGGGTTGCTCGAGAAATTACAGTCAACAGAGTAAAGTATTGTTGTCTCGGTTCACGCCACCACAGCTCGTTTGTACTTATTTCTTCTTGTCAATCAGCAACTGGTGTCTTTATCTTGTACATGCCACGAAGGCACATTGGAGAGTATGTGGTAAGGTTCCATATATTCTTGATCTCGCCAATACCTTGCAACGCTTTCCTAATTTGCGGAACTAGTTCTGAGGCTGGAGGTATTTTGTTCCTAAAAGGCACACGGATTAATTTACGTAACACTAAGAACGACCACAAACTGGGCTTTAGTTAAATCTTTCTAGGGGTGGTGGTAAAAGTTTCGGGGTGTTTATAGCAGGATTATTAAAGATCCACGAACCTAAAAATTCTAAAGGGTTCTATTGGGTTCCGCTGCAGGACCGGAACCTTTCTTCTCGCACATTTTAAATTCGGTCCAAGTTGCTTATTGTTTCGTTGACAAAAGGTTCCCGGACCGAATTTTAATTGTTCCTGAGAAAAAAAGGTTCCTGGACCGAATTGAAATACCTTACAGATAAAAACGTTCTTTACGGTCCAGAATTCATTTACGCTTGCTGATTTTCTCTCCTGGACCGGAATTGAATTTATATAAAATTTCTCGACCTTTAACAACCCTGGTGTATATGTCAATTGTCCGTACCAAGGCAAGAGAGAACAGTTTCGTGGCCTCCAGAATAGGTTAGTGTAAAAGTCGTCCCATTTTAAACTGTAGGTCCAGTCCCGAATAGCCTATCTGTGCATAAAGTTGACTTCAACATAAACTCCGTTCAAACTCAGGAAACCTGCAATATCTCAGAAGTTGTTACAAAGCACTACCAAATCATTAGCCTTTAGAACACGAGTTTCGAGAAATTGAATTGCAATTATTTCTCTAATTTCTAGGAACTTACAAGAAACAACACTGGTCAGCTCTAACCCAGGGTCCAAGAACCAGAGTTAGTTACTAACTATAAACTATAACATTTTAAATTGAAGGTCCAGTCTCGATAACGTATCTACGTATTAAGTGGGAAAGAAATAAGCAACCCTAACCGCTACATAACGCACAGAAGCCTGGCTAAGGCTGAACGGATAGCACTGACATAGCGCTGAGTCACTGTTATAATGCAGATGGGAGAAAAAAACAAATAAGCAGTGCATAATTACACCGTTCATTTGCCATGCTCCAATGACACTTCCGAGAAGAGTAAGTCAGGTTCTGTGGATCCGCTTCGAAAGTCGGTTGAGCACAACACATGTCGGACGGTGGCTTTGTGCGACGGAGAAAGCCAGTTTCTACCGAGAGATGCATCTGTCGTCCTCCCAAAGGAGCATTTGTTCGACCCTAATTGAGCGTATCGCAGCACACGCTGACCATCTGATACGACAAGGGTACGTGTGGAAAGTATATTCTGCATGGAACAGAACGAGACGCGTGAAAACAATAGCCCGCCTGATGAGACAGCATATGTTATCGAACGTTGCCATACCTTAGATACCAGATATATTTGCCAAAATTCCATTCTGTTGCAAAGTGTTGTCCTGTCATTGATCTGCAGAATAAAATCCAATAAAAATAAATGCATAACATTGAATGACAGACAGCTACAATAGATTCTCGAAGAAAGAATACGAGAAAAATAATTTTTCACATTTTACTGAAAACCTATTGACAATACGTGATAAAAGTAAAAAGTAAAGTGCTCCCCTGTGCTTAGCACAACGCCATGAAGGCGTATAGGGGGTGTGAGGGTAACGCTCCACACTTTCTTGATCCGGTCGTGAGTGGGGGTGATGTGATCAGCATCACGCCCCTGACCGCCTTTACCCCCCAGGGTTTCCCCCAGGTACACATGTTATTCGACGCTGGGTGGGCGCCGGGGCCTCTTCCATCGTTAGAAAAGTTCCCGGATTTGAACCGGCCGGGGATCGAACCCGTGACCTTTAGCATGGTAGTCAGACGCGTTACCGACTGAGCCACCGCGGCCACGACAATACGTGATAATTTGTAATAACCAAAATTAAGGAGTATTAAATTATCTACCATTTAAAAAAAAGATAACGAAAATTGGAGCAGGGGGATCCGAGATATAGCACATTTTATGATAGCTGAAGCCACCATTTTTAAATGGCCGCCATTGTGAAAGTGGCACAAAAGCATTCTGGTAACCTGACACATCTAGAAACACATTAAAAGTAGTTCTTTGCTTTCTTCACGAATGGGGCATACGGAATACCCTGTGGTCCCTGACTAGAACAGTTAATATGTTGTAATAGATGTTACTGGTGCTGTGGGAAGGATAACCATGTGCCAAAACCCAGGCTATTGTCAAATAATTCCTTCATTTTGTGAAAACTTGAATTTGTCCACCATTTTTTCCAATATGGTGGCCTTAGCGGCAGTGTGATCGCCGGGTATTTTTGTTATGTTGTTATTAATGTTAATTATATGAGCACAACATCCATTATATAACGGATTGATGTAACAGTGTGTGTGTGTGTGTGTGTGTGTGTGTGTGTGTGTGTGTGATGTGTGTGTGTGATGTTTATATTATGTAGTAGTTGTGGTGTGTTTGTGTTTATATTGTGTTATAGTTGTGATGTGTTCGTGTGTGTCTTGTGTAGTAGTTGTGCTGTCTAATGTGTTTGTGTTCGTCTTGTGTAGTAATTGTGCTGTCTAATGTGTTTGTGTTTGTCTTGTGTAGTAGTTCCTCCATTCATATTGGGGGTTAGGCGTAGAGCTGACAACTCTGCACTGTAAAAAGACATGTCAAGAAACAGAAATATAAGGCCATGGATGTTCCCAAGGTAAAATATTCCGGAGGTAAAATAGTCCCCCGTTCGGATCTCCGGGTGGGGACTACTTTGGGAGGTCCCTGGACTAAGGATAAGATCTACGTTAGGAATAAGGATATTAAATTAGGCACCTGGAATGTTCTGAGCCTTTACCGGCCTGGGGCATTTCAGTGTACAGTTCATGAGATAGTGAAGTATAAATTAGATGTAGTAGCTGTCCAGGAAGTTAGGTGGCAAGGAGAAGGGAATTGTAAAACTAAAAATTATACTATTTTCTATGGTGGTACTGAAAATCATAATTTTGGAACAGGCTTTTTCATAAATAATAGAATTATCTCGGCTCTTAAAACAGTAGAATTTATTAATGATAGGATATCATATGCAGTTTTACAGGGTAGGTGGTGTAAAATTATTTTAATAAACATACATGCACCAACGGAAGATAAAGATGATAATACTAAAGATGATTTTTATGCAGAGTTAGAACAGGTCTTTGATAAATTTTCTCAGTATGATATGAAAATTCTGTTAGGTGACTGTAATGCACAGATTGGCAAAGAAGAGACATTTAAACCCACGATTGGTAAAGAAAGTCTTCATGAATTAAGTAATGATAATGGTATAAGATTGATTACTTTTGCAACCTCAAAGAATTTAATTGTGAAAAGTACCACTTTTAAACATAAAGATATCCATAAATATACCTGGTCTTCTCCAGATGGTAAAACTCATAATCAGATAGATCATATTCTCATTGATAAGAGAAGGCATACTAGTATAATTGACGTTCGTACACATAGAGGTGCTGACTGTGCCAGTGACCATTATTTAGTAATTGCTAAATTAAGAGAAAGACTCTCAGTGATAAATCATAAGCAACAAAATCTAAAAATTATAAAATTTGATACAGGAAAGTTTACTGATGAAAGAATTAAGAAAGATTACCAAATTAAACTGTCAAATAGATTTGATGTTTTGCAGGATTTAAATTATGATGAAAATATAAATGAAACAGACGTAAATAAGAATTGGGAGCACATACGTAATGCAATAGAATCAGCAGCTAAAGAAAGTATAGGATACCATAAACCAAGAAAAAGTAAGCCATGGTTTGATAATGAATGTCATAATCTAATAGAAATAAGAAATCAGGCTAGACTTAGGTGGTTAAATAACTCGGATGATACAAATCTAAGCAATTATAATAGAATAAAGCGAGAAGTTAACCGCACGTTTAGAAGTAAAAAAAGAGATTACTTGAAAAGCAAAATTAACGAAATTGAAACAAACAGCAAAAATAAAAATATCAGAGATTTATATAAAGGTGTAAATGAATTTAGAAAGGGGTGGCAACCTAAAGTAAACTTGATAAAAGATAAAGACGGTGATTTTCTAGCTGACCCAAGCGATATTCTAAATAGATGGAAGAACTACTTTAATGACCTTTTAAATGTCCATGTAGGAGATAAATCAGAAGTAAATGAAATACATACAGCAGAACCTTTAGTTCCGGAACCTAACTTGACTGAAGTTAAAGATGCTATTAAAAGGTTAAAGAATAACAAAGCACCTGGCATTGATTTCATACCAGCTGAGTTAATTAAATATGGTGGAAATTCATTAATATGTCAAATTCATAAATTAATTTGTTTAATATGGAATAAAGAAGAAAACCCTCAACAGTGGAAAGAATCCATAATTGTTCCTGTGTTTAAAAAAGGTGATAAAATGAACTGCAGTAATTACCGTGGAATTTCTCTACTCTCAACAACATACAAAATATTGTCTAACATTATTTTAACAAGACTAACCCCATATGCTAATGAAATTATAGGAGATTATCAATGTGGATTTAAACGTAACAGATCAACTACAGATCAAATTTTTCACATCAGACAGACACTTGAAAAAAAGTGGGAATATAATCAAAATGTCCATCAGCTATTCATTGATTTCAAAAAAGCATATGATTCGGTCAAAAGAGATAAATTATATAATATATTAGTAGAGTTTGGAATACCTAAGAAGCTTGTTAGTATGATAAAAATATGCACCAGTGAAACAGAAAGTAAAATTCGTGTGGGTATTAATATGTCTGAGAAATTTACAATTCATGATGGGTTAAAACAAGGAGATGCATTATCTCCATTGCTCTTTAATTTTGCCTTAGAATATGCTGTTAGGAAGGTAAAAGAAACTAAAGAGGGACTAAAATTAAATGGTGTGACTCACTTGTTAGCATATGCAGATGATGTAGACTTACTGGGGGATGATGTGAATACAATTAAGAATAATGCTAAAATATTTTTCAAAACTGCTAAAGAGATAGGTTTGGAAGTTAACAAAGAGAAAACTAAATATATGCTTACAGGCCGAAACCAAGTGTTAGGTAATAATCAAAATCTAATTATTGATAACAACTCGTTTGAACCTGTTTCCAAATTCAAATATTTAGGAGTAATATTAACAAATGAAAATTATATTAAAGAGGAAATAAAAAGTAGGCTTAATTCAGGAAATGCACGTTACTTCTCTCTTCATAAACTTTTGTCTTCTCGTTTAATATCTAAGAAAATAAAAGTTAAAATATACAAAACAGTAATTTTGCCTGTAGTATTATATATATGTGAAACTTGGTCCCTTACATTGAAAGAGGAACATAAATTGAGAGTATTTGAAAATAAGATGATTAGGAAAATATTTGGACCTAAAAGGGACGAGGAGACAGGTGAGTGGAGAAGGTTACATAATTTAGAACTACATAATTTGTATTCATGTCCAGATATTATTAGAATAATTAAATCAAGAAGACTTAGGTGGGCAGGCCATGTGGCAGGAATGGGAGAGGAAAGAGGAGTTTACAGGATTCTTGTTGGGAAACCAGATGGTAAGAGACCTGTAGGAAGGCCAAGACGAAGATGGAGGGACAACGTTGAAATGGACCTAAAGGAAATCGGTAGGGATGGAAAAGAGTATATAGATCTTGCTCAAGATAGGGACAGATGGAAGGCCTGTGTTGCTGCAGCCATGAACCTTCGGGTTTAAGAAGGCTAGAGAGTTAGTTATTAATGTTATGAAGAAGCTACGTTCCAAATTTTAGCTTGCTATGAATTAGTACCGTCATATTACTAATGAATGATCTTAATTTAAGTGACAATAATTCTTCATAACTGGAGCGCAAGACCCTTTTACAAGACACCCAAATGTCAACCTCACTTCCACGTAGTACACCCTGGACTGCTTTTTGCAGACTAACGAGGATCTGGCGTCTGGACGCATGGACAGTATAATCCTCTATGGGACTTGTGTGCTCTTTATAGTTTCTTTACTTATTGTATCCTATCGTCATCTATCTTCATCTTCGCAATCAGCCAAAAGTGGCAGAAACGCGAAATAAAATAAATGAAATCACTCACTCGGTACTTCATAACCATATATTGTATGTTATTCATTGTTTACTTTCCCGTTATGTACAGAATAATAGGTAATGAGTAGATGTATCCAAATTATGAATACATGTCCATACTTGATATTGTAAGTATGCAATTTTGCCTATAGTATTATACGGATGTGAAACTTGGTCACTTACATTAAGAGCATTTGAAAGTAAAATCCTTAGATTTAGAACTCCACAATTTGTATTCATGTCCAGATATTATTAGAATGATTAAATCAAGAAGACTTAGGTGGGCACGAATGGTAGAGGAAAGAACAATTTACAGGATTCTTGTTGGGAAACCTGATGGTAAGAGTCCTGTAGGAAGGCCAAGACGAAGATGGAGGGATAACATTGAGATGAACTTAAAAGAAATCGGTAAGGATGGAAAGGATTGGATTGATCTTTCCCAGGATAGGGACAGATGGAAGGCTTGCGTTGCTGCAGCCATAAACCTTCGGGTTTAAGAAGGCTAAGAGAGTGAGTTATGACAAATATGTCTTCTACAGCAGAGCACCTTGGTTTCAAACCCAGGAGCCACGACCTTTGACGCTAAACACTACATTAAAACGGTACCAACGGAATTTCTTCTTGGAGCGCCCCACATAATATAGACGGTCAACTACAGCACTAAGTTCTATGTCACGGTGTAAGCTTACTGGCATATTTCTGTGGAGTGGATGGACGGACAAGTTGCTCAAGGACTATCCAGTAACGTGCTCAGCGGCTAAGAGAAGTGTTGCGTGTTGACAGAGTGGTATAACTGTACACCGTTGAACGGGAGGTGATTTTTACATTTGAGTGGCTTAAATACGATCATTTTCAAAAGTGACCCCTCCACGCTCTGGTTCTTTTCCTCAAGGGTGGTGGTCAGTGGGCTTTAATTGCGTAACTTGAGTGTCGGCGGAAACCATCCGTACCCTCTGTTGTCCTGAGTCGTTAGCACTTGAGGTGCAGGAACATGTAGCCGCCATCTGTATGCAGGAACCATTGCGGACCAGTATATCACTCGGGTTCTGACTTTCAAGTGGGCTTACTGTCGTTGTTGGTGTGACAACTACAGGATGTAAGAATGCTACCGGATATGACGTAACATGGTTGCGGATCAAGTTTGCTGCAAATGGGTTGCAGTTACGAATTGCGTTAGGATATACCTTCCTGTCACAAATTTCAGTCGTTAAATTGCTATGTTCTTTCAAACGTTTCTGTTGTTACCTAATCTGTGGTTTATTGGCAGGTTTTAGGCTGGTGCGTTTGGAGCGAGGGAGGGGTGGAGGCAAATTTGAATACACGCAGTGCCTTTTTTTCACTGAAAGAAAGGTTTCGCTACTCTTCAACCGGGATTGTATTGTGTACATCGTTGGAACTACTCAAAATATTGTAGTATGTTCATAATGATTGTGCATCAATATAGTCACATGTCTACCAATACAATAAAATGTTATTAGTTTTATTCTAACATGTAAAAAGGTACAGGTACAGCGTACCCCAAGAAACAAAATATATGTGTATATAGGCTATAACAATATGGCTTATAAATTACATATTGTTTTCTATATCTTAATACAATACATGATACATTAACCGCACACATATACGTTTTCATTAATATATAGGTATTATTATCATTCCAAAAAATACAAAAACTAAAAAAAATATCTACATGCAAAGTTTCAAAAAAAATAGGAGTTATATTTCAATTTTTAAAGTAAAATTTCCTCTAAGTCATGGGAAATTTTAGGAGGACATAAGTATTCTACGTGGGGACAGTGCCCCCGACACTCTCTAAACGAAGTCCCAGTTTCTTGGGAATACGTTGTCTTGTCTTTACTGAGAATTCAACGACTTAAGTTCTATTAAATATTCATATTGTAATCGTTCGCAACATTGGGAATGACGTAAGACTAAGTTTTTCAACAAATGGCAATTTTCCTGGAAAGTCATGGGAACTCCTTTCTATGTACGTCGCATATATATAACATCCTTCGACATCAAACGAAATGTTTAGAGCTTCAGGCAAAGCCCCAGAGCCTAGCAGGTTGAAAGCAAAATTTCCTCGTTGCCGAACTGAGTTAGTGAAAATGAAAATATGTTTAAATTTTGCATCACAATCAATGTAATGTAAGCCTAATGCATTTAGTTTAGTGAGCCACATTTTTAATGAAAATTGCAATTTTTCATAACTAAGTTCATATTTAATTCCATATTTTGATTTAAACAACTAAATATATACTTACATGTGTAATGTTTTTTGATGCATATATATCTCTTCCCTGATAACGATTAAAAATTATAAATGTATAATATGTGAATGGGAAATGTGGAAAAATAGGGACCAGGGTTTAGAAGAGGAGCGTGCTTCTAAACCAGAGGTCCTGGTTTCGAATCTTCTGCGGTTTCTCATCACATTCATAATTATCTTTATACTGATATTTTATTTTTATCGCGGAATTTGACTATTGGATTTCGACAGGGTGATATTGGGTGTTCAAAGCTCCTTGTGAACCATCCTTGTCTTCTCCACTGGCAGAATGACATATGGTAATGAAAGTGGAAAGAAACTGAAGGAATTATGGTGAACACTGTAGAAATGCAAGTGGACATGAGACTTCTTACAAAATGAAATGAAATAGGCCAATTTTCCGCCAGCGTAAGTGACGTATTTCTCGATGCGCCGTAAACACAGATCCAACAAGCTAAAACGACAGGGCAGGAGCCCATATGAGAGCAAACCAGGACACGCAAAGCCGTAGAACACGCAGACGAAAAGAAATGGCAATAAAAGTATATCCTGTCGACACATGAGCTTCTCTCTCGACACACTAATCAAACACGGAGCAAAATACGTCATCACGGCTTACGTCGACCTCATCTCATCCTCCTTCCCATCTCGATCTCCTCAATAAAACATGGCAGCAGGCAGAAAGCCATTAAATTAAAACGGCTCGCACCCGCTAATTGTCACAGCCCACTTCGCTCTAGGAAGTTCCGCCGCTTGTAATTACCAGCGGCTGAGCATTGTGGTTGGATTTATGCACGGCTTACGAGATAATCCCTTCGTGAGGATACTGAATTCCGACAAAGAACACTTTTGTCTCGTACATAAGGCTCGTTGTTCGGTTCTGCCTACCTTGTCTTTGAACTGAATGAATGATCTACATTTTTTTGGTTCATCGACACGTATGGCGGATTTTGTACCCTTTATGGCTGCAGCAACACAAGCCTTTCATCTGTCCCTATCCTGGGAAAGACCAATCCAATCGTTTCCATCCTTACCGATTTCCTTTAGGTCCATCTCAACGCTGCCCCTCCATCTTCGTCTTGGCCTTCCTACAGGTATCTTACCATCAGGTCTCCCAACAAGAATCCTCACCCATTCGTGCCACATGGCCTACAAATTTAAAGAAATTACCTGTTGTCCAATTAAATTAAACATAAAATTTCCGGTGATTCTGCATTTTAAAAAATCCGGGATCGAACCCGGGACCTTGAGCATGGTAGTCAGACGCGTTACCGACTGAGCCACCGCGGCCATGATCATTGCTTACTGAGCGTGTGCTCACATCTTTATATCATTAAAAGGATAGGTACTGCACTGCACCAGTTTCATGCACCATGGCTGCAATTGCATCTTGGGAAGAGATGCAATTCTGCATGTTGAGTGCCCTCTATTAACAAGAAACCCACTTTCTCAGTCTGGATTTAGCACATGTGACTACAAATGCATGAAGTACAAATTGGCCGATCAAGTATCCAAAATAACATAAATAAAAAGTTACCATTTTGGCATACCGGACTATAATTATGGGACAGAGGGAGTAAAATTTTGAACACTACTCAAAGCTTCAATAAAATCAGGATAGGCGAAATATGGTAAATCCACAATGCTTTCTCGTCACTGTTATAACAATGAAAGTGCACTCAGTATTCATCCGGGTGGCGTAATGAATGTGCATCTCCTGGACCCATTGTGTACCTAATGTTTACTGAGCGTGTGCTCACATCTTTATATCATTAAAAGGATAGGTACTGCACTGCACCAGTTTCATGCACCATGGCTGCAATTGCATCTTGGGAAGAGATGCAATTCTGCATGTTGAGTGCCCTCTATTAACAAGAAACCCACTTTCTCAGTCTGGATTTAGCACATGTGACTACAAATGCATGAAGTTGATCCATTTCAACGATTCATTTTGGTTGCTTAAAATGATCGTGGCAGTTCTTCTCAATTCATGCATTTTTGGTGCACTGCTGCCGAAACAAGTAACCTCTTGATGCTTCTTTCTATGTATTTTGACGCACAAAAATACATCATTAACATTTTATGCACGTCAATTTTTAAAAACATTAAACATATTTATGTTTGCATAGACAAAATCTAGAAAGCGTTTTCAGTATGGAAACATGGTGGAAGCAGTCCCATGAGAATTCGGCAAAGCTACAAGTTACTAGAGTGCGCTTCAAATCTCCTGCATATGGCGACAGCCAATAGCAGCGCACTGCAGCGGTGCCATGTCTTACACGGAAAAGAGACAGCGTGTTTGAGCGAAACGCCTTGTCACGGAGAGCACGGAACTAGCCAACGCCGCATGTCTGTGATTCGCTGGTGCTGTTCAGCCTTTCAAGGCCATATGCAGGAGATTTGACGCGCACTCTAAATATTTATTCTCAACCAACTTTTAAATAGAGAAAATTATAGAAAAGGGTACATATAACACAAGGAAACGTACAAAAAATAAAATGTCATGTTATTGCCAAGTTTTATATACTACTGCACCTGCGTGACAAAACAATTATTGAAATTAAGTAGATGAGATGGCCTCAACATATTTGCAGCCCTCATCTATCATTTCCCGTAAGTCCTTTATTACGTCATCCTCCCATCTATCTTTGGTGCGCCTAAAGATCTAGTTCCTATTGGCTTTCATCTAGAAATACGTTTGACTAATTTTTCTGTCATTCTATGCACATTTCCAGAGCACTTCAGTCTTTGAGTCTTAATAAAGATTTTTACTATAACTCTTCATTTCTTTGGAATCTCTAGAAACCATCTACTTCTTTGATTGGTCCATATGCCCCCCCTTAACATTTTCCTTTCAAATACTTCTAGATTTAACGCTAGCCTTCTACCGGGCAAACGGATCCTCATGTGTAACCTGAAAGTGACGTCATTGAGGCAACACTTAAAATATTTGTATTTTTTGCAACCTTGCGTCGCTTTTCATTTACTTTTTGGCTAATCGCGGTGATGATGATGATGAAATTGATGAAGGGACACTCCTAAAGAATACCCATGTCGGGATTCGAACCCGGGAACTTCGTTGTCGAGATCGAAAACCGACCACTTGACGCGCTCTGACAGCACCATGTGTACTAGAGACATGTCGCTAGCTATTATTGCTCTTTTGATATGTAGAGAGGGAGAGACAGGGTGACAAACTATATTTTGGTGATTTGCTCTTAGATGGGGATGAGTGATGATATGATGAACGGACAGGGAACACCCATGCCATCGTAGCGCAACCACTCCGTCATGGAGGCCGCCGTTAGAGAATTAACGCCTGCTGTAGAATGGAAGAATGGATGAATGTGCCTGGCAAATTTCTTAAAGGTCAGTTAGCGCTCTCACCTCTGGCACGGACGGTCCCGGGTTCGATCCCATAAAACAGATGCCCTGACCACGTTGTCGCCCATTGAAAATCCTCATAGGGCTCTTACACAGCCGAGTTTATATTTAGAATTAAATTAGAAAGTCGCATGAAAGAGTAAAACACTCAGAAAAAAAAAGAAGGCACGTGTTCCACTGACACACAAGTCGCCACTGGATTAAACGTTCTGGAAATGTAGGTTCCGGAGCCAAGGGTAAGCCCAATCTACCGTGGACAGTTTTGTAATTATCTTTCGCTTGATAGTAAGGGCAATAATATTTCAGCGAGTAGACATTTTCTCTTAATTAACGCCAACAGCAATGCAAAGAGTGGTGGCTCCAGTTTGGAAGTACGATAATATCCTCAGAGGAGTCCAGATGGTACTTTAATAGTCATATAGACACAGAAGAGCAATAACATTTAATAAAACAAAAAGGTTTGTAAAAATTGCAGCGTCATGCTAACGCCTAAATGCATCATATATTGGATATGCATTAAAATTCAGGTTTTATAAATATTATTAATTGATTACTCGACTTGCAAAACTATATAAAGTATTATACAGGTTTTCTTCCAAAAACAATTAATTTATTTTAAGTTTTTGTTTGTTTGAATGTTCACTTTTATGCAGAGTAAGGCTAATCGGGATTGGTCCTATAGTTTAAAGTGGGATCCGAACCACCATGTGCCTCCACTGGGTATCGAACCCGGGACCCATTCATTACAAAACAACAACATGATCGCTACACCATCGGGGAGGCCAAATTTATTTTGAATTTTAAAAATGAAACTATTCCATCCTGACAATTAGACAATTATGGCGTATTAAATTAACTTTCTGTGTGAGAACTTTTTCATATCTTTATCAATAAATTAACAAAAAATGTTGAAGAATAGATGAAAAATGCATTATTGCAAAATGCATATTTAATACTATCATGACTCACGTGATTATTTCCGGACTAACCGACATCTACTTCTCGTGGGAAGTTATAGATATCCCTCCCTCACCACTTGCAAGTTCGTAGTTATTTTAAGTCTAAAATGAAGTATAATATATTGAACCAACCCTGAAAACTACAATCTGATTAGGGTACCGGTATATTTAGTCTATGAAAATTATATCCTTCCTTATAGGTATAATGTTGATGTTAATCAGATTCCTAAGTGAAGTGTTATAAAGTTTATGAATTGAATTATTGTATGGAACGTTCTTGTAAAAATTTATAACGTTACACAAAAAAATCTAGTTTTGGTTTAATTAATAAATAAATAATTATAGTAAATCACTCGTGTGCAACGCATAAATTCAAGAAAATGGTTTTAAGCTTCATTCAAGTACAAAAGTGTGTCTCGTGTTGCATCCTATATCTTTGTTTTCAGTGGATATATTATGGTCCGTATTGTAAGTGTTGATCAACAACGAATCAGAAAACAAATAAGTTGTATCAGTAGATATATTTGAAGTTGCTTAAACTAAATTTGTTACATCTCCTGGAGCGATTTTACAATACCAGAAACTTCCCCAATTTCGTTCACATTTCGCATACTCAATAATTTAGGGTTCATAATCACGAATCTGCAGTTAAAATTTGGCGCTCACGTGTAGAACTTGCAAAATAAGCGGGTCCGTGATCGGAAACAGACACCCTCGATTTCTCAAGAAAAAAACAATGTTTATCGCAAGATTTTGTGTCTCAAATACTTAAAAAACGAAATATATATTCCTAATTTTACTACGACCCCAAATTTTAACTATATTATCCTAACCTAACCGGCATGGTTCGTGGGGCTATCCGTCAATAGTTTGCGGGGCTACCCGTGCATCGTTCGAGGGGTGTAAGGTTAATTGCGACCAGGGACCGTCAAAAAATGTCAGTTTCGTAGCACTTGAGCGACAAATTTTAACCGCAGAATCGTGATCAAGTGCCCTAAATTAGTGAGTATGCGAAATATGAACGAATACCCCCGTATTATTAATATTTACCCAACCTAAACTTAGTGAAAAATGCCTTTTTTAAAACCAAAACTTACGATAAAAAGGACGTTTTTCGCTCTCTTCACGTACCACGCACAGCGTAACGAATTGCGAACGTCACTTGTCAGAAAACATGGTTCCCAATAGGTTTTTGTGTATCGAGAATCATCGTCGTAATTGATAAGGTTATTTTACAACTTCTTCACGTTACTTTACAATTTCTACACGTGAGCACCAAATCTTAACTGCAGATACGTCATCAGGACTCCATAATTAGTGAGTATTCGAATTATTTACGAAATTATGGTATTGTAAAATCATACCCATTTCCTTCTCTGCATTTAGTAGTTCACATAATATTACAAAAACATGTTCAGTTAATATAGAATTAAGGATGATCCTAATAACACAAGTCGTTCCATGTACTGGTCAACTTGGCAAGATGTAATTAGAATTTTTCCAATCAGCGGATATGATGGAGGTGTTAATATAGAGGTCGTTGTACAGAATTTCTAATTCAGAATTTGGTTGAGTTGGTGCTTGAAGTCCACTTTATGCACATTAAGGCTAAGCGGGACTGGACCTACAGTTTAAAGTGGGATCCGAACCACTATGTGCCTCCACCGGGTATCGAACCCGGGAACCGCTTGATTACAAGGCGAGGAATGCGCCATCGGGGAGACCCTTCTAATTTAGAGGACATGAACTTTGAGTCCTTGATCTAATGTGTAATTGGGCAATTTTACTGCACTAAATGAAGTGTTGCATCGTCAGTATTATATTGAAAATTGTTAAAAGAACTAATTTTATGAGAAAGTTATAAATGAAGCACTTCACATTCCAAACGGCCAACAAATGACCTAGACATCCAAACTGCACAACGTTACTAGGGGTGTAAAGGGGGGGAGGGGTAAACTTTTGGGAGGACTCCCAAATGTCAACCTCTCTTCCCTGGAGTGCATTTGCATTTAGTCCTCTGAAGGACTTGTGTGTGTGTGTTTGTCCATTCATCACCATCTTCGCAACTGGCCAAAGGTGGCAGAAAACGAAGAAAAAATATCAATCAAGCTTAGGTTTACCTACAAAATACTTGGAATTTGTCACATTGTAGTTCGGTACATGATTGTTTAAAACATTTATCACGATATTGCTGATATAATTGTTACTACACTGTCTTGTTTTGTTAGAACGTGTCATAAAAAATAAGTCTCTTCTCGAATACATGTTTGCATGTAAGGAAGCAACTTGAATCCATATTCCTTGCTGGATCTAGACATTCAAGTTGGACAACGTTACAAAGCTTATGAGTGACACACATATTACTTCGTCAGATTGTATTTCGGTACACGATTGACATTGCTGTTACTACTCTGTAATGTTTTAAAGCAACAATAAACTTACTTGAATCCTGATCTTTCGCTGGTTCGCTTGATACTGGTGTGACGAAGAACTTTTGCCATCCTAGACGGCAATAAGTCCTTGTTTTGACGTATTGTTTACACTCCTTTGCAGTTTTAATCTGCTGATCACTTGTAAACTGGAATTTACATTTCGAACCACACTCATGTTTTCCACATTCACGTTAACGAAGGCATCACGTAAACATAACCACACGCTTAACTATTCCACTGCCTCTTTAGCATAAAAACCGGAGCACACATTACACTCGCTGCCACTACGAAACACACGTCACGCAGCCTTCTGCTTTCCGCCCGACTATTGCCGAGAAGGTAGACGTCTTCCTTTCCGATACATGACGAGCTTTACTAGGGCAACCGCCTTCCACACAGCTGCTGCGGTGCAAGAAAGTGTGACGTAGCTGCTGCCGCTGACCAATGGGAAGAGCCGAAGAGGAAGGAGGGGAGAGGCGGTGCTACTTCCTGATGCATTGCCGGCAACTGTTCCACTCCAGTGAATGCTCGTGGATTTCCCAAAAGATGTTGAATCTTTATGTTCAAAGTTACTCTTGCATACAGGCACGTATGTAGGAATACATTTCGGAGGGGGTCGAAACCAAGTGTCTCAGGAATAAAAATAATAAAATAATGTTTAAATTAAAATCATTATGTTATAATTATATTGATAGGTAAGAAGATGGTAAAATAATAGATATAACAACATGTATTCATGATCTACCTTGCCTGTAGTTAAGATCGTCATAATTTGCATAAAAATAAGTTTCCTGGCAAATAAATTCATGCCAAATTGATGAAGAGCTGAATATTTATTGAATAACAAAAAAGGATGTTAGAACCAGTTGATGAAAAGTAAAGCTCCTGATTAATATTTTATGCATATTATTATAAATAATAGTTTGCAAGCATAAATCTTTGGTACTATCCTTCATGATCCCAATATAATCCTTGACTTTCAATACGTTCAGAGGAAATTAATAACCATCGATTATACAACAAATGCTAACAAGTATATTTTCATTCTTTAATTTTAGTACTTGGTAAGTCTTTCGGAAAGGGGGGGGGGGGGAATGCACCGTCCAGTTGTAAAAAAGGTAAAGTGCTCCCCTGTGCTTAGCACCACGCCATGAAGGCGTATAGGGGGTGTGGGGGTAACGCCCCACACTTTCTTGATCCGGTCGTAAGTGGGGGTGATGTGATCAGCATCACGCCCCTGACCGCCTTTACCCCCCAGAGTTTCCCCCAGGTACCCATGTTATTCGACGCTGGGTGGGCGCCGGGGCCGCTTCCATCGTTAGAAAAGTTCCCGGATTTGAACCGGCCGGGGATCGAACCCGGGACCTTTAGCATGGTAGTCAGACGCGTTACCGACTGAGCCACCGCGGCTCATGCCGTCCAGTTGAAATCACAAATTTTCACCTTGTGCATGCAACATTGTCAAGGTTACCGATCCACACCTGTAGTTGAAATCACCAGACAGTTTTACAATTTTATTGTATACTGTTGTCTAATTCGATTCTTGTTAGAATCTTCATAACTTCGGTATCACAAGGGATAGGACAGTTGACAAAAGCACCATGGTCCTAACCAGTGGCGGCGGTCGGGTGCCAAAACTGGGGCAAGGGATAGACAGGGCTTAGCATTACGAGGCTGTAATGCGCGGGAACAAAGTATCAAGATTTGGGGGGCAACTGCCGCACCTTGCCCCCCTAATAGCCGCCAGTGGTCCTAATTGACAATCGTACACCGTAAGTTGAAAACACCTTCTTTTCTGAACAAAGTATGGTTGTTGTTTGAGACATAATCACTTTGCCTACTGTTACAAAAAAAACTATTGTACTGTACCAGCATGGGAAATTGGCATCATTCGTTTCAAGTTACAAAAAAAGTTTTGCCAGAACTGTAGCTTATTTTAATTTAACAGGAAAAAAGTTCAGTTAGTTTACATTTGAATCAAGCATAAAATGCAGAAAGCAGGTTATGTTCCCATATTATACCATTTAATCTACAGAATAAGCGATTCCACAGTTTTCAAAGTTCCAAAAAATATAAGAGCCCAAATATTATAACTTCATGACTAAATTTCCCCCTAAATTTTAGAGCTTGGACGGGGCATGCAAAAGTTAATAACAAAATAGACTAAATATGCATTTCAGTACAAGAACTGTACGAAATGTAAAAATATAATGAAAGACAGTTGTGGTGAATATTTGCTCATCGGGTGTGTCAAGTCGAAAAAGAATAAAACTCGTTCATTTTTAGTAGTTACTTTGCATAATAATAAACATAACCGTGGTAATTATTATTGTTCTTATTTGTACTATTCAGTTGCTTCAATGGCCTGATCCTCCTAACAAAATTTTCCGGCGAAGCCCATGTGTAACAGCGTGTAGCATCACTAAAGTCAATAGATGTCCACAGTGGCGTGCCCAAGTGGGGTTGGTGGATGTCAAAACCCCACTTTTTGGGTCAGTGTACCTAAAAAAAGAACCTCAATGGCAGGAAAAGATGGCAAAATGAGAGCTGACTACTGTAAAAGTATCCTAAGCCCCCCCAAAATTGTGGGCACGCTACTGGATGTCCACATTACTATCATATACCATACTGACGTTCCCTCCAGATCTTATTGGCTACATACACAGAGACGGACCTTCACTAACAGCAATATAGGTCAGTTTATACAGCCTCTGGTTGGCAAAACAGATAACCTATTAACAAGGAACGCATAAGTTCTATTCAAATCACATCACTGGAATACACTGCATGTTCGCGTGTGCAGTCACAGTTGGAATTTCTCAAATCTGGGGCAATTTCCTCAACAAATGGCATGCGGCAACAGTGGACGGCGTTCAAGTAGGGGAAGGGAGACTGCGAATAGGAGTCCATATAGGTTAATGGACCGTCCTTCAATTTCTCTTCAACGATTTGAGGATCTGCCATCAATTTCTACATTAAAAGAAAGCTTCGACCCGAAATGACGACTCATGTCAGTTGATTGGGTTTGCCTAATAGGACTTTCAGCAACAGTAAAAGTTGAGCAAGATGATTTTTCGCTTGTTGCTGGTATGAAAACAGTAAGATAATGGAAAATGTCCTAGAAGGCAATAAAAACCTATGTTTTCTTAAGGTTGACAGGCAATTATCATGCAGGTTATTTCGTGCCATTTCTCTTTAATGGCAAACAATTCTTTTAATTGATATCGTACTAACATTGAGCATGAAATTAAGATAGAAATTTGTTAAGGATGGTAAATAATGGAGGAACACAGAGAAAAGTTAGTTTTTAGATGTCATTAGTTTCTAAATATTGTTTACTTTTCCCATTAAGCTAATTAAGTTGATATGTATTGTTAGGATAGTCTTACTCAGAACTGACTCAACGACGCACTTCTTTCCACACGGCATTGAACATTTCAACAAGTTCAGATTCTTTTTACACTTTCTTAATTCCAAATAACTCTTCGTAAACTCTTACATATTTTAATCTTAAAGGTTATGTTCACTGTGTACATTTGTGGGTACATAATGCACAAGTACTTATGGAAATTCACTACAATTCTTAGAAGTATAACATAATTACAAGAAATACATATTGCAACTTGGCACAGAATATAATCACGGAACAAAATAATGGAAATGATATTTTAATTGTGGTAGGTACAGTGGGATCCATGAGTATTACCGTTCAAATTGTCCACGACTATTTCAATATTTTTTCTCTTATATCCTATGTTTTTTTAAGCGATGGATTTTTATGTATGCTGGTCGAGAAGTTGTGAACAGCTTGTTTTGAGTTCTCTTTTAATTCCTGAAGCTCTTATTGGGTCAAATAAAGTGCACGAACATGGTCATGGACAATTTGCACGGTAATACTCATGGATCCCACTGTACCAAACTATTATGATAGGTAGAGTCAACGAAGATAGTAATAAGGTGTGTTTTATACAGCGTATATTGATACACTTGTGGGTTTAATTGTATCTTCTGCAAATATGTTGTATAAAGAAACAAACTGCTGGAGTACTAAGTGAGGTAGTGCACCAAAAGGAATTAGAAAAACGATTAGTTATTCATGTCACAGATCTTTGCCAAAAGTGTCAGAAAAGTGAAGTAAAATAAACCAAATCAATCAATTCATGTCATAGACTAATTCCAAAACTTGCAATGCACATTTTTTGTAGTCCGTGATGGCTACAGAAAAAATATCTTGTGGGGGATATTTTACGGAGAGGCAGTCACATATATTATATCCCTAAATGCCATACAAAATACATATATGGGCTAAAATAGCATTTTTCTACGTATCTAGATCTTGTTCTTTATGGGAGTGGTAAAGAGAATGGGTCGCTATTTGTGGTAGAAATAAGTTACAACAGTTTTATGTATAATTGATGCAGTTTATATTTTGGTAGGCAGGACAGCACTAAATCATAGAAAAGTAATATAACTTGCGTAAACTTTATCATGCACTTGACTCGCGGTTGTCACACAACTTTCTTTGAAATCCAGTGGCGTTCGAATCAGGACTTCAACTTTACGGTACTGAGTGTTAGTTCTTTACTTTTCTACAAATGCTGTGACTTCGTAATTTTGCTAAAATAAACTTATTCAGTTTTCCTTTAATGAGTACTAATTGTACTCACATCTGCTGCATAAAATATACATAAAAAAAACTATTGAAATTGGGAACCTCATTTGACTTACCCTGTATATCAGAGCAAAGATTTATGGCAGTACATCTTACGGTTGCATAATCTAATGACTAATCAGCAACTGCAATTAACGCCGTGCAATTAGACTGCATCCAGGTGTGATTAGTGGGTCGAAGCAAGAGCTCACGATCGACTCCTCAAGCAGATCCCGGAAAAAATGCAAGCCGTGCCTTTTATTGTCCAATATTCTTCGCATCAATTGCTTCTTTGCAATCCACACCAATGAAAGCAGAGCTAACTGTTTTCTGAAGCAACCATTGATGCACCCGCTATGATGGGTGAAGGTATAACCATGGAAGATCTAAAGCTCCACAAATGTCGGCTGAGTTCACAAGCCAGCTTTCCTGACAGCATCTTCAGAGAAACTATTCCTCACGTCACTTGCCGAGCATGCAAAGATTCCGTTGGGTTCTTTGGACTTGAAGCTATAAACTTTGTCGCAACTTAAGTACAAGGTTTACATATTGAAGCACCAACGCAGAGTGGTCTTCCACTTCATCAAGTCATGGATCAACCTGTTCGCATTAGTTGGTATTTTATCAGGAACATTCTATTGACATACGTATTTGACATGACTTTTCTACCACTTTTGGCTAATGACTTTCCAAAGACACCTAAATATTAACCTCCCATTCACATACTATACGCTGGGCTGCATTTTGCAGACTAGCGAGGCCCTGGCGTCTGTACTCGCGGTCAGTATAATCTTCCGGGGGGGGGCTCGTGTTGTGTCGTCCATAAATATTTCATCTCATATTATCATCATTCTTCCTCACATTCGCAATTACGCAAAAGGGGCAGAAAAAAACTGTCTGCAAAGACTTAAAATGCGGGAAGCCACGAAAAAATGGCAGCTATTTTTTCACGAAGCTGTGCAAAAGAAAAAAAAAACACATGCCTGTTTTGAACTACCCTTGCATAGCAGTTACAACCATTGGGACCATTTTATATGGATTTTCCCATGCAGTAATCACATTCTTGAAGATTTATAATTTCAAATTAAATTAACAAATACACAATGCCCTATTTGCTCCAGGACAAGATAGTATGGCACACATGTTACTTAGTAGAAACAAATAGAGACAAAAATATATCGAGAACTACTGTTTGCACCTAACCTACAATGGCAAATGGTAATGAGGTCTTGGACTGTGAGAATGTGGAACAAAAATGTCGTGCGAAGTCTCCACTGTAAATTCGCCGGCGCTAAATGATGGAAGTACACACACTAATCTCTTGAACAAAGAACAAATTTACATACTTATACGAGCGTGTACTCGTGTGTAATTCTGGTTCGTGTAATGGGCAGAGGGGTGCTTTCGGAATGAGTTACAAATTCCAGTCTCCTCTTTGTTTGTTCTGTCCGTGAGAACGACCACATAAGTGTGGGCGAGGAATGAGAGGAAAATTGTTCAACCAGAGTCGATAAGGTATTTGGCAAAGTGTTTCCATATCTTGGGATTTCTGACGTCGCTACCTCTTTGAGGCTAATGCGACGATGAAAATAACGAGGTGAAATTGACCATGACTCACAGCCATGCCCTGGCAGGCCTTCTCGAAACCTTCATGACATGCTTGGCCACCGAGGGAGACCCCATATCTCAATGATAGACAAAGGGTGCATTCATACTTAATAGCTTATGAAAAGTTTGAGAATGGGTAATCTCGGTGGAAGAGATGAGGGATGGGTAAATCCATGTAAGAAATTCAATATATCCACTGAAGAATTTGCAATATATACGTGTATGTGAGAAAAGTAATTAATTATAACACTCGGTTGCATAACTTCCAATATCAAAAGCTTAATTGAAGTCGATAATCATAATGTATCTCGTATACAGAACTTGGAGGAAAGAGCAACTTCTTGCAGACCAGCATGTTGATAAACACATAATATTCAAAGGGCAGCTGAAGAACTGTTTCATCGAATGTATGTGAAATTCCTGCACGTTTCTTTCTAAGCTGTTCGTACACGATCAAATTACTCACGAACAAGCAGTTGGATCGAACGCTTAAAAGGGAATGGCGTCAGAGACCACGCCATATTTCTCACAGGTTCGGTCCAAGAATATCTAATTAGGAACGGTTCTAAATAACGCCATCCAAGCCTGGCTGTCGACCAATAAAAGCACATGCTATTGAAATCGATTGTCGGAAAAAAGTATCGAGGTACAGAACGCTTTTTATTTCTATTCTGTGGTGAAGAGAAAGCGACAAAGTGTGAACACGTGTTTGTGACTTGCGAGAAACAAGAGGAGGAGTGGTGGAACATTCTGTGTTTAATTAATGGCAATTATACAACAAAGAATGGTGTATATTTCTTCAGAAGTGAGTAATGTGATGATAAAATATATTCAACAACCAACCGTAAAACATATTTTGTGTTGATCTTAAATTGAAATTTAGATAAACACACAATGAAAAACAACAATCTGTACATCTGTGGAAATAAGATTTTTATAAAATCATTTTGTTGTGCTCACATCGTTTCTCTGCTATCTCAGATTACATTTAGACTACGAATACCGAGAAAATTCATGAATAGGCCTCGGAAGTTGAAGACCTATAAATTGCCAAAAAAAAATACCTATAAAAAGTCCTAAAAATATTAAAAAAGGACCTAAAAACGAAAAAAAGGACGTATAAATGTGATCCAAATTAATTAATAACTTCAGTTTTAATTACATATTTAATGCATAAAAAAATACAAAATTCTGGTGGTATGGAACACACAGTGCGAAAAAACAATATGAATGAAATGCATTTTCCTTCAGACATTATATATTTTTTTAATTAACATATTATGAAAAATCATATTTGAAGAATCATATTTGGCCTAACCACACTAGGGTTACAGAAATAGGACTTCGGAAACCTTACCTCAGTTGGGTAATATATTTACTACAGAAAGGATGTTTAAAAGGTGATGAACTGATGATGATTTAAATTGAGAATGGGCAGTAAAAACGTAGTCGAAAGAAGGTGAAGTTGCAAAAGAAAGCCGTTAAGACCTAAGAAAAGGCTAAAAAATGACCAATAAGCCAAAAAAACGCCGAAAAAGGCAAAAAAGGACAAATAAAACCCACCTTTTTCTGGCCTACAATGACCCAAAATGAACATATATTATGTTGGGCTTCGTCTTCGGACACAAGGAAAAAAGACGATATTTCCTCAACTTTCGAGCCCTATTCATGAACATCGCACTTCTTTTGAGTTTCTAACATGCCCTAAATCTTCCTTAGGAAAAAAAATTATTATCTTTGTTTCGGCTAATCGCTAGTATATTTATTTCTTTTCATGCCGTGCATGTCCAATTATTCTTTGATCGTGTATGTGGGTAAATTTAGACCATTCAAGATTTCCAATAGGAACGCTGTTCGACGACTTTCAATTGTCTATTTTAGCACTCAATTCAACGACTTGTTCGTGATTCATTTGACCGCAAGCTTTAATCACAAGGGTTTCCATTGAAAGAGAAACTTGTATTCAATTTTCTTCGTATACTCTACTCACAATAGAGATAATACACCCAACTAAATGTGCACGACAAGATGACAGTCTTGCCAAATAATATCACCGTGTGGCCAGTTCAACCTCCACGACAAGAAGCAGAAATTGTGGGAATTGGAATTTGGAAAAACTCTGATTTAAACAATCTTTCTTTAAAGTAAGTGTGGGAAAATGCGTAAACATCAATTTTGGAGTAGGTTTCTGTATTTATTCTACTAGAATGATATATATTAGAACGGGTGTAATCTATTTTATCGGCCTATCATAAAAAATAAGCGTTTTTTTTCTATACTTCAATGAACAGTGTATTTCTACTCGTCCCATCACCCCTTCCTTTACATTGGTAGGGTATATAGGTATTCTGCAATTTGCCATAGCAAATCAAACATTGGATATATATATATATATATATATATAATATACCTCCCCCATGGCGCAGTGGTAGCGTCATTGCCTTGTAATCAAGGGGTCCCGGGTTTGATACCCGGTGGAGGCACAAGTGGTTCGGATCCCACTTTAAACTGTAGGTCCAGTCCCGATTAGCCTTACTGTGCATAAAGTGGACTTAAAACACCAACTCCAACCAACCATATATATATACATATATATATATATATATATATATATATATATATATATACAGTAATAGGATGAGAAAAGGTGTCAGAAGGGTGTATGAACACAAATGAAGAAGGACTCTTCTTAAGCACGATCTCTTTCTTCTCCCTTGAAAATGCGACCTGGGTCGCGAAATATCAAACTTTTTCTTTTTGTGTGGTAAGTGTTTACTGTCTCCTTCTTCATTTGTGTGTGTGTGTATATATATATATATATATATATATATATATAATTGTTCTTATTTGTATTGATATGCAATCCTTTGATGTTTTTATCTTTTTCTCAATGTATACTCTTTATTCCATTGTATTGTATTAATCTTCCAGACAAGGGTCTGTTGTAAGAAAGGCGAAACAAGCCCGCTCTAATAAAGACGATTTATTATTATTACATTTTTATTATTATGGATAAGCAATAACGAAAGAACTTCCGCTTTTCACCTTGAAGTAAGAAGACGAACTACTTCCGAAACCTCTTTTGTACGATGCAGCCAAAAAAGAAGCACGTTCTTGTGAAGGGATTCGATTATGGAGCAGCAGTGAGCTTGAGACAATGATAGCTTCCACTGTGGCGCTGGTCGAGCGCGTTCCCTGCCCCCATAACACACTGACAACCTTTCGCCTCGTGGTTTGTATTGCCAGCGGTACAATGTCGTCTGCATACGTGACGTAGAATGGCAAACAAGCGCCCCTTGTTGCCAAAGGATAAGGTCGCATAATCATTATTATTTTCATTTTCCACAGGCCAATAGCTTATTATATGTACTACATTTGGGAAATAAAAGTAGCCCATGCTTGTCTATTTCCTCCCAGTGTATTTCAACAATGTCATTCGTATGTAGTCAAGATGAAGTTGGGATGTAAAGGATGGCCTTTCTGAAGACACTCAAATGTCAAACATGGGCGTCCCCAAAAACTTTTCGGGGAGTGGGGGTCAGGCCAATGATCAAACCTGAATAGTAGAATTAATAAAAAAATAAAAATGTTATTGTTATTATCTAATAACAAATATTATAAACTAAATAAAAAATAAATAATTTTATTGCATTTTACTATTATATAAAACCGAAAACTTTACTACTAGATTTAACAGATGAGTGAATATCCAACACAACTGTTATATCATGTTTTTCTTTCCATTTCACACACTTAGTATCGTGAAATTCACATTCACTGTATTTTATTCTTAACTTTTGCATACCTTAATCAAGAAAAGGCTGTAAAAGTTACGGGAAAGTTTACTCATATGGTTTGTGATGCCTGACTTCTCGCTTAAAACTACAAGTATATTTTTAGGAATTTTGAAAACTGTGGAGCATCTATTTTTTGGATTAAATGGCAGACCGCCGTATACCCTTGACTACAGCCCCGCGTAGTCAATGTAACAATGTGTGTACTATCTTATTTCTGGGGGGGGGGCTCATCCTTATACCAGCACAGGCGTCGCAAGAAGTATTTGTCCAGGGGGGGGCGGCCAATAATAAAACTTGAATAGGAGAAATAATAATGACGTTAATTATTATTACCACGGTTATAATTGTTATTTTACAATAATAACTATTGTAAGTTATTAAAATTAAACCAATTTTAATAAACAAAATATTTTTTATTATTATTATTACTATATAAATAGAGAAACTTTGCTTCTCGATCCACCTTATTAGTGAACATCCAACACAAACTGTTGTCCATTATTTTTCTTACATTTTGTGCAATTAGTGTACTGAAATTCATAGTTATTGTATTTGTTATTAACTTCTACCCATTCTGTTAAATAAAGGTTTTAAAAGTTAGGGCCAAATTTTACTGATAAAAAGTTTATATTCTGTGACCTCTCACAAAGAAAACTATACATTTTGAGAGCTGTGTGATCCATTTATTCTTTGTATTAAATGGTAGAATATAAAAATATAATCTGGTTCCTCTATTACACACTGAACTTTTTTCGTTCTAATGTTTATTCCTGCTAAGGAAGTAAAATTAATTACCTCTATACACTATTTAAATTAGATATTTGTAGGATTTCGGTGGGGGGAGGCTTCAGTCCCCTTAGCCCTCCTCCTGGCTACGTGCCTGTCTGGACATTATGCACACAGACACATCCCAAATTGGTGTGGATATGGCATAATCCTTACCATAAGATGTTTATAATGGTTACAATCCATTAGTACTAAAAAGACAAGCTCTTCTATGAAAACAAGGCACTGACCAGTCTATTTTTCCATTGAAGCGTGATCTATGAGAGCAAGCCTCATAATGTGTCTATGTAATGTAACAACAGAATTAAAAGGAAACATACACTGCAAAGAAATTTCAACTGACTTGCCATCAAAAGTCATTTAACACCCTAATTGGTGTAACACAACACCTAATGGAGTGTTAAAGGCCTCCATACGTTGTGCTGTTCGACAGCTAATGGTGCAACAAGACACCATAGTTGATGTTGAACAGGGGCGTATATTCTAGGCTTGCTACGCTATCTGCAAAGCCTGAAGTCTAGAGAATAAAATACAGGAGGAAAATCGATAGAAATTGTAAATAAAATTATTCTTATAAGTGAAATGATGATGGTGATTCTGGAGTTGGCAACGTGATTTCTTATGAGTTGGTAACCTGATTTCCTATGAGTTGGCAACCTGATTTCCTATGAGTTGGCAACCTGATTTCTTAGGAGTTGGTAAATTTACAGTATACACAAAACCACCGATCAATCAGTGAGCGACTCCAATCGCCAGAACCCCATTAGCCTGCAATGAATACAAAGAAGAGCGGTTGATACTTTAGTACATTGACAAAAGAACACCCTACATCTCCACCACGTGCCATACGCAAATAGAAATGTGAATCACGGATGCTCTTCGAAGAATTTTCACATAAGTCACGAATTATATTAAAAAGCCCTGCTGTGACATTTACCGCCATATAAATCAGTTGTGGACTTCGAAGTAAGCTGCTTTCGCTTGTTAACCTAACAATTTTACATTTACCACACGCCACGAGAGAGAAGCAAGCTCTAACCACTACAGAATCACGGCACTGCAGCACGATTCCTTTCTGAGGGACCAAAGTGAATGTCACAGTGAAAAGTCGGTAGCCATAAACGCGTGCATGGCTCCTGGGACGAAAGGGTAATCTTCAATATTTTTTGTCCATTACTCAGCTGTTTTATAATTGAGGAAGTTCTGTAATTTCTGTGTGCTGTAGAATGCGATAAGATCCGTTCAAACTTCGAGAGAAAGCTGCTTGTTGGTAGAAAGCAATGCTCGACAACCAATAGTTGAAGCAGTAGCATAATCTTTATACAAATATATTGATTTGTTAATATTTTTTCAAGCTTTCACTTTCAATTAAATATAAAATTTAACTCCTAAAGGAAAGGTGGCGCAGTGGTAGCGTAGTCGCTTTGTAATCAAGGGGTCCCGGGTTCGATACCTGGTGGAGGTACATAGTGCTTCGGATTCCACTTTAGACTGTAGGTCCATTCCCGATTAGCCTTACTGCATAAAGTGGACTTAAAACACGAACTCAATCAAGCAATCAAACTAAATGAAAGGTGCGTTTAATAAAGATTGAAAAATTGTGAGGACATTTCTTGAAAATTAAAAAAAAAACCTCCCTAAATATGAACAAGTGCATTGTAAAAAGTGACGAGCCTTCCACCGACAGTAAAAAATGATTATGACCGTTTATAAAGTATTAGTGGCCACAGAGGCGGCGGTTGGGTTCTAAAAGGGGGGGGGGGCAAGATAAGGGGCAAAAGTGGCAAAAAGTGGGGGCAACTGCCCCCTCGCTCCCCCTAATCGCCGCCACTGAGTGGCCACTACATAGCTAACCTAATTCATGTAAATGTTAATGACTCAGTTTTTTTTATAAAAATGTTCATGGTAATTCAACTGCACTGCATAATAACTTTCTATGAAATAATTAACGATTTTGTCCTGTTCTTGTAAATTAACACTGTTAACTTTTCGTTGTAACTTTACGTTAACTTGTAACCGTGTGGCTTCTTGATATAATATATATAACATATTCTTAAAAATCTATAACGTCACATACAGAAATTAAATATGTAAAATGAGCACAAGATAAGTAACCGAACACTCCTTGCTGTTAAATCTATACTGAGGTATTGCACCAACAATGCGTTGTGATAACAGGAAAAAAAAACTACCAAATTGTCATCATGTTTGCTGCTCCAAAGTGGTGATGTATAGACACAACTTTGTCCATAAATTGGCATTGAGACATTATGAAAACTAACATTGCCGAATGTGTCATAAGGCAAAGCAAAGGGAATGTGTTTCTTGGTAGAATCTACACTCCATCTTCGACAAGTTCGAACATGCAGCGTCACTTTCGGTAATGTGTTGTCTTCTGCAACTTTTACTATTGCATAATGCATGAAAAGTGTGGCCAGTATGGATGAAAAAGTATGGATATCGCCTTCATTGTGCTTTCTTTTAAGGATGTTTCATAAATGTAATGATCCGTAAGCTAGCGTTAGATACCTAATTTGTATAATACTATACAGCTTTACGCATACTCACAAAGTTAATTATAATTAAAAATATACATATGATTTATTCTTAGTAGGATTTTTTAGGTATATAATTTTAGTAGGGTTATGCAGTTATAAAGGGTAGACTTAAGATGTTTCAATGAGCTTGTGGTTCTGAGGACTCCCATTTGTGGACATCAAATTCAATGTTTAAAGAAGGTAGGAGGTCGTTGAGTGCCAGATTCAAGATTTCACCACCAACGGAGTCAGGTTTGACTCCTGGCATGGCATGGGTTCCTTTACGAGTGTCCATTAATTTTTCATATAATCATGTCTTCATCATCGTCGCGATTAGGCTAAGGATGAAGAAAAGGGACATAAAACAAGTAATACAAATAAGTTTAATGATTAACTCGTTTCTGCGCATCATAATATTGCTCACACGGTAGGCATATTTACTACATCTTTTCTGTTTGTATTTTTACTTTTCTAGGTCACTTTACGCCATGCTAGGTTAATCATGAGGTAAGAAATCGATAAAATAAATATGAAATCAAACACACCAGAACCAGGACTCTAACAAGAAACTCTGCTTTTAGACAGAATTTGTTTGAGTTGTTGTTGTAAGCTCACTTTATGCACAGATAGGCTAATCGGGACTGGACGTACAGTTTTAAGTGGGATTCGAACTACTATGCAATGTGCTGCGTTCGGAGAGAGTTGACGATTTGACTGTACGCCTGCAGTAACATACATTGCCAGTGCATAATTACTGAAGCAGGTAAAGTTCTTCCAGAAACCGGTAAAACTTTTGGCATTAAGATTTTCAAACGTTCCATGTCTACAAAGTAGGCATTCCATATTTACAAATGTATTTGGTAACCGTAAGAATATGAAGAAACTTTCATAAATTCGTACGTAAAAATAATGGCAATTCAAGTGCATGGGGTCATCATTTCCAACTGCTATTCTGCCAACAGTAACCCTAATGGGAATTATGGAACACAGGCTTTAACACTGACATCAGCTTGGAGACCTTCAAATATGAAACTTCTGCAACAGTTTCAAAAAAACGGAACAACTGATTCCGGGACTCCATTGTGCCTTAATTGGTATACCGGGTTAAAGACGTTTCTTTTTACACACGACAGATGGCGGGCAGTACCAGCTGCGTCATCACGAATCGTTACTCCTGAAAGGCAACTGCTGTCTTTTCCCCATAATCTTGGCATTTGACAGAATCATCCTTTGGCCTGGCCTGCGACCGTTATACAAGCTGTTCGGCCAGCGGTACCGCCTGTCACTCAGTGGTCCGATAACAGGTAGTTCTTTATTTTGCTGAATTATCACAGCAGCGTGTGCCTTGTGGCACGAACAGACAAAATGGACGCTAGCTGCTTCGTCATCGACTAGGGAGCTCTTGCAGTTCAAGCACGCTTTGCCGAATATTAGTGATTATTCTATAGATCAGTGGCGTGCCCAGATATTTTGCATGGGGGGTTGGGGAGAAGACCATGAGGGAGAGTTATGCTCTTTTTGAACACTCAGTGTTTCTAGGTACACATTTGTTCGAATTAACAAAACAGGTATGATTAAGTTTTTTGATAATCATAAAGATAAATTTGATGTATTTACTAAATTGGGAAATTTTGATCAATTTTTTTGTCACCTCCAAAAAAATGTGTTCGAATACCAAAATAATGTTGTTCTGCTGATGAATCATTCTCAGCTATTTAAACAAATGTTATTGGTTACCAGAAGATATGATTTAGGAATTCTCAACATCAGTGGTGGCGATACTACCGTAGTTTTGGGGTCCCCTGCCTAACTGAAGAAAGTGCCCCATGTAGTAGATAGACTTTAGTAACTTTTCAACTCTATTGTTTAAAATTTAAAAACATTCAAATCTTCTAAATTAATGCTTCCTTAATGGCTTTGGTTCGAAGACCCCTCTAACTCGAAGTACCCCCCTTTAAATAAGAGACCTTGCCGCCACTGGGCATGGCCACAACCAAACCTCTCTTGGTACGCCACTACTGTTCCCTCTATCTATTTGATTCTTAAGATTTCCATGTTCCATCGACATACAAAATATGTAATGATATGCTCTATGAATGTGCACAAGAGGCATTCCACGAATTGCATAAAGGATTAAATGTTTGTGAATGCATATAATTTGCACATTTCACCAACAAAAATTATTAACATCTGTAGCCCATACATGCTTCACAGACAAATGAAGTCAAACTTTGCTACATTTTTCAAGCCTCACCCACCTTAACACATTTTCGATAATACTTTTCATGCATTCAGGCTATGTCGTCATACTCAAGTTTTTTCTCATTTGTTAGCAGACACCACAAAGTATTTAACAATTATATGAAAACAGTTCATTATGAACATTTTAATCCAATCTCATGTCTACTATTCTACCTGTTATTTTTCGTGTGTATGTCGCAGTGGCGGCGATTGGGTTCCAAAACTGGGGGGGGGGGGGGCGGGGGGGGATGCAAATGAAGTTTAGTTTCCTTTGGTAGATAAGTTTTAGCATTGTGCGGCAGCAAAACCATCCCTTAGTCACCGCTACTGTACACATGTAACACTGGAATGCCTAATGTTACTTCATTGTCATGCTAGGGGTGTCCAAGATCTGTGAGAATGGCGCATTAATATTAAAAAGAAAAACTTGTATCAAATTCCCGCAGAAAATAAGTTTCAGAAAGGAGTTTCGGTACATTTCTTTTGCACCACCCTGTACAAGGAAGTAACGGAATGTAATGGAGTAGTGATATGATAACTGATAACACTTCTGGTATCTTGAATTTCTATCATTAACAACGCCAACGTAAGGGTTACGCACACCTACGAACGGTATTTGTAGAGTTTAAGCCATTTACGGCCCACTCCGACTAAATTGTGTTGTGATGTAATCAACTGCCGACCAATACCAGCTGCTGATTGCAGGTTAATTCGGAGTAACCTACGCCGAACGATTTGTTATGCTCACTGGGGCAGCGCTAATGACACCTGCAGGCCGCACGCGGAACTAAGGCGCTTCCATAGCGGGCATTCAACCTGCGCTCGGCTACCGTTACGGAAACGACTCGCATCCGACCTTGCACGAGGAGCCTCACCTTGCCGTTGGCGTTGTGGACTGCATGCACCGGACGCGAAAGAGAATAAGTGAGGTAATGGGGGGATATACGGCGATACAATTGCGCCCTCTGGCTAGGTACATATTAGCACGTGGTGTGGTATGGGAAAATTCGCAAACATTAAGCTTTAACCTTCACGTTTAACATGACTCCATTTGAAACATTGAGTGCTAAGGTGTTTCTTCACATGTAATGACTTATGGCCAGTGCATGAAGTCTCATCGCCATTGACGTCCGGAACGGGGACAAAGGGGGCCACGGGCCCCACATGGAAAATGAATGTCAACCTAAAAATTATATATTTCACACATAATTTCATTTCAATCACAGTAAATTATGTTAATTATTGTAAGT
Organism: Lepisma saccharinum; assembly: GCF_977018435.1. Lineage (NCBI taxonomy): Eukaryota > Metazoa > Arthropoda > Insecta > Zygentoma > Lepismatidae > Lepisma > Lepisma saccharinum. The sequence continues at coordinate 67,963,311 of NC_139240.1, forward strand.
GCGTTGAAGGAACATGATAATTTCAGACTGAAACAGTGTTTTTTGTGGAGGAGTCACTATTATGGGGGGAAAATATGCATCCTTTGCTCTCCCTGGAAAAAAAAATCCTGCGGACGTCCAAGACCGGTGTCTGATTTAGTTTATTTTACCTCGCATTTCTGCCACATTTGGATAATCGCGAAAATGAGGATGAATGATGATTACATGGATGAAGGGACAATCACCAACACATATGGGCAGCATACAACACTAGTTCACAGAGGATCATACTGGCTTTGAGTCCAGAGCCTTGATATTCTGCAAAATGCAGTACGCGGAAGGGTGGTTGATATTTGTGTGTCTTTGGAAAGGGGGTCACCCCTTACACTTCACGATGCTGGGTCAATACTGATATTTTTGGTATTCCCATCCAGGGTTGGCATGTTTAAAACAAAAGTGTTTAAAACAACTTGTTTTAAACGTTTAAAACACATGACTTTGTTTTTTTAGAAATGTTTAAAGCATTTAAAAGAATGTGTTTTAAACATCTTTTTTTCACACTAGTTAAAACACATTTTTTGATACTTGATGTTTGATAGTTTGTGGTTATTTGCGCGTTTTGTGACTTTGTATTTTCATTCATTCTGTGCCATTTTGTTTATTCTGCACAGAAATCTGTTGAGTATCTGAAAATGTATAATCAATTAACAAAGAAACATATCGTGATGAGTAGGGGAGAGTGTTGTACCTAGAGCATAGTGTACCTTGGACCGATGTCAGTATCTGAGAGCTGCTGCCACCTAGGGAGTTCCTACGGAAGTATGTTCTGCCATCTGGCGTAGTGAAGTATCCCCGTAACCTTGAAGCTGTTTAATTGTGGTGTGTGTGCACAAGATCAAAAAGATTGTTTTGTGTGGTATAAACTAAATATTTTCCCTCCCAGTTGCTTGTGAATAACATTTCAACGACTGAAGAAAGACTGGTATATGAAGACACATTGGGTTCCTCAGTATTTGGTGAGTAAAATGAGCATACATCTTGTCAAGTGGGTTATATCGCAGCATGTAGGAAGCCATATTTGGATAGCAACACACGCTCGTGTAACGTGGACCATCAGTGCGTCTTGTACCTTGAGCCGGCGAATCACAATGCAAGATAGTACTATAGGATTCTTTTGTATCTTTCAGGTTTTGTGTAGCAGACAACAAGAATGGTGTAAATGCAACAAATGTGGACGCTGGACACACTATCTGTTTACTGGGGTAGAAGGTGAAGAATGGAAAATGTATCTTTGTGACATCTGTAAATATCACTAGGACCAGTTCGGCCTGCTTACTAAGTGTATTTCTTTCATAATCAATAAATAACGTGTTTTCCAAGCATGTAGTAAAGAAACATGTTGTATTATTGCTTGCAACCTTCCGTTTTAAACATAGGTCCAAGGTACAGTGGTGGAAAAAATTCTTCCCCATAAGACTTTAATGGCAGTAAATAATGCCGGAAAGGTAGGCAACACACATTGCACCTTTAGGTGATCGGGTGATTCTGTCTGTCTCAAGAAGCAACTCGTCTTTCATGCAATAGCCAACAGACACAGGAAATGTAGGAAAGTCACGTGACATCAGGTGGAATGTTGTTCGTCATAAAATCGCCTTTTCTCAAGCCAGGTCGCAGAACCGACAAGAGTTATAGCCTATGTCCGAAAATGATTCCCCTAAAACCGTTGAACGAAACGCTAAAATAATTCTTGCCTTAATTACAAAGGCTACTATACTATATGTGCCGCGGTATCTCGGTCGTTAGGGAGTTTGATTACCATGCGAGAGATCTGAGTTCGATCTCCGACTGGGGAGAATTGGAATTTTGTCCACCTGTTCAAGTGGTTCCGGCGCCCACCCAGCGTCGTATAAAGTGGGTACCTCTAGGAAACTTGGGGTGGGGGTAAAGGCGGCCAGGGGCGTGGTGCTGATCACATTATCTTCACCTTCGGCCGTAACAAGAAAGTGTGGGACCCTAACTCCGCACCCCCTACACGCCTGCATGGCTTGGTGCAAAGCACAAGGTAGCACTTTGCTTTTTCATTTACTATACGTCCCGATTTTGTCGGAACAGAACTTTCTAATTTCTATGTGGACTTTCTTCCAAGATCTGTAGGGATGTGAATAGGCTCCAGCTTTTCTTTACACAATTCATCCATGTTATATTTCGTTATGAAAACCACGGCCGATATCCTGTGTGTGGAGGGGGGTGGGGGGCTATAATTCAAACATGTGAGAGCCGGACCCTGTGGCCGAGTGGTTAGCACATCGCGCTGCGACGCCAAGGGTCCCGGGTTCGAATCCCGCTCGGGCTTGGTTGTTTGTGAATGTCCATTCATCAATTTCATCATTTCATCACTCATCCCCATCTTCGCAAATTAGCCAAGAGGCACAAAACGCGAAGTAAAATAAACTAAATCAATCAATCAAACATGTGAGGTGATACTTTTCTCACTACTCCATTCTCCGATTCTTCGTATCAGAAATAAATCTTAATTCCACACACTGAAAATGTAGCATTTCCTACATCTTAGCATGCAAATATCTAGCAGCAAAGTAATGTGTAGGCACATAGTGGTTCGGATACCACTTTAAACTGTAGGTGCATTCCCGATTAGTCTTACTGTGCATAAAGTGGACTTAAGACACCAAATCAACCAACCAACACAATCCCGTTATCGTCCAGATTATTATCGAAACCAGAAGCTTCGTCGCGAATAACATAAGCAGGAAGACAATGTGAAATTACCGAACAGAAACAGAACCTAGAACGGCTAGTTTGGATTAAATCGACGATACAGCACGCGTTCTAAAATGAAGAAGAATACGAAAGTTGAAGGACCTCGATACACACACACACACACTTTTCCTTCCCCTCAATGGTAAGATATCTTTCTTGCAGAAAAGCCTTTACGTAGGCCTTCAAGGCCACGACGAGAAAGTGTTTTACATGCAATGACGGGACCAAAACACAGGTTTAGTTTGATATGAAAGCTGTGTTCCTCCTTATTTCGTACGTCATTGATAACAGGAACACGGGCCTCGTCTGCTAACCCTAGTTTCGTAGAGCAGACGCCTGTTTGCCACCCTTTGGTTCCGTGACCTTCGCTCGTAGTTAGCAAGAGTGAATGACTCAACAGATACCTGTTGCCTGTGAGCTTATACAAGAATAGATATTTCGTTAGCGTCTGTAAGTATTGTTTCATCTGCAGTTATATCAGTTAACGTTCGAATTGTTTCCTAATGGTTACGTTATTTATAAATTAGTTCTCGAGAGTGATCTTTCTATCTATTTGTATGGGGGGGGTGTATACAGCCTGCATGTATTATTTTTTTTTACTGAAACAAGAAGAAATTCCAAGACAAAAAAAGAGTCGTAGAAAAGTAATTAACAAAAAAGAAAGAAGAAAACGAAAATGTAAATGTTTAAATAAATTATTGTATAGATCGAGTGAATAACATTTTCTCACGGGGCCTCCTCGGTGGCGTAATGATAACGTCGTCACCTTATAATCAATGGATCCCGGGTTCGATACACGGTGGATGCAAGTAGTAGTTCGTATATCATTTTAAACTGAAGGTCCAGTCCAGATTAGCTTATCTGTGCAGAAAAACTAAAAAAATAAATTGTCACAGTGTAAGAAAATTTCATGTTCAACCACATACAAAAGGGAATAATTTATTCCATGTTGGAGTTCACATTTATAGCATCTAACCAACACAATTATGGATCGCAACGTATTTTCTCGGATCCATTGTAATTATACGTGCATGATAAAATAACAGAAGTTGAGGAAAGAGAAAGCCAAGCGAAACACAGATGCCTTCTCCAGAATTTCAAATCTCGTTACGTAAGGTTCTGGGTTGAAGTCCCGGGCACGCATGACTCTCTTGTTCTTGCCCTTTTATCTGCTCTACTGTATTTCATCATAAATCATCGTTATGGTTTACCTACAGGGGAGGAATAATGACAATAATTGCCAATACAAAGCCAATAACGAACAGAAGAACAACTCAATTAGGAAGATGTCAAGAAAGAAACAAGACTTTACAGTGTCTCCGTCTCTCGGTTTCTCGAATTGAAAATTGCTCTCCCGTTCTCGGTCTCTGCTAGTTAAATATAGAAATCGAAAAAGTATGTGAAGATACATATATTTCATATATATCCCGGTTTTATAGGAGATTTCGTGAGAGATGAAATAAGTACTCTTCGATCATGTTTATTTTTATTAGTTTTGTTACGTAACATCACTTTTCTTCCTAGTCGCGACGAGTGACCATTACATGAAATTAATGACGAAATACTCAAACACCTGTGACAAGGACGGTACTCAAATCCGGGAACTTTGGTGACGAGATCGAAGGTTGACCACTTAATGAGCTTGCCCACCGAGTCTGCTTAATGTTGCTTGTGTCAGGTAATTCGAAATAACTGTCAATATCCCACATTCATTATCATTTGTTTCATAATTTATCTTATTGATGTTATTAACCTGAAGTCGAAGAAATAGTTGAAAGGCAATAATGCAAGATTGAATGTCTCTGATGTTACTTCGTGCCGAATAATATGACGTGATATTATGATATGAATATATTAATAATATAATATGCCTAGTCATTCCATTGATTGATCCCAATTGCGCACACAAAATATGATATAATGTCCACTCCTAACCAACCTCGTGGCGGAGTGGTTAGCACAGCGCGCTACGACAGCGTGGGCCCCTGGTTCGAATCTCGGCTTGCCCATGGGTGTTCTTGGTGAGTGTCCGTTAATCAATGTCATCATATCATCACTCATTACTCATCTTCATCGTCGCTATTTGCCAAACGTGAAAGAATAGCGACACTAAATAACAAAAATCCAATCAAATGGAACATCTTCACCGATTTAATTCTATACCTTACTAAATTCCCAGTTTATTACTGCTTCTTGCTCCATTTTACAGCATCTCAATTGTTTTCCGATTCGAAAAAAATTGGAATGTTGAGCAGTTGATTGTGCATTGTTTCGTTGTTTGGATTGTTTAATTAACGTCGCATTAATTAGTTTTAGACCAATCGTGACAGAGGGAATCGAGAGCACAAAGGAAGGGGAAAAGACAAGTTAGAGACCACGGCTCTCTTTAAAGGTAGCATTCCTTGAACACGACTGAAGTGACTGCAGAATATTATGGATAAAATTTGTTTCGCTTTTTCCTTTAATTTCTGTTTCAGTTATTTTACTTCGCTTTTCTTCTCACACTGGCGTTAATCGTGTCGGTGAGGAAGAATTATAAACTCGTGAAATGGACGATGGGACAAAAAATATATATGCCTCTCCCACGGTTCGAAACTGTGACCACAAAATATTGTCTTATTTTTAAAATTTACGCCAAATGTGGTTTCACTCGTCTCTTTCTCAAGGCGTTCCATTGGCTCTCCGATGGCGTAGGGTAACGTCTTCGACATGTAATCAAAGGCTTCCGAATTCAATACCAGATAGAGGAACATTTGGTTCGGATCCCACTTTAATCTGAAGGTGCAGTGCATAAACTGGACTTAAACAATTAGCGTGTGGCAGATCTTGTTAAGAAAACAGTTGCTGAAATGTTCCTCTTGAGGCCACGTAGCACCCAGCTGTTGTTTGTTGTTGCTGGGGCATGAGTCATGTGACTCATGCTATCAATGCTCAATCCTTCCCGAGAACTCAGTCCTTCCCGAGAACTCAGATCCACCAGACAAACTTAAGCGAATAATTTGTTATTTGGGTTGCATAAACAACAGGCTTTAAGACGTTATGAAATTCTAGGTCCCGTGGCCCAGGTAATTCTTTCTCCGACTGTACATGATGGTAGGCCCGAGGTACACGATGGTACGAGGGTCACTATTTATATTTTGAGCCTAACAATGAAAAAAACAGGAATTTGGCATTGAAAACTGCTTTATTGTTTTTCGAAGTATTCTCCTTTATGGTCAATACACTTTTGCATTCGTTCGAACCATTTGTCAAAGCAGTTTTTCCAATCTTCTTGAGACACCTCCATAATATGGTTTTTGAACGCATCAACGGCGTCCTCCGCCTGACGAAAATCGTTGTCCACGCAATTTATTCTTGACATTCGGGAACAAGAAGAAGTCATTGGGTGCCAAATCAGGACTGTACGGCGGATGACCCATCAATTCGATTTTTTGACTGTTCATAAAGTCGGTTGTTAGACGAGATGTGTGACAGCTGGCATTGTCTTGATGAAGAATGATCCGACGGCGTTTCTTTGTTTTCCGTATTTGACGGAAGACCTCTGGCAAACAAATTGTTGTGTACCATTCAAAGTTGACCGTTCTACGTTGCTCTAAAGGCACAGTTGCCACATGACCAGTTTTCCCGAAAAAACAGGCGACCATTTGTTTCGATGTGCTTCGAGTGCGAAGAACTTTTGTTGGATTGGCTTCATCTTGAAAAACCCTTACAGTCGACTGCTGTTTACGTTCCGGCTCCTATGCATATATCCATGATTCGTCACCTGTTACAATCTTATATACGTCTTTTGAAGCACCACGATTGTATTTATTGAGCATTTGTTTGCACCAATTGACGCGAGCGTCTTTTTGAGTTTTTGTCAAATTGTGTGGGATCCAACGAGAACATACCTTTCTCACAGCTAAATGATCATGTAATATTTTATATATGCTGGTGGAACTAATGCCTATGGTTGCCTCAATCTCATAGTATGTCACATGACGATCTTGCAGTATTAGGTTTTGCACAGCATCAATGTTTTCTTGAACAACAACTGATTTTGTACGACCTTCGCGAATCTCGTCGGTGAGCGAATGGCGGCCACGATTAAATTCGTTATACCAGTGTTTCACAGTGGCGAAGGATGGGGCTTCATCGCCAAATGTGGAAGTAAGTTGATCGATGCACTCTTGTCTTGATAATCCACGTCGAAAATCGTAAAAAATCATCGCACGAAAATGTACACGAGTTAATTCCATTTTATTGTTGTCGCGCAATCTCTAAGGCAACATAAACAACACAAATCAAGCTATTGACAAAACATTTGAAGTACGTTATGGTCAATAATGCCAGGCGATTCCGTGCAAACGTCAAATCGCGCCTAACTTCAATCAGTGTTGCCAAGGCTCAAAATATAAATAGTGGCCCTCGTATTGTACCTTGGTCCAACATGCAACATGATATAATTTTCATTTTTGAGGAATTTCTTATCCGAGTTATTTATTGTTTCATTTGTACATGTGTTAACAAAGTATTAAATGTGACAAATCCGAGAAAACAAAACAATTGTTGTTACTATTGGATTTATCTTGATTACTTTAAAAAGCCTGGGTATGTTTTATTTACAAGTGTTCTTAAAAGTTAAAATTGAATACTATATGGATGAAACAGTTTTGTTCCTCCCTTAATACACTGCACACAGTTGTTAATGTCAATATTTTATTGCATTCACGAAAAAAATGTCGTATTCCGAAAAACAGAGTAGCTACCACGTGGATATAGTGGGGCCTGGCAACTGTGCATTAGTTGAAGCTTCTTGAACAGCCTACATGCGAGATTTAACTTTTAAGATTAACAAAAATAAGTATTTTAAGACGTTAGTCAAGCATTTACTTTATAACTAGGAACATAGTCCTTCCTTGGATTATTAAGATTCCTTATTAATCATTATCCTTAGAAAATAAGTCTTCTTGGCATTATGTTTTAAACGTTTTATTTGTTTCAAACATATTTTTTTTCGGTTCTTGTTTAAAAACATTGTTTACCGGTAAAACATTAAAAACATGTTTAAAAAACTTCATAAAAAATCAACACAAAAGTGCCAACCTTGTTCTCATCAGATATCGAACCAGAAACCTCACAATGTCACATATAGTACTTTTTGTACTTTTGATCAAATCTACAAAGGTTAATATGATTGTAAGAAGCCACCAGCCCCCACTCTGGCATGTCCACTGTTCAAAAGTGTTTTTGTCAATGTTCAAGTCCACTCGATGCTCAGGCAGACTAAACGGGATTGGGCCTATGCAGTGTAATGTAACTCCACTGAGAATCGAACAAGGGGTCACTTGATTACAAGTACATTGTGTTACCACTTCGGCACTGGGGGGAAGGGAGGCTTCACTGTTCAGAAAGCAGCTGTTCCAATACCCAATAACCTCATTTTCATTATATTTTAGGCATTTTGCATCACTTTCCAACATGACTTTGTGAATCTTGACGATGCCAGATGCATTTATGAGGAAAACGAGGAAATGCTCGTACCTTGCTCAGGATTCAACCGCAAGACCCTTTCATCACAACTTTAATTTAACCATCACATCACAGATGGCAGGATGTACAGTTAGAATTAAAAAATTCGTAGAGAGGGATAATACTGATACGGATTAGTCCGTATGTTACTTGTTTGGAGTAATTTAATCTAAGTCATTACAGCAATAAACATATTTCTGGATATATTCATTAACAATTAAGAAACATTGTCACTAAAACAACAATTCTGTGTACTCATACCAAGATTTTTCCTATTTGTTTCATGCATACTACTATTACTTAGGTCTCTAACAACTGCAAAGCGCTGATCGTCGCGCTTACCCAAAATGTTACAGAAAAGCGACACAAAACAAGACAATACGAAAATAGACATGGACAATTTTCCTAGCAATACTTGTGCATTCCATTGTATAGTCGACGCGCTAGCTACGTTAACGACCGGCTGGCTTTGAAGTCTACGGAGCGCGCCCACCAGCTGCAACAATCACAACGCACAGTGTTGCCACACATCTACTCTACGCCACCTTGTTCCCCCGTGCACAAGCACCTTCCCACGGTCTCCACATTGAAGTTGCAAAGTACCTCAACAGCTTATCCGCAGTCATGTGACTGAGACTGCACGTGGAGTAGACGAGCAGAATGATAGCTGCGCCCATTGGCTGAAGGTTGAGTGTGATTGGACGAAAACAACTCGCCCGCTATTTATCCCCACCCACGATCGTGGCGGCGGCTTTCTTCAGTTCTTCGACGTTAACGGAGTAAACGCGTGGACTATACCTGGCTCTAATTATTAACAATGTAAATTAAGTTCGTTGCATGTCTTAAACAATTATTTCAGTTTACTTAACATTTTACTCAATGCCGTTGATTCATTGTATTGTAGATAATTTTAAAATATGAAAAGTTCGTTAATTGTATCGTAGTTAATATTCGAAAATGAATGAAAACATAAAAGTATGTTTTGAATTATTATTTTGAATACCGTTTCGGGGGGGGAGACAGCAGTGGCGGATTGCTGAACTTTTCTCGGGGGAAATGAGCAATGCTACTTAGTGGAGGAAAATGTACCAGGATAAAGCTTCTGGCATTTATTTTGCGACAATGATATCTGGAAATAAACTAACAAACAATCATGCTATTCGGGGGGTGACCAAATCCGGATAAAATTTTATCCGGATATTGGATAATTTTATATCCGAATTTCAAAAATTTTTATATTGGATATTCTGAATTGTTCGGATTATATGCAGTGGCGACCGGCGGTAAGTACGATGGGTAGTGCCAACGTAATCAAGAAATCGAAGAAAAAAACCTCCGCAATACCCCCGCCCCCTCCTTGAGGTTGCCCCACTGGCCAAGATGTTTATCCTCGTTTGGTTACGTGCAAAACAGTGTGGGTGTAAGTAATAACACACTAATACGATTCATCTTCACTCACTAACCTATCTTTATACACTACAGGACACTTCACTAAAAACACAATTACAAGAGGAAGGGAAAACCAATCTTCTCACCTTCTCCTCCCCCATGCACACGTATTTCAATTGGATGTTGAAAATATTCTAGACATTTGATGTAAAAAGAAATTGTCGAAATTCCAAAGAAAACTCGCATCACCATAGGATTTTTTACTTTTATATTTTTAAAAAGTCTGGATGGCCCTCGAGGCGCATCTATCTATTATGAAAATGTTCATTTAACTTTGGAAAAATACTAGGTTCGTTTCTCCAAAAGTTGGCAGAAAAGAAGATAGTACCTTTTTCACGAATTACTTCCCCAACGGGTCTTACAAATCCGTCGTATTTAGCGACTTCTCTCTGAAGATGGCAACTGTGTCAACACTGCGAAAGTTCCCTGGCTGTGCCAAGCGCAAAACGGGCACGGCTGGTGTCTTGTGGGCTAACCCCATTGGCTAACACCACCCCCTGCCACCTTCTTCCCGGCTCATGGTGGAAATGTTACTCGCTGAGACTTCTCACGTGTTTCAACTTGGTTAGGCCAGCTCTTGGGTGGCGCGGACCGCTGCCTCGCCGAGGGTACGAAACAGCTGGCGATGCAGTGAGGAGGTTGGGGCGGTTCATATCTAGTCTGTGGTTGGGGCGGTTTTCTATAAATCCTTCGGATTATACGGATATCCAATTTCTGCGGGTAATCAAATTATCCGTTGAACCCGAAACGGATATCATACAATTAGAAATCCAGATATCCGTTATCCAGGTGGCCGCGGTGGCTCAGTCGGTAACGCGTCTGACTACCATGCTCAAGGTCCCGGGTTCGATCCCCGGCCGGTTCAAATCCGGGAACTTTTCTAACGTTGGAAGTGGCCCCGGCGCCTACCCAGCGTCGAATAACATGGGTACCTGGGGGAAACCCTGGGGGGTAAAGGTGGTCAGGGGCGTGATGCTGATCACATCACCCCCCTCATGACCGGATCAAGAAAGTGTGGGGCGTTACCCCCACACCCCCTATACGCCTTCATGGCGTGGTGCTAAGCACAGGGGAAGACTTTACCTTTTTTTATATCCGTTATCCGTATTTGTGGCAATCCTTAATTCGAATACGGTACACCTGTCTTAGCAACAGATAGTCTACAGAGGCAGTTTTGATACGCTATCCTCAATTCACCTGTTTCTCAAGGTGGAATTAATGAATATGGATGTGCGCAACAACTAGCCACCTACTGGTCAGATTGCGAGTTCGATAATGACCATTATAAAGATGATGACGTCGTGCACCTACCGAAATTAGGACTTGAATGGAGGGAAAATGATCAGCAAGTCTTTTAAGATGTTGCCCAGAGGGGCAGAAATTCTTATCCGCCATTACTCCTCACCCAATTTTTCAAATATTGACTGAAAGCAGGCGCTCCTAGATTTTCGCGGAAGAAGGCCGGTTTCGAAGACGGTCACAGAGAACCGCAGAGAAAAAAACAAACATGAATATCCACTTTCTCCAGGACATTTTCACGCGATGTGAAGTAAAGAGCAGCAAGTGGCAAGTGCTACTCGGGCATTTTCAGCGCTACCCACTTTTTGACAGGATTTCCATTAGACCAACGGGTCATAATTAAAAAGAGGGAGGGGACAGTCGAAAAATAATATGTATTTTAAAAATACCTGGAATTTTCATCAAGGGGGTAAGAGGGGACACGTCTCCCTCCCCTGGAAAATGAATGTCAACCAAAAAGTATATATGTCACTCAAATAACCGTTGAGTTTTAGGCTCTAAGCCCACTTTATGCGCAGTAAGGCTAATCGGGACTGGACCTACAGTTTAAAGTGGGATCCGAAGCACTATGTGCCTCCACTGGGTATCGAACTCGGGACTCCTTGATTACAAGGCGACGACGGCACCACTACGCCATCAGGGAAGCCCGTCACACAAATATTTTCATTTCTGTCGCAGTAATGTATGTTAATAAGGATGGAGTGTTGCCGGAACATGATAACTTCAAACTGAAGGAGTGTTATCATGAGCGGAAATATGCTTTGGTCCCCCACCTGTGAAAAAAACAAACTTTGCTTGACCCTTCCTTGGATAAATTCCTGCGGACGTCCACGTTAACCAATAAGTTCCCTTATTACTCCTGAAAATATACCTCTCGAATATTAACTTCTGAATTTTACAAATTATCATCACAATAAGCCAGTGTTTGTTGCGAACCACTATGTGCCTCCACTGGGTATCGAACCCGCGATCCCTTGATTACAAGGCGAAATATCCTACTAAACTATTTATAAAATGTAGCACAAAACCCTCTCAAACAACTTAGAGATTTGATCAATTGTTGATTTGATTATTGAATTAATGCAAAATGTTTATGAAACCAATTGGGACAGGGTGCAGCAATTAAATTTTCCCCCTCCATAGAGGTAGAGATTCTTACACATGGGGTATCCATAAGTTCAGTCATAGTACTTGTTTACTTGTGATCTTTTGACCCCCATAGACAGACGAATGTGCAAATCAAAATAATTTATTTCGCTGTTGGCGTTTGAATGAAAATTTGTCTAAATATATTTCGTAGTTATGAAATAGGGGTTTACCAATAGTGGACACATACAAACGGACAGACACGGCCGTTTCATGGTACAATGAACATTTTAGCAATACACAAGACGCGTCATTTACTTTATAATTTCAATTACAATATGATAACTTTACTGGTAATTTCCTTACCACGAGAGGTAGATGAAGTACAGACTTGTAATCAGTGGCGTGTCCAGGATTTTCAAAAGGGGGGGGGGGGTATGTATATTTTTTTGGCAGTCAGTTCTCATTTTGTCATTTCTTCTCATGTTGTTTTTGTAAGGAGTCGTGGGCCAAAGGGGGTGTTATGACCCCCACCAACCCCTTCTTGAGCACGCCACTGCTTGTAATCGATTGTATTGATCAAGTAAGATTATACTGTGCGCATGCGCGCCTACAGTATGTGAACGTATGCTGAACTAAGCACCATACACTCAAGGACGTATTTACTTGGTACTAAAGTTAAATAATGAAATATGAAAATAACTAAAATTAAATAATGAAAATTATTCATGTTATAAAATATATTAATTAATTTGAATATTTTAATCAATTTAATATGATTGTAATTATTTTAATTTAAACATTATTTATTATTATTTTGAGACACTTGGTCCGGACCCCCCCTTCCCCCTCCCGAAACATATTTCTAGATACGTGCCTGCACATACACTTCCCTACAATTCTACATTGAATAAAAGAACTCTTCGGGATATCTAAAGCAAAAGCGCGAGAAATACTGACGCTCCTGCATTTAATTTCTTTGCTCAGCGTCGTGTGGCGCTGCTTACCAGGGAATTACAAGTCTGCCCTGCCATCTTGCGGCGGAGCTGTCAACTAGTTCCCCTTCTCCGAATGAAGACTATGATTACAAAGCTTCGCTTCAGAAAGAGAAGAACTATCTATCTCCCGCTTCTCTTTCTCTCTACCTTTCTATTTCGTTTCCACGGACACGCAGAGGGGGCACTTCCACACCCTAAGATATCATGTAATTAAGACTGGTGAAATTGTAGTGTTAAAACATAGTTGAGGGGTGACTTCTGCATCTTAAAAAGGTAGCCTACGAAAAGGCAAAGATATGTGTGTCAACAAAGTGATAAATGTTTATGGAAATGGAGCAAGTCGAATTCACTTTCTACGAGGGATGATCGGAAAATAAGGTTACAAAGCATATAATTTTTGTTTTATTCACTGTAACGTAACGAAAATTTGTGTAAATTAATAACATGTTTGTATTGTTTCGGGTTTGAGGACTTCGGATTCTGACCATGTATACCCAAGAAGCGGAAATTTAAAATGGTGGCTCGTCTAGAAAATTGGTCAAGAGTAGAACTGAGGGCAGTGGTGCGGTTCCTGTGGGCCAAAAACACTACACCTGCTGACATTCATAGGCAGATGGTGGAGGTGTATGAGGAGGGGGCAATTTCAAGGCAACATGTAGCGAAGTAGTGTCGTGTCTTCAAAGAAGGACGGACCAGTATTGTTAATGACAACCCTGGACACAGCGGTAGACCCAGTACCTCAACCACTGACGTGAACTGTGCTTTTGTGGATGAGTGTATTCGTGAGGACAGAAGAACAACATTACGCTCAATATCAGCTGAGCTGGGACTACCATTTGGTTGGCTGGCCACCATTATCTGACATGTGATGATGTCAAAAGAGCTGCCTCACGGTGGCTACGAGAACTTGACGCAGATTTCTGTGCAACCGGTATGGAAAACCTCATCTACCGTTGTGACAAGTGCTTGAACAAAAAAGGTGATTACATCGAGGACTAGTGTTGAGTGCCCTCCATCATCAGGTGTGTTGATCTTCCAGCTATGTCTAACACATACGCCATAATAGGCTTTGTAACCTTATTTTTCGATCATCCCTCGTATTTAAATAGTGGACTCAAATTTGAACTTCGTAACAATCGCCACGATATTACCAATTTCAATATTACTTGTAAAATAATAAAAGATAAAATAAAAGTTATTATGACTAAAGGGAAGATATAAACGCTTACTCTGCCCCCAAAGCTCAAATTGGATATCCCTAGCGGGGATTCAAAACCATTCAAGTTAACTGCACGGCCTATAATAAACTTCCATTAACACAGTAAGCCGAAGACAAAATAGAATCGTTAAGTTCCAGAACTTCTGGAATTGAGCATGGAATGAGTCGGCTAATTCTACAGAAATAAGCACACACAGAACTCTTTAATCACTTTTAATTACGTAGGTTAATTATTTCCTCATTGCTCTATTCACCGGGTTGCAACGTGAGTCGTAACAAACCGACCGCGTCAGATTCTGAAAAAAAAAAGTGTCATGGCGAGCGATTTCTCATTCTTACCGAGAGATGGCGTTCGAGTTTACTTTTTCGAATACTGTCATCTTCTGTCGAGGAATTGTAACATGTTTTTGTGCATAATTTAATGCAACTTTCTCTCATGTTTATGTTATTCTCTTATTGGTTCTAAGGTTATGTAAAAAAGGTTGAGTTAGTTGTAAATAAGTTTGTTATTGTTCCACAAATAATCTATTTCTTTAATTTATTTGTATTGATAACATGAGTTGCAGTTGCAGAAATAGAGCCCGGAAGTTTGGCAAAATGCCTCTTTTTATCTACTGGATATATTGATAAAATTTTTCCGGATATACGTTTTTTATGTTGTTTCGAATGTTTTAGAAGCCTTTTCATTTTGCCTATTTTTAATTATAATGCCTTTTTTTGCCTTTTTCAATGAAATTGGACCATTTTTTTTTAAAAAAAAGTGTGCATATAAATTATTTTTCTCCCAAAAAAAACGTTGGTATTTTTTTTTTCATTTTTTATGTGAATAATATTCGCCTTATTTAAGTAATATGAACTCACGCACGTTTCAACATTGTTGAAGCAGAAAATTATGAGAAAAAAGTATTTCATGCTGAGATAGGATATTGCCTTTCCGTTAACATTTCCTTGTGCATGATTGACTGCTGAAAACCTGTTGCAGAACACCTGCACAATTACGTCATCACGTCCAGCGTCCATGTCAGGAGGTTATTGACAAGAAACAGCACTAATGCCCAAGGGCCTTTGCATGGATTCCAAAAATCAAGTTCTCTATCTTTAGTTTAGTTCTGCACTTTTGAGGGAAAGGATCGCGTAGTTGTCATCATGCCGAAATTTAGTGTGCCATTAAGTGGTAAGTTACATGGTTACATGCGTGAATTTGGTGAAAATTGAAATGCTCTTCCCAATGTAGATTTTAACATTTTGCCAGAAATTATAGATAAAAGTAAGCGACTTCTAAATGTGCCTTTTTTCCGGTTTATTTTGCCTATTTCTTCATTTTTAGTGCCTATTTTCCACATTATAAATGCCTTTTTGCCTGCCTATTTTAACGAAAATAAATGCCTGAACTTCCGGGCTCTACTAATTAATTCTTATAGTAAGGGCACAAGAGCACATAGGCTATTGTTGCCCGTCACACGATACAGGGATAATCTCCTTAACTTAAACAAAATTGAGGGGAAAAAACCACCGTAACAAGAAAATTTTAAACTAATTCATTCATTCGTAACTTAACAAGAACTCAAACTATACTACGTCAGGACTAAAATGTCCTTAGCTAGATTAAAAACTGAGTCTGAAAAGGGACACTCAGCACAAAACACAGCCCTAGAGAGGATTATACAGGCAGTCGGTTAAGGCGCCAGAGCCCAGTTAGCCTGCAAAAAGCAGTACTACGTGGAAGTGAGGTAAAGCAAAGAATAACTTCGAAAATGAATCTCACTTCGCACAGTGGTAGTGAGATAGATATTAATTTCTGATGTAAAGCACCATGAAGAGGGGGACACTTACGCTATTCCTTTTGTCCACCCAGATCAACGGACTTGACCCATGTGAGTTCTTCATGTGAGGTTATGTTGAGAAAGGAGTCCACATACCTACCACAGGACCAGGCACGTATCTATAAATATATTTTTTTCGGGGGGGCTCCGAACGAAATATCAGAAATAATAATTACAATATAAATGATTAAACTTAAATATTCACATTAAATTTAATTAATGACATTAAATATGTAAATTAATTAATAATATATAACTTGAATAGATAAAAAGACGATGTAAGAATAAAGATATAACAGCATTTATTCATTATCTAGCTTAGGTGTAGTTAATATCGAAAAAAGTGTTTAGAAATAACTGCCCTGACTAGGAAATTAATGTCAAATAGATAAAGAAATGAATATTTATTCAATAACAAAAAAGTATGTTAGATCCGGTAAAGAAAAATTAAGTTCCTGATTAATATTTTATGTATATCATTGTAAGTAGCAGTGTGCACAGTGACCCACTGAACCCTTTCTAAATACGTTCTTGCAGAGGACCTCTAGGGTCTGTGACACTAAATCATGGCAGCCATCGCCAGAATCACACTATGCTGCGTTAGGTATGGAGTGAAATGTATTTAGGATAGATGTGTGTCGTGTGACCAAAGGTAGACGCAGTGAACATTTATAAGATGTAGAATCATAATTTGTTGAGTTCGTTTGAGCACATGTTTGTGTCTCGCTGTGAAAATACAGCTGTTTGTAACGTTTCGCGGACTGTGTGAACACGGTATAATACATAGCTTCCCAATTTGAAAAAAAGGATTTTTAAAAATAAAGAGGGAAGAAGAGTTTACAGGATTCTTGTTGGGAAACCTGATGGTAAGAGACCTGTAGGAAGACGAAGATGGAGGGAGAACGTTAACGTTGAGATGGACCTAAAGGAAAAGATTGGATTGATCTTGCCCAGCCAGGATAGGGAGAGATGGAAGGCTTGTGTTGCTGCAGCCATAAACCTTCGGGTTTAAGAAGGCTAGAGAGTTAGTTATTTTCAAGCATATAGGATATCAATTTTATAATAAGCTCATTTTTGTTAATAGGTGCATTTCCAAAATACAAATTGTACAGTCGGCAGCTAAGATAACAGTAGACAAATTGCCACCATCTATTTTCATTCCTATTTCTTCCATATCTGTACTTTTCTCTGCTGATTTGGAATTCTTCGTTTCAATTCTTGAACCTCAAATTGTGACAGATTGATTGAGCTTGGCTATGGACAATTTGCCTGCTGTCGTCTGCTATACAGAAAAAAGTATACATTAAACGTTACGTCATACGACAATTTCTAGTTCGATTACAGTTCGTTCGAAATTTCTGCGTTGAAAAGCAATAACTTTACCACAAAATATAAGGGAACGAGTGTGTCGTTCACTGACCGCCATGTTCGACTTCAATGCTATAACAGCTCTAAACCTGGCCATCCTAAACTAAGAATTCCGCTCAGGGCCGTATCAAGGTTTGTGGAGGTCCCTGGGCAAAATGTTTTGTGCCCCCTCCATTCTTTTTATTATTTTTTACTAGGAGCTTTATTAGCTCAATATGTTAACCACCAATTTTCAGCAGTTGAAATGGTAGACCTGATTTTAGAATCAATAGTCATTCACAATCGAACATATCGCAGATGGGTGTGCAGGGAAAGTAGCGCAGTAAAATAAGGTTACAGGACGAAAATTGTAGCGCTATAGCAGCAGTAAAATTCTTCGTCTAAATGTCTACAGTATATTATGAAGAGTGAACACCGTAACTACAATATATGGTAAATACTAAGGGGGTTCAGACGGAAACAGAGAACTGAGCAGTAGACTGTACTTACGTACATAATTTGTTATAAAAAATAGCGGTGGCTCAGTCGGTAACGCGTCTGACTACCATGCTCAAGGTCCCAGGTTCGATCCCCGGCCGGTTCAAATCCGGGAACTTTTCTAACGTTGGAAGCGGCCCCGGCGTCCACCCAGCGTCGAATAACATGGGTACCTTGGGGGAAACCCTGGGGGGTAAAGGCGGTCAGGGGCGTGATGGTGATCACATCACCCCCACTCATGACCGGATCAAGTGATACGCCTTTATGGCGTGGTGCTAAGCACAGGGGAGCATTTTACTTTTCTTTTTGATATTATTTACAATTAAGAATAAATATGTCATTACATATGCACGGTCCATCTACTGGACAATTACCCACAGGTTCATTGTGTAAATTGTGGTAACTGCACTTTCTTCAAGAAAATTCCCAGAGACTTAACACTTATAGTAGACACACTTTTCTTGCCTTTTTCGCCGAAAATTCATCTATTATATCATCGAAGTCCAATTCACGAAGAAGTTCATGTTCAATGTTTAATAAACAAAGATTGGATAAGCGATCTGTCCCATGGCAACACGAAGCCTGTTTTTCACTAATTTCATTTTTGAGAAAGATCTTTCTCCGCTGGAGTTTGTTACCATTAAGACCAAATACATTCTAAAGAGAATTTCGACATTCGGAAATGTACTGCGGAACGGGTTCTTACATACAATATTATACATAGACAGTTCCATTGGGATATCTTCCTGATGTTTGACATTGCTACTGCTTAGAACTCACAGTTCTAATACGATGTTATTAACGAAAGAAAGTTATGTACTTCGTAGGATTATTTATAATCTTAATCCTATCTGAGAATTGATTGTTTGAATAAGTGTGCCTTATTTCCGCACCACAGCCAAATCAGTCCATGGTATAAAGTATACTGAGCTTCAGATATTTACAAACAGATCGACTGAGAGCTGTGCTACAATTGGATCCAGAAGAATGTAGACATGCGACAATATTGAAGTTTTATTTTTATTTTTAAAATACAACTTCTTATGTAATTTTTCACAAGCATAGCCAGCTGGTTAAAAGATTTCTTGGTGAAGGCCCTTCACAGCTTTCTTTTGGTGGAGGCCCCGGGGCAATTGCCCCAGTTGCCCATAGATTAATCCGGCCCTGATCCCGCTTGCGGTTAATAGCGCATGTGTGGTTAAGTTAGGAGAGCCATGTTTAGAAATGAGAGTTTTGTAGATTCTATAAATCTTACTGAGTGAGGAAGTATGGAATGGCCTGCAATGTATCACGAACATCTTAAAGGGAGAGATGTACTCAGACAGCTAAGATCTGTACACGAGTATACTTTGGAGAAACACTATTTTTCACTAGATTTCATTAGTTATCATGGGCGCAAGTCAGAACACATTAAAACAAGAAATCTCGTTATAAAAACTTACTGAAATATCAAAATCTACTTACCTCAGCTCCGATGAGGACTCGACGAGCAGCTTGACGCAGTCGAGGCACCCTCTAGCGGCGGCGTAGTGAAGCGCGAGGGCGCCATTGTTGCTGCGTTCAAGGGCGGGCATTTCGGCTTCCCAAAGGAGCCAACGCAAGACGTTCAGTCTCCCGTACCTGCAACAATGAAAACAATAAGGAATTAGTCACCTTTTCCACATACTTTTTATTACGATATTGTTGGATTAGTTAATACTGTATTTTGTAATGATTAAGTTCATGGGCGGATTTGAGCTTTTGCTTGGGGGGGGCAGACTTTGGGTGAGGCATATGATGTACCTGAGGGTTATTGAATATCCCCTAGCTTATAAGGGGTGCGGAGACCTTCCCCAAGAAATTTAAAAAAAAAAAAACAACTTAAAAACACTGAGTTCTAGGCCTTTTAGATTTGAAAATGTTAAATTTCGTCGCTTCAGTAAACAAATATTAATTAGTATATTGGTTGTCATTATGAAAAGAAGCAATTTGGATTTTGCATTTCATTATTTTTTTAGTGATACAATACTCGCATTACTTTCAAAAAGTTACTGTACAATAGTAAGCTTCAGAAATTTTAGAAAAATTAAATTGAAAAGTTATTTTGATGCCCCAGCAGTAAATGTTGACTCAACACAAAGTCATTTTACGTTTTTCTTTCTTCAAACTGTACACATCAATCAAATCGTCTAAGACCCGCTATTGCGGCGCAATTACCGCACATGCCAAACGTCAAGATTTGCGGTATGGCTTCATAACAAAAATGTAGTAACTGAACTTAATCATGTGTTATTTTTTAAATCTTTTTTTAAGTTGCGGAGCGCAGGCCCACCCTGGCCACTCCAGAACTCCGCCTATGATTAAGTTCAGTAAGATTTGTCAAATCTGGGCGTCAAGGATATTCTTTGTTTTGGAGCCGAGAGACATTATTATTATTATTATTATTTTATTTTTACCATATGTAATGCTTTACTTGTTTCTTGTCAACATGAATACGATTTATTTGTTTTGTTAGTTTCAATATTGTTGTGTTATTTTGCAGTGAATGTTTAAAGTTAAAATATATTGTTAAACTTGTAAAATAAGCTACTAATTTTTCTGATTGCACGTCCTGAGAATGCTCATTGTAATTATTTCCGTAACATCTTTGGCAGTTATGCATTTGAAGCTTCGGGACGAGTCACAACTCTCGATGCAGCCAATGAACCAAGCGAGCCGCTGACGTCATCTCAACCCAGAACCTACCGTTAAGAACCTTGCTCAGGTTCTACACGCCCACTAGGCTCGCTAGACAGATTCGCGGCAAGTCTGCTGGAGATGTTCCGATTGGACTCTAGCAATAACGTATAGGAGAGTCTCATAACTCCGCCGCAAAGAGAGATTGGGTATCTACCGTGACGTAGTAATCCAGTGGCGCTCACCCAAAAGGAACGTCACATAGTCCAGTGATTTCCAAAGTAAGCGCCGCGGCGCCCTGGGGGTACCGTGGCTGGCTTACAGGGGCGACGCTTAATGTTCCAATATTTTCACTGAAATCACACATACACGTATTCCAAATATGTGTTCATTTAGTACCTTTTACGTATAATATGTTTCTGAATTTCAAATACTTATTTATTTTTTTAACTTCAGGCAAGCAACATAACTAAACTAACTGAGCAATGCAAATGTTAGATAGACCTGCATTCTGATTTGGGCGCCGGGAAACTAAAAAGGAACCCCTGATCTAGTCGGTAGGAGTCTGACTACCACGCGGGAGACCCGGGTTCGATTCAAGGGTGAGTGATCTTAGGTCGCAATTTTTCCGGTCTTGTCCCCGCATAAAGCGGCCCTGGGTTTCACCCAGCCTCAAATGGGTACCTGGGGGCAATCCTGGGGGGCAAAGGTGGCTAGAGCATGGTGCTGATCACATCACCTCCAACATAGAGATCGAGAATGTGTGGAGCCTACCCCTACATCCCCTAAAAATGTGACTTCACTTTACCTTTACTTAACATGTTGTCAAAAGAACCTACTAAAGAAAAATGGTCCTCATGCAACCATTCGCTCCTATCACACGGATGATACTATTGAAACATGGACGTTCTAGAACAGTTTTCAAATGTACTTTCCCCTCATTGTGGATTAAGGATCCGACCGTATCGCGTAACCCGTTTCCGGCGTGTTTTTGTCGCGTTCGTGAGTCCCAGTTCATCACGTTGCAACACGATCTCGGCGTCCCACATTGCATTGTTTTCCGACACAAGCGTGTCCTCGCGAGAGGGTCACGTTACACAACATCCCCCCGCAGAATCATGACAGATGACTATCTCATCTCTCTGCCTGCATTAAAAAAAAAAAAAAGCATTCCAGAAGGTTGCCAATCTCTCGCTAGCTCATCCCACGTAAACGGGGGGGATTTATTTATAAGAAACAGGCAAAAACGCTTGTATCATGCACAACGACCTCATTGGTGCCAAATGACGTTTTTGCAACTCAGAAGTGTCCTTGGCTGTCAATTTATTTATAGTGAACTCATCACGCTGTTGTCCAGCTGAAAGGTCCACATTACAATTAATTGTAAATCAAATATGAAGTAGGCCTTCCCAATGGCGTAATAGCAATGCCCTCGCCCAAGAAGTCCAGGGTTCAATACACGGTGGAGACACACATTGGTTCCAATCACACTTGAAAACTGTAGGTCCAGTTTCGACTAGCCTGTCTGTACATAAAGCGGACTTAAACTTCAATCAATTTGTCCACAACGTATGCTGCCCCAAGGTGTTCAGTGACATAATTCTATTATTGACGTTCCGATGACGTGGTAATGTCGTCGCCTTGTAATCAGGAGGTCAAGGGTTCGATATCCGATAGAGGCACATAGCGGTTCGGATCCAATCACGATTAGTCTATCTGTGCATAAAGTGAACCAGAAAACAAATTCATATTTATGTTACTGATTGATTATGTTATGTTACGACGCTTTTCTTCCACTTTTGGCAAATCGCAACGATGAGATGAGTGATGATATGATTACATTGATGTAGGGACACTCACAAAGAACATCCATGCCGGGATCGAACCCGGGACCCCTGACGTCGTAGCGCACTTTGCCAACACCACCACCACGGTTCTGTTACTGGAAAAACTAAAGTAATACATTCTCATTTGAGTTCTGCATGGAACCACTTTCGTTCGAGCTTATACAATGGAATATAATTTTAATGTCATAATAACCGTATGTACAATATCCGTCCTGGCAGATTCAGCCCACAATCATCTTATTGCATTTTCATATATCACTGTATTGGCAAGATAGACTAAACTACATTTTCCAGGAGATGATTACTATGTTCACTTAAGTTCCAATTTCACTTCACCATCCATATTCTAGGGCTCACTACCACAGACAAGATACGGTTATACGTGTACTACTCGACTTCGAGTCTATACTGCTCGTTTTGCCTGTTCGAGCGTTATCCGCTCGAGTAAAGAAGCTCTCAAATCGGTACGCCATCTAGCGTCGCCCGTGCGAACTATTTGGCGCTCGAGCGAAATCTTCTCGCTGCAGTACTCTTTAATTCTTACAGACGACCTTCTTTGTAATACATACACAAGAAGATCCAGAGCATGTGAAAGTCACGTATTTTATTTACAAAAAAGGAAAGAAACTTGAAGAAAACAATTCTTGAGGCACGGAAAGAGAATTCTAACGTCGACTCCAGCGTCCCCACCCTCCAGCAAGCATGCCACGATAAAAGTGGGTTCGACATATTGGCCTAGAAAAGTTTTGTCTCACAGGACGCTTTTCCTGGCATTTGCGTAAATGTTTTCATATGCGTGCAAGTCGGCGGGAAAGTTGGGAAAAGATCGGCACACCCAGTCTGCACTTTCAAGTTGGCACTTTCCTGCCGAATTTCTAGTCTTGGTAGGTGATCACGTCAAGAAAAAGATACTGTACCCAGTTCCTTCTTTACGCCAGAAATGGCAAAACAAAGCTTAGTAAGTAAACACCATTCAAGTACTCAAGGACAATGTATATAACAGGGTGACCATTCTAGGACCATAATAAAATTCATGTATAATTCTTGGTCTCCAGGGCGAACTTTCCAAAAATTCAAGGGTACAAACAGGGTATTTCAACTTTACGTATTACAATCTCCCGCCCCCCCCCCCCCACACACTAATATATTAACAATATAAAGGGTTCATGTGATTCCAATGTATCCTAAAATCAGTGATGTGCCGTAGACTGTAAGTTTACGTCTACATGCGTTGTCTACACGTAATCTACGCGTAGATTACATTGAGTTGTAGTTTACATAGACTACGTAGACAATCTAAAGTGCATTAAAATTAATTTTCAAGGCTTTCATGAAGGGAGAGTGACATATTCAACTATATTGGTTCCTAACGAACTGAAAAGAATCCTATTTACAACAAAATTTCTCTTCTCTTCTATTACCAACTATGGAAGAAGATAAATAGTATGCAAAAATGACAACAGATGGCAGTCGTGAGGCAAGAGTGGTCTTTTCCCCATAAAGCACTAGAATATTTCCTATATTAGGTTTCTTCCTAGGTGAGAAATTGTTCGAATTTGGAAGAAAGAGTATGAAAAGTTATCCTCACACATCAGCAACTGATACGCTGTATAACCTACCTCAGGGCATTTTTAAATATGTATAAATTCAACAGGATTTTGATTAATAAGAGCTGCAATTTTTCACGTTACAGAGAAAAATTCCCGCACAATTCCCGGAGCAAATAATTCACGCAGAATTCTCGGAATTCAAGGAATTCCCGGTGAGTATCCACCCTGTATAAACAATTAAGTATCTAATGTGATATAGCCTGGATTCATAGGTTATTTTGACATAGGTACTGAAGATATACAAAATTTACGGAAATCACTTTCTAAACAAAGTACGCTACTACATGTTCAAATACTTGTGTAAAAAATAGTCAATATGTATTCCTCGTTTACTTACACAATGAGATGATGAAGTGAAAATAATATTTTATTTGAAATTATGTAAATTCACTACAACGTAAACAACCAATGAATAGTAAACAAAAACAATTATATTATTGGATATAATTAAATATTGTCACTTTTATAGTTAAAGAGTTTTGTATAATAAACGTCCCATCAGGAGTACATCTGAATTGAAATGAGACAATAAATTGTATTAGCATCCTATAATTCTCAGTTTTAACTTTCAAAATGTTCTGCTTACTGCTCTTACAAAATAATACGAAATACAGGGTGAGTCAAAAGTCAGGAACCATAGGACTAATGTGCAGGACACTTTACTGAAGTTTCCGGGGAGGTGGACAGGTTGGCGTGGCCCCGTTGAGTGGCCCGCGAGGTCCCCTGACCTCACACCTATGGGGTCACCTGAAGGCAATGGTTTATTCCACCAAGGGAGGAAGACGGAACGTGCTGTGCAAATACCGCCTGCCACAATCCTCAGTGTCCTGAAGAACTGGGAGCGTCGTCTGAACATGTGCCTTGGTGAAGAGGGTCAACATATTGTGCAACAATACACGCTGACGTGAATAACACTATGGTTCCTGACTTTTGACTCACCCTGCATATAAAAATTAAATAATGCTTATATTATGATTACATAGGACATTATTTCATCAGAGTAAGGGAAGAAATCTGATTAATTTAATAACCAGGCCCCGCAACCACTTATAGGGTCGGCCTTGTAAGAATACATACATACAGTATCAGTGGCGTATTATAACAAACTTGTTCAAAACGGAATTAAAGTAGACTTCGCGCTTCCTTTTATAACATATAGTTTAATTATAAAAAGAAATATATTGTAATTGCCTAACATTTAAATTTGATTGTATTAAAATTATTCAGTGTTTAGTGAAGCTGTGTTTGTAATTATTTTTATCGATACTATGTATTTAAAGTCATGCTTCATATACTCTCATATCGATTTGATATTTGTACAATTTGTGTAATTAATCTTAGTGTTCATCGACTATTGTGCGATGTATTATATATGATTGTATTTGAAAGTGTTTAGCGATACTCTGTTGTGATTGTACTATATTGTGTTTGTATTTTGTTCTGTAACTTTGTATAACATACCTATTTCCTTTTATATTCTCTATTTTTTGTATATTTTTCTTTGTATTTTGTAATTTTGTAATTGCGTAGATCTGTAATTTTAAAATGTATATTTATTCTTTATTATAAATGTTTTTAATACGATCCTTTACTATTGGAACATTATGTTCTGTTAAGGATCTTTGCGAAATAAATAAATTGAATCCCTGCAATATGGACAGCTTGTGGACTACGTGTGCTGCTAGGCTGCATAGCTTCAAGGTTGCCACTGACAGGCAATTGCCGATCTATGTAGAGCGAAGACCTCTGGGCAAAACATGCCAAGTCCTCACCTGATTTCATTTTTTTTATTTAGCGTCGCTTTCTGGCACTTTTGACTAATCGTGACGATGAGCATAATTGATACGATGGAACACCCACAAAGATCACACATGTCCGGCCACCGATCCAGGATGGGTACAGGTATTCAAAAAATTCTGAATCGCTATGAAAATTTCCCGATATTTCGGAAATCTCGGTATGTCAATATCTCAGCTTACTGATATTTTGGTAATTTTTGTTCTGATAATTTCCATACTGCGGTGTATCACATCGATACTTTCATGTTATTAGTACGTATTTCAACGTTATATTTGGCAGTTTGATAAGCCCATGTCTCGGCCAGCCTGATAGCGTAGTGGTAACACCGTCGATACCTGGTGGAGGCACATAGTGGTTGGGATTCGACTTTAAACTATAAGTCCAACCTGTGCATGAAATGGAACACTTCAATGTTGCCTTTAAAATCGCTACACTTCTGGTCTCTTATGACATGAAACGTCTCATGGCAAAAACAACCGCAAGCATGGGGAAAATTGTGAGGCGACTACGTACAAGTTCTGCGCGTCTCTTTGCGAGCTGGAACAGAGTAATCCAAGCATTGCAAGTGGCATTAGCTGGGCTGGAATAAAAAAAAAAAGACAAAAAGAGGAATCTGGATTTGCAATTGCATAAGTGCTTCCGTTTCGTGTTACGCGCTTCACCGACTGAGAAGAATTGTCGTAATTTGTGTGACTCCAGCTCAGTGAACCTGCGCTGGCCATGAAAAAAACGAGGGTACAGTCCACGCTAAAAACTTGCATGTGCAATCGTACCGAGCGCATCTCATCCAAGTCCATCCCGTTGTCCAAAACTTTAGGCAACTTCTTTTTGCGACTCAGAAATCCGCTTCAAGTTCGACTTTTCATCTGGGAAAGTACAGTGGTTTTGGACGGTCAGGAGGGATGGGGAGAGGGGAGGGGGAGATTATGTTACTTGTGGCTTTGAAATTCCTAGAGACATCAGTGAAAAACATTTAATGTGTTGTTTAGCGACGTGATATAATAAGAATACAGCAGGGGATCAAGCAGAAAAGGGATTTTGTAAATTCTAAAGTTTGTAATCAGGATGTAGAGAAACAAGTTTAAGAAACGTCTTTGGAGCCCATTTCTAGTCTATGCAGGGAGCGATTTGCCACTAGGCTATCCTAGGCTATAGCCTACAGGCGCCAAGTCCAGAGGGCGCGCACAAAAAATGAGATGCTGAAAGGCAGAAGTGACAAATACCATCAACTACTAAGATGTCTTAATAACATGATAATAACAAAATAAAACAACATGTAAAAGTCCTCTTATATTACTTGCTTATTTCATAAAAGGAAGGGGTTTCTAGTGTTTAAATAACTTCTTACATCATAGCCCTATGTTCAGAGGTCACGCAACAAGAACGAATGCAAACATTTTGAATGTCAGCAATTGAAAGTCAAGTGGAGAGATATTGACGGTTGAAATCAACATCGTTGTTTCTCAGTTGGCGGACAGTGCGGCTACCGTAATGTAGTGTCGGTTTCTTTCTTTTGGTCTCTCATTCATCAGTTTGATGCCATGAAAGCCGGAAAGTAACAACAACAAGAGCTTTAGACGAAAGCATTTCCTCTAACATTTTTGCTATCATAAATGCTATATAAATGCTTCCAAAAATCTTATAGCAGAAGTACTTTAGGCGGAAGCATTTCATGTAACTTTTCGGCTAGCTCTTGCGATTACAATGTATAATATATACAGCATGAAAGGCACGTCCAGTTACACCATCTTTGCTGAGTGCACGGTGTTTACATTTGAAACATCTAATGCATTCTTCCATACGTTTACAGTAAACGTTGTAAAGTATGTATTTAAGCAGTGCCATTGATTTGTTAACTAAAACCTTTTTGTAGGAAATGTTATTCCTCTCGGCTGAATAGTTATCGCCCTTCAAAAATGTGAAGTGATACTTTGATTACATCTCATGCGGCCGCCATTACTTCTCCGCGCATGACCTAGAGGTCGCTTCTGATTGGTTACGCTACGAAAAATGCTACGGACCGAGCCTATCCTTCAGAAATGCCATGGCATCTGAAATGCCATAAGATTTCTCACTTTACATGGTATCTTTTTGGTTATGGCATAAATGTTAAGAAAAATGCTAAGGAAATGGCTTTCGTCTAAAACGGGCCTTAGATGAGTGTTCTCTAGTTAAATCTAAGTGTATTGTTTTATCGAACTTTAATGAATAATTGTTAATTAGATGTGTCTATATTTTAAAAGTTTACAAGTGATATTGATACAAAGTATGCAATTAGTGGAAGTGAAGTACAGTGATAACAAAACTGTTAATAATAATAATAATATCGACGTCGCCCAAACAAAGGACATCCTAGGGACCCAATTTCTTCTAAATCCTCCCCGCCTCCCTCCGCCCGCGTACACTCTGATTATAATCCTCTGTCCAACTCGTTCCACAAATATTTTACAACACCATCCAATTTCTTTTAAAGTTCAATTAATGTTAATTTCAGTGCTTAATTTATCGTTACACCCTCCACCTTATCCGCAGTGGTCTACTGTCGCCCCCAAGGGCGGAGTGGTTAGCTCAGCGCGCCATGACGCCAGGGGTCCCGGGGTCGAATCCCGGTTAGGACATGGATATTTGTGTTTGTCGGGGTATACTACCGTATAGGGGTATTCCTTAAAAAAAAAGTACTTAGGAGTAATAATGACAAATTAAAATGATATTAAAGATGAAATAAAAAGCAGGCTTAATTCAATAAATTCATGTTCCTTTCCCTTCATTAACTTTTATCTTCTCGTATAACATAACAGTAATTTTGCCTGTAGTATTATATGGATGCGAGACTTGGTCTCTTACATTAAAAAGGGGACAATAAATTCAGAGTATTTGAAAATAAAATCCTTAGGAAAATATTTGGACCTAAAAGGGACGAGGAGACAGGTGAGTGGAGAAGGTTACATAATTTAGAACTGCATAATTTGTACTCATGTCCAGATATTATTAGAATAATTAAATCAAGAAGACTTAGGTGGGCAGACCATGTAGCACGAATGGGAGAGGAAAGAGGAGTTTACAGGATTATTGTTGGGAAACCTGATGGTAAGAGACCTGTAGAAGACCAAGACGAAGATTGATGGATAACGTTGAGATGTACCTAAAGGAAATCGGTAAGGATGGAAAAGATTGGATTGATCTTGCCCAGGATAAGGACAGATGGAAGGATTGTGTTGCTGAAGCCTTCGGGTTTAAGAAAGCTAGAGAGTTAGTTACTTTGTAGAAAGTATTTCGCGATACATATTCTGGTTCAGCATTTATGGCTATAAAAATGCCCGACCAGCCTCTTCGTTGCTGATTAGGCCTGGACGTCTCACGCATTTACTACGCACCAACTAGGGCATGACGTGCGTGCTTATGCGTCTCTGAAAAGTAGACCTCGTTAGGAATACTCTGAGGAAAAAGTCTACCGTTATCTTCTCGTGCTCAGACTATACATTCGTTTCCAAAAGCAGGGGAAAACGAGAAAATCTTCCAGTAAGATTCCAGCACTGCCTGCTTGCATCTTTATGCACATGTTCAACAACTCGGATCTTCTCTCCATCCTGGTTTCAAGAGGGCGTTCGAAAGCAAGGTTGTTAAAGGTCCAGGAGTTTTAAATAAATTCAATTCCGGTCCAGGGGGGGAAATCAACACGCGTAAATGGGTTCTGGACCGTAAAGAACCTTTTTATTTGTAAAGTATTTCAATTCGGTCCAGGAACCTTTTTTCCGGATCGATTTAAATACGATCCAAGTTCTGTACTGAAATGAAACAATACGCAGCTTGGACAGAATTTAAATTGTGCGAGAAAAAAAAAGGTTCCTCTTGCAGAACCCAATATAAATCATTATAATTTATTGATTTCTGGACCATTAACAACCTTGTTCGAAAGTATTGTATTCCTTTGCGTTTTATGTTGGATCTTCCTCCTCCCAAATGAAACTCTAAATACGGCGATGAAACTTTTCATTCCAATTGAAGAATGACACTAATTGTTCGACACAACCATTCATATTGCTCAACTCTTTGTGGGTGTATCTGATTAAAATCACGTGAATTTCTCACCCTAGACGTCAGTATGATCTCGATGCGTTAGACGCATTTAGATGCTTTGTTTTCTGACACCTCGAAAAGGAGGAAACTGGTACAAGAATTCATTAATAACATTTTACTGGTTAAATATACGTCGAAATAAACTTCTCCATTGCATTTCTCGAGAAATTGTAGCCTGATTTGATATATCACATCACCCGCTTCCCATTTAAAAATCTTGAGTTGAATTCAATATGGCGGCCACCAATATGGCGGACGTCCGCTTCGTCTAACCTGTTTCTATAACGAGCAATTGTACCCAGCTTAACCCCTTTACATTTTATAGGGTGTGTTAAGGGACGTTTGTATCACTCTGTACCTACACTGTAAAAAAAAATACACTTCTTGTACACTTTTGGTACACTTTCTTGCATATAATATGCACAAGATGTGTACTGAAGGTGTTGCAAAAGTGTACTTAAAGTGTTCTAGATGTGTGCGACCCGAAATGACGAAATTTTGTACACTTGTTGCATACTTTGGGGACACATTCAAAGTTGTGTGCACTTCTTCAACGCTTTCTGTACACTTTTGTTTAAAGTAAGTCTGTACACTTCTTGTACACTTTGTAGCACATGATTTCATTTTGTGTTGTTGGTCATATCGATTGTCATTTTATACTTTTTTGACAAATTAATATCTTATGAACATAAATCAATTTCATTATATAAAGCAGTAACACATATAAAATGTCACATCACAATTGGTGCCACCCATGCATGTACGTACAAGCCACTAATATTTTATTATTGGTACATTGTTTGTACACTGTAAAAATAATACCCGTCTTGTCATTTTTGGTGAACTCTCTTCGATAAAAATGTTAGGGAACGTTAAGTGTAGCAGAGATGTACGACCCGATTATTAAATTATTATTTTAAGCACAGGATTTTAAGAGTAAGATTTGACCTATTGCCCTTCAGCCATAGAAAGTTAAAATTTCCGTGTTATTAGCGTTGTTATCAATGTTCTATTATTGGGAAGAAAGGTTTCGGTACACTTCACATCTGTTTGTTCTTGTGTTCATCGTAAGAACTATTGAAAATATTGCGGCATGTTTATAAATTTTAAAATATACCAGGAAAAGAGCGCTGGTTATTATCATTACCTTACAAACAATAAAATTGACATTGAATTGAATATACTTTGGAGTTGTTAACAAGTATAGACTACCGTACGTTCATTAGATAGAAACTGGATTCGCCTCGCTTCTTTTTATAGGTATACCGTATTGGCCCGAATATAAGCCGCACATTTTAACCAAATTTCAATTGTCATTTGTTCCGAATAGTTATTTGTCTTTTTATTCTTTTTAACGATGCACAGATATGAAAGACCACATCGAGCTACGACGAAAGTGGTCCCGAGATCGAATCCCGGACTGGAGATGGGTGCGTGTCTCTTCATCAATTTCATCACTCATCCTCATCGTCGCGATTAGCCAAAAGTGGAAGTGATACGAAGCTAAATAACAAAAATAAAATCAAAACAGGAAATTTTTCCCAGAGTCCCAACTTATGGTTATTTTGGTTCTAAGTTTATTCTTACTCTTCCACCTGCTCGCTACTGAAAAATTCTGGACAAACCCCTCATGACTCACCACCGTAACGGTACATCTTGAGAGGCGTGAGGGGTTGAAGACAACTTTCGCAATCGCCGGAAGCATTTCGCTTGGTTGGCGTCTTCTCGCGACACGTGTTTCAGTAGTGCTTCATTTCGCATTGTGTACTGTGTATTGTAGTTCTGTGCAGATTCAGGAGAGAACGAACTACCACCACAGATTTTCGGAGTAAGAAAAGTAAGTATTTATGCATGTTTTCTACAATTTCATTTTATATGTTTCTTTGTTCGCTGAAATTCTGATTTAACTGCCTAATTATAAACGCGCGAATAAAGGAAAGAACCTGGTCAGACCCAACGATTACACCAAAATGGGAGATTAGCTTCAGGGCTCATTATTTACCATACCATAATACAGTGGCGTACGCAAGGGGGGTTACCGGGTTTAACCCCCCCCCCCCTTGAGCTTTTGAAATATTATGGAAATTGTTGTAGAAAAAAATTAAAAATGGCTAATTTATCCCAGTCAAAGATCTGCGACAGTAATAATAATAATTTGAATTATTATTCCCATGCAGCATGAAGAAAAACACAACATTCCAAACACAATCTAAGCGGACGCAAAGTTCAATTTTGCAATTATTTTTTTTTTTGCAAAAAGTCGCGCAGTGACGTGCGAGAATTGTGAAAATTCCTTGCTTCGTCGCAGTGTGCCGAGTCTGCCGACCTTATTGCAAACATTCTTCCCGGTACTGATTTCACATCCCCTTGTGAACTCCTCAAGTGATGCTGAGTCTACATCCACATCATTAAATAATGTTGAAGAAGTGCTTTGTGAATCACCTAGAAGTGATAAATGTGTTGGAATGTCTATAAACTTACTTTTCAACGAAAACATAGACTCAATGGAATTTAGCAACATGTATTCTCGCGCTTCATCATCATCCTGGGCGAGTTCCATAGGTAAAGGTAATGTAGATTCCCCCGTACATATAGCACCGTGCCATGAAGACACACGTAGTGGTGTGGCGGGCCCCAAAGATTCTCGATCTCGAACTATTTTTGCAGGTGATGTGAAATTTTGTTCTATTTCTTTCATAAATAGCAGCTGCATTAGTAGTAATTATTAGTAGTAATTTAACTAATTAATTAATTATAAGAATTATTAATTTATTATTATTATTATTATTATTAAAGTATAATAAAACAATGGTAATGTGAATTTGTAGAAAGTTTTCGAAAGAACACCCCCCTTGATGAAATCCTGCGTACGCTACTGTCATAATAGTTTCACATTAAG
This sequence comes from Lepisma saccharinum, assembly GCF_977018435.1. Taxonomy (NCBI): domain Eukaryota; kingdom Metazoa; phylum Arthropoda; class Insecta; order Zygentoma; family Lepismatidae; genus Lepisma; species Lepisma saccharinum. The sequence goes on from NC_139240.1 coordinate 67,996,186, forward strand.
CTGCGTTGTTATCTAAATAGTTGCAAGAACTAAGTTATGTGTTAGGTGAGAGTTCAATGCTTCCTTGCTTTTGTTCTCTGCCTATTTCATTTATTTTTGTCATTGCGGACAATTCCAGTGCCGTGAAGCAAATATACAGGCATATAAAATTTGAAAATGGCAGAAAGCACACTTTTTCTCTCTCGCGGTGACTTGACCCCTCATTCTCTTTTTTTGGAATAAAAAAAACTGCCTTCTCATTCCTCTCTCCCTTTTGTTTGTAACGTTTTTGTCAATTTCTTTTCCGTTAAAGCTTCCCATCTTCATTTCTCATTTTAGTATCTCTTCCTTCCTGTTTATTTCCTCTGTTTTCGAGCATTCATTTCCCTATGTTTACCCTCACATTTTCGGCCTGTTTCTTCTTTATTCTCTCTCTCTCTCTGTTATTATTCCTCTTCCTTGCCTGCCTCTTTTCGCTTGCTTTGCTTCTATATTTCTCTCTCTCTCTCTCTCATCTATTTCTTTCTCCATTTTTATATTTCTTTCTCTGTCTTTTTCTATTTCTGTTTGTTCTTTTCTACTTGTTCCTCTTTCTCTCTCTCTTTACTATCTCCACAGAGATATATATATCATTCTCTCCAATTCTTGCTTCTCTATTTCGCTCGTTTTTCTATTGCTTTATCTCTCTTGTGTTTCTCTATTTCTCTCTCGCCCGCCTGTCTCTGACTCGGCCTCTTTCCTCTCTTGTTCTCGGTCTCCTTCCCGATGGCTGATTACGTCATTGGCTTGTAATCAAAGGATCTCGGGTTCGATACCTGCTGCAGACACATTGCGCAGTGATTGGGATCACGCTTTAAACTATAGGTCCGTTCCGACCAACCTATTTGTACATAAAGTGTAGTTAAAACCAACAATTCAAACAATTCTCTTCTCCTCCTCTCTCTCTTCACCGTGTGTGTGTGTGCCCGACTCGCTCCTTTATCTTTATCTGTCTCTTTTCTCTTTCCTTCATTCTCTGTCTGACTCTTTAATTCTATTCCTTTCTCACATTCTCTGCCGCTTCTTCCATCTCCCTTTCTTTTATTTCTTTTAAAACACTTTTTCTTATGTGGAGATGTTGGAAATATTTACATCATGTTCGCATGTCATCATAAGAAAGAAGTGCTTTAAAGGAGAGAAAAAATAGATGAAAGAAACGGCAGAGAATATGAGAAAGGAAGAGAATTGAAGAACCGGACAGAGAGTGAAGGAAAGAGAAGAGATACATAGACATACACCGAAGAGGAGGGGGGAGCGGAATACAAGAACCGAGGGAGATGGGAAAGAGAAAAAATACGAGTACATGGGAGAGAGAGAGAAATAGGGAAGCGAGAGAGGGGGAAAGAAATATGGAAACGAACGAGAGGCATTTACACATTCTGGATGTTATTTTTTTTCTTTTAGAAAAGAGGAGTCGGCGTAATAAAAATCTAGAATATCTTAACCTTATATATGTGAAAGATAAGGAATATTATATTAAAAAATCCATGAATGCTAGAGACAATGGTTCTATCAGTGGCGTGCGCACTTTCTTTTGTGGTCCGTCCTCATTTTGCCATCTTTTCGTACGTCTGGCGTTCTTCTTTTTTTTTTTAAGTGCAGGCGAAAGGGGGTTATAACCCCCACCAATAACTCTCCTTGGGCGCGCCACATTAGCACGCAATATTAATTGGATATTTTCCATATCCAGTGTAGTTTCAAGAACTAGACAATGGATAATATCGAATTAACATTCCATACTAACATCACTTTAAACAATAAAAAATATATATATCACTCATCTTAGTAATAAGAATGAAATGATCATCCTAGGACTTTATAAAAAAAAATATTTTTAAATGCTACTTGTCTGTTGTTCATTATTCTTAACTGTGCCATTAAATTGATATACTCAACTAGTATTTTGTTTTGATATCACTAGTTCTCATGCAAAAGTTTCTTTTATTATTATTCTTAAGGCACCTATTGTTCCTGTCATGAAGACAAGAGAGAAATATTCAGAAGCTATTGTCGTGCAGAGAATTGTGAGGCATATGATTCGACTGAAGAAGGATTATTCTGTGCTTATTGTGGATATCTACCCACCAAGGATGCAAAAGGTAAGTGTGTGTTACATATTGTTATCTTAAACATGAATATTTGCATTTCCAAATCAATCAGTGATAAGAAATCTCACTTTCCGTAGACAATTTACCATGATAAAAGTATTCCTCCTGTTTGAAATTTGGACTTGCGAGTTAACAAATATAAATAGAAGAAGTCAAAGTTGAATTAATTTAAACTGTCTTCAGAATATATTTCCTTCGCTTCAACATTAGGTACATTTAAGGCTCAGATTTATTAAACTGCTTGACGCAACATCAATGTGGCATATCAAAAGGGGGTTGGTGGGGGTCACAACTTATAACCACCTCTTTTGCTCAGTATTCCTTAAAAAATGTTGAAAAAAAAAACATCAAAGGCAGAAAAAATGGCAAATTGAGGGCTCATTAATAAAAATAAGCATATGTACCCCTCCTCCTTTCGAAAATCCTGATAACTCATAACATCACTCACAATCTGAATAGCTTCTTATTGGATGACATAATGATCAGATCTTAACCCCCTCATACCTTTGATACCAGCTTTATAAATGAGACTTAGGTTAATTCAATATGCTTAACTGTTAAGGTTTGTAGTCTGTCTGTCTGTCTCTCTCTCTTTCAGTAGTGGAATTCTCTTGTGGAAAATTATTTTTATACTCATAGATGTTATAGATAAGGATATCATGTCAATTTTGCTGTTTAATTTTGCTTTTATACTGCTTAATGTGCAATAACTATATCTTGTCTCTTTTATTTTATTTTATCTATTTGTGCATATTACCTCTTTTTATGCTTCCTTTGAAAAGTGTCTGTAGCAATGCCTATTATCCTAATGACATGTGGAATATGCATTTTTAAGTCATAAAGTAATTTTGGCTCTAAATTTTTCCTACCACCTTTAAATACAAACTGTCATCCACAGATGGAAAATCCAGAATACACCACTCTAAATATTTTTTTGTGCAAGTGATAAATTATTTTAAGTAACTTAACTATACAAAAATAATGGCCAACACGAGAAACAGTCATGTATATTCTCTTTCACTTTCTTAATTGCTTGAGATATGGAATGGTATTTTTTTCTATTAACATACAAACTTTTATGCACATCAAAGACTTGGAAATTTAATTATTACAATGACATTTAGTCATGGAAAGTGGTAGAGGAGCAGAGAGAACTCTTTCTCCTCTTATTTGTTTTTCTTTTTGTTTCATCCTTTCTTTTCTCTTTTCTTTCCACTTGCTTTCTCTATTCAGCCTCTCTCTTTGTCAGAGCGAAATAGACTCCTTCCCTCACTCATGTCTTTTATTCCCTCTTCTCCTTTATCTCTCTCTCGCTCTCTGTGTCTCTCACTGGATTTATCATTTTTCTTCTCTCCAACACACACACATATGTATGAGAGTGTGTGTCTCATTTAGAGAGAGAGAAATATGTGTGTGTGTGTGTGTCATCTTCCCTTTCTCTCTCACTGCATTTCTTCCATTTTTCTTCTCTCCTAGAGGGAGACAGACAGAGAAATATGTGTGTGAGACAGTCATCCTTTCTCTGAAGGAACAGAAAAAGGAAAGAGAGAAGGAAGAAAAGAGTGAGAGAGAAGAGGAGAGTGATAGAGTGAGCCCTCAGTCTGCCTTTCTCTCTCCCTCTCAAATTTTCTATCCTTTTGTGAGGGAAAGAGAGGTGGTGGGATGGGAAGGAGAAAAGAGTGAGAGGGGGAGGGAAGAGAAGAAAAGAGAGATAAGTTATGAAGATTGATTGATTTAGTTTATTTTACTTCGCGTTTTGTGCCTCTTGGCTAATTTGCGAAGATGGGGATGAGTGATGAAATGATGAAATTGATGAAACAAACAAACAAACAACCAAGCCCGACCGGGATTCGAACCCGGGACCCTTGGCGTCGCAGCGCGATGTGCTAACCACTCGGCCACAGGGTCGGGCATAAGTTATGAAGAGTTTCCAATTGCAATTCATATACAAATTACATAATTTAAAACCATGCATTCTCTTCATCTGTTTTAGTCTCACATAAGTTCCTAATTATTATATTTTCAAAGCTCCAAGTAATGTTCCTCTGTGATAAAGTGTTGACTGTTTCACATTCATATTATATGATATAAACAGGAAAAATTAGTCTTGTATTTTTTAAATCAATTTTTTATGTATAGGATAAACGTTTATGAACAGAAAAGTAATATAAATGAACTAAATTGAGTATGCTATATCTTTAATCATTTTGTTTTGGCTTATAAGTATATTTCAGAATCTGTCTCCTCTATAGTTTTACAAAGAATATTATTGCTATTATATTTACACCACCTGGGTATGGTAATATTTTCCCAGTGCTAATTTAAATAAACCTTGAATGTTCTCTGTTTCATACCAGTAAATATGGTATTTGTTTTGTTTTACAGTAACTTCACATCAATATTTTCTTGGCCCTGTGCAAAGACATGCAACATAAAGGAGAAAGTGCTCTTGTGATGAGTTTCGGGTTCAAGTCTGGCCTGTATAGGAGTATTTTTGTGTACCCGTCTTCATGCATCAAAGGTAAGCGCATACAAACTTTAATTGCTGTAGTTGAGGGGAGGAACAGTGAAAGTAATATACTAAAGGTTTAGAAGTTGACAAGTTGGATTCTAAATATTTTGTAGTCATTAGTAAAATAGAAGAGCTGAATTCTTGGTTACTGTTGTTGTCTTTAATATGAGTGGTTCTTGGTTTGAACTCTTTGGAGTTCCAAAGTTCTGTATTAACCCAACATCATAACAGTTGGGGAGCTACATGCAATAAATAAAATACTGTGAGCTTGAACACCAGTAACAGTGCTGATGGTACACAATGTGTTAAGCACATATTATCCAATGAAAAGCTGTCTGTCTGGCAGGCCTTGACCCCTCAAAGGGATGTGGAGTCATGGAATTTAGTGTAGGTAAAAGGGAAGCAAATTGGTACAGGGATCTGCTTGAATGTCAAAGCATTGTGTTCTTGGGTCATGGCAGATATTAAATAAGTCAAATTTAATGTCAGTGTACAACAGCTATTTGAGGGCATTGTTCTACCATGTATTTTTTTCTTTTTTTGTGGGTTGATGCATAGTTAAGTCTCATTGCGAGAGAGAGATTGTTTTAATTGGATAATACTTGATCAGGAATAAATGTGATGTTTTGTAATTAAATTCAAGAAAAAAATATGATATTTATGCATGCTTCATTTATTTTCAGGAATTATCACCGTTTGGTAACAAAAGATTTTGAGAAAGAAGCACCCTATCTGGCACTATTAGTGGAAGGAATGTTGTCCCGGTAGCTGCAGATGCTAGAAAGTGCAGTATGCCACTTTACGAACATTTATCTATGCACTTGTTGACATATACTATAGTTTTGAATTAGACTACCCCAAAAGTTGTGCTACATGTATGGTATTAGTCCAGTATATGTATACTATTAGGCCATAAAGACAGACTGTCACCTCAAGTCATCTATCTTATGTGAGAAGTTCAAGGATTGAAAGCAGACTATGCATTAAGTACCAGTGTATCTGTGACAAACAATAAATGTTCTGTCTCAGGATCTTCTGTATCATTTTACTATGAATTGCACCTAAGTTTCTCTTATTGTTCATTAGCAACAATGGTGTGGTGATTGAAAATGGTATTCATAGTGTTTCTGTGTTTTATATTCATTTTAGGTTACAGGTTGTTGATTTTTTTCTGTTTAATGACAATGCTTCTTTACTCCTGCATCATTTATTTTTTGTTCATAATTGAATTTTTTTCCTATTTGGTTTATTCTTGTGATTGTTAATCTGCATGTATACACGATAAGGCATAAACATGTAGATTAAATGAGAAGAAAAATTGATTTACTTTCTTTTTTCAGCTATGATCTCTCATTTTGTGCAAAAGTTATTTTCAATATCTCCTGAAAGTGTCATTTCAGTTTCAATATTCAATTCAAAATTTGCACGTATAACCAACCATGAACTCACAAGGCCATGCCACTTTGAAGCAGAAAGGTGTGTTTATATGTGCACAAATGTGAACAAGCTCAATTTTTTAATTAAATGTAGCTTAGCACCCCCATTACCCTGCACTAGAGAAATTTACACTAAGCTCCCTCCGCCTAAAATATTACAGTACTGATAAATTATTTCGTTGTGTACTAAGAAGTGTTTTCAGCATGTTCTAAATGTGGGAAGTGTACTATAAATGATAAAATAATTTCTAGAATGCACTTAACACACTTGCAGAATATATAATATTGACAATATTCCTTTCCATCACTTTTTCAGCATATACAACACTTCTGAAGCACATTAAATGTGAAGTGCTTCAAGAGAGTGTTTGAAAAGTGAAATTTTTTTACAGTGGAGAAATGTATTGGAACTTTTCCCTTGCAGGTATGCAAGAAAAGAAAAAAATTGATGCATTTCAATGTGTCACTCTACACACTAAAGATGCATCAAATTTTTTGACTCCAACGACACGTTTAGGTGCATCAACCGAAATATCCACTTTAATGTGTCATTTGACACATTTATTTCGATGCATTTAGGTGCATCTTTCAGTTTGATGCATTTTTAATGTGTCATTGGAGTCAAAAAAATTACGCACTTTTGTGTGTCAATTGACACACTTTGAGTTCTGTGTGAAAGTTGTTGCTTTTTCCTCCTTCAATTGTCAAGTTAAATGTGACTCAACTGTATTTTTATTCTAGAAACTAAGTATGAGTACTGAATTGCGATGTATCTCATGTGTGCAAGAAGTGCTTTCAATGTGTTCTGAAAGTGTCGCTCAAGTATTTTCACAAGTGTTCCAAATGTGTAAAGTGTACCAGAAGTGATCAAAAGTAGTTTCTGCAGCACACTTCTTACACACTTTTGGGACACATTTACATTGGAAGCACTTCTGGCACACTTCCTGTACACTTCTTTTGCTGCACTTTTTGTACACTTCCTGTACATTTTGAAGCACTTCCTGTACACTATTGAAGCACTTCCTGTACACTTCTTGTGCACATTTAATGTGTACAAGAAGTGATCAAAAGTAGTTTCTAGGAAGTGTTCCAAAAATGTGCAGAAAGTGTATTTTTTTTTACAGTGTATTCTTACGTACAGAGTCTGCTTGGCTGAACATCATTTTCTTGCACCAGCCTGACACTGCGCTTCCTTCACCTCGTCTACACCTGGGGTGAAAAACTGTATCGAACTAAACGGGGCTCTTGTGTTTGGATTATTGAAGAGGCGCGCTTTCCCCACCAACACCCCCTCCCCGATTCAGACACCCGTACTGACCAGACATAATGAATGATGCAACACGCATTTTGCACACGCGCCGATAAAATCGGAGTTCTCCCCTATAGCACCTTGCTGGGGACGCAAGAAGTTGTGGACAAAGTGCAAGATATCAATTCCAACCGTTTTTGCTTTTCCATGCAACCTTCGAAAGGATCACTGGCTTTGTCCTGAAGGGAGATGGAGTGCTTCAACAACCCGATTTCTTCCTTCACATAACTGAAATTCTCACGGGGGGGTCAGCGACTCGTTCATAGCGAGCCGTCGTCGGTCCAGTCAGACTGCCGATTTGTTGTGGGTACCTCCGGCTGTATACCGACCTGTCGGTGGTCGTTCGGGAAAATGTATCGTGCCGGACCACGTGCACAGCTGTGCCATTAACTCTCGTTGTTTATTATTGCTGAAGATATCGGTTTCGGAGACGAAATCATTTCATGAATCAAATATATATATATATATATATATATATATATATATTAAATTGCCTGTACACTTTTTGGCACCATACATATAAATGTTTCTTTCCCTGGTAAACAGCCCTGTAAAATATTTGAACGGTTTGATTAAAGGAAATAAAAAAATATGTGTAAATAGGCTATACATTTTTCTGTTTCTGACACTGTACATATGAATCTGCTATGGAAATGTTTATTGAGTGTGTTAATGAAACTCTAATAATTTCAGTTACTTCTTTCCAGTGAAAATAAAACACTCTGGCTTAATTGAAACTTAAAATATTTTTCATAGTCTTTGTAGCCGAATTTTGGTGATTTTTTAAATAACAGTTTGCAAAATATCAGCCGCCATGTTTATTTACAGTTTAATGATAATTACACTATTTACGGTTTAACATGAATAGTATTTTGTACATTATTGTACCCAAAATGTTTGCCATTTTTGCCATTAAAATTCCTGAATTTCAAATCAAGAGAAATTTAAATGTGTTTACATATTACATTTGCTTTCCTATGAGCTGCAGTACATACACATTGTTTCCTTTCTTTCCCTTTCTTAAGAGCCCAATAAACGCCATTAGGCCTAAATGATTACGAGATTAATGTACTTTTACATAAAATGGTTCTGATATTTACAAAATCCTTATGTAGAGGAGAAGGTCTAAACATGGGCGAAGGTTTAAATATGGGTTTTGGAGTTATCAGCGCTCCCGGGTGCTGCAGCCTGGCAGAGGCTATGGGAACGGGTTATCTGTCAAGCACAAAGCTTGCGGCGCCAATTCGCAAGAGAAAGTGGTGGTTAGTTTCGGCCTTGGACGCTGTTATAGAATTGCGACCTCCGAAAACTTTTTGCAGGAATGTTTTAACTCAGGGTTTTCTGAATTCTCATCTGCTTTGTATAGGTTATGATATTAGCGGTACATAAAACAAATGTGGGCTTTTATAATGCCATGATTTGTTTGTGAAATATGTACCACAGAGAGTGAAAATAAATTGAAGAAGAAAAATAGCGTGATGGTCTAAATATGGGCTATGACATGACGTCTAATGTTGAGATCACATTTTCAACAAATATTTGGATGTTTTTCTTAATTTCGATTTTTCCCGTTCCACGTGATTTTCAAAACAACAGATTATTCATAAATATGAATTTTATAATGTTTTAGCGATAAATGAGTTTTTTTAAATTTTAATTGCTTTTTGTGATATTGCCACTAGTAGCTCATATTTAGACCACAACTTTGAAGTACATCATTTTACCATTTTTTGGAAATTGCTTTTTCTTGAAAAAAAATAGAGACCTTCTATGCTTTAGCATGCTATTACATTTAAGTATATATTTCATAGATATGCATTTTAAAGGCAGGTGCTTGATATATTAATTTTTTTCCTCCGAAAATGACAACATAAAAAGGGGGGCCCATATTTAGACCTTTTCCTCTAAATTATTCTATAAATAATTTCTTTAAAAGTCATTTAAAACAATCCACATTGGTGCAAACGCTCTTAAATCAGGCTAAAGCAGAGACCGCGACGCAATCCCCCGCCCCACCTTCCAAGTTCAAGTCCTGCTGGACATAGTCGATGACTTTATCATGGCGGCTGAACTACACACGCGAACCAAACCTTTCACTTCCTACTCACACCCTTAACGCCAGTGCAGACCGTCTTTTGTGCGCCATAGCTGGAAAAAAGTATAAAATAAGGAATTTCTGCTTGTTCACAAACTTCCAACACCGACCGCGACTTTCCTTTCACCCGAAGCGTAGCCATCGACGATAAAACAATGTCGCTTTGGGCAGGCATGCGGAAGATATAAAGGCATTCAGCCCGTGACGACGACGTGAGCTTATGGCGTCGGAAGAAGGCCACTGGAAAAATACGTTTCTTTGTAATATGAATGTATATTTACGTCAGGGAACGTTCTGTGCTGAAAAAGAGGCTCGTCTTGAAGATTGTGACGCTTTCATAAAACTTTATGCACTTAGTTAATCGCTAACAGAGGAGCGAATGAAACTCGTAAACACAGCTGTAATCCTGCATGTGTTTACGCTATTTTTCTTTGGTACTCAGTTGGAATAGGGAGTACGGTCTTTCACTGTTCCGTAAGACCTTCTGCATGCAATGGCGTACTAAGAGGGGGGCTGATGGGGCAACAGCCCTCTCCGAAGTTTTGAAAATATTTTTTTTTCAAACAAAGTAGTGAAGAATTGTGGAAATCCAGAGTGGTAAATACAACAGCAGTTAAAATAACCCCCGATTGACTTTTTTGAGAGTGGAAAGTTCTAAATAAACGAAATATCTTGTTGCGTATACCGTATACCGCAAAACAAAATCCTGCGTACGGCAATGTCTGTCGACGCCGCAGGCTCTACTCAGTCCTGATTTGATTTTTGTTACTTAGCGTCGCATTTCTTCCATTTTTGACTCATTTCGACGATGGAGATGAATGATGAAATTGATGCCAGGATTCGAACCAGGGACCATTGGCGTCCTAGAGCGCTATGCTAACCATTCCGTCACGGGTGTCGGCTCGACTCGCTCCCACGGCCGAAATTCCATTCTTTACAAAGCATTTTTGTCCAAGGTCATTTGAACTCAACTAGGACAATCATGCTGCATAATTGAATCGGTCACACGAACAACGTTGTGTGCAACAAGAATATTATTTTCACTAAACAGCAAAACAACAAGCCACGTAGGTTTCTATCTTTACGTTTTTCCCCAAATAGGAAGTTCCACGGTGCAGAAAACTCTACCATTGTTTATTGATTTGGTTTGTTTTACTTCGCCTTCCTGTCACTTTTGACTAACCGCGACATGACGGTGAGGTGACGATTTGATTAAAGTGAATGAGGGACACTCGCAAAGAACACCCATTACCAGGCCAGGATTCGAACCCGGGACCCATCCTAGCGCTCGGTGCTAACCACTCCGCCAGGCAGGTCGGCGGCTACTTATTGGTGTAAAAGTTCACAACTCCGGGGCACCTAAATTTCAACCACGTAATGAATTTCGTTGATTGATTGATTTGCTTTATTTTACTTCGCCTTTTTGTGCCACCACTTTTGGCTAATTTTCGAATATGGGGATGAGTGGTGACATGATGAAAGTGATGAATGGACACTCGCAAACGTCCATGCCCGGGCCAGGATTCGAACCCGGGACCCCTGGCGTCGTAGCATTGCCACGGGGCTGTTGAAACTATTGCACTGTGCCATGACGGCATACAGAGGACGTGGAGGTTGGGCCTACACATACTCCATCTCAACCATAGTGAAGGTGGTGTGATCAGCATCACGGTCCAACCGCCTTCATCTCTCAAGATACCCAAGAGGCTGAGTGAGATCCAGAGCCACTTACACATGAATGTAGAAAAATAACGTATTTGTTTGAAATGTCGAAACCTGTGTGGTTAAGCATAAAGAAACAAACAAAATGGATGGCCTTATCTAAATTTGGTAAAATTAAGAACAAGTTTTTTGGTAACTCTAAACAACAGTACTGGTAATACATCCTAAAGAAATATTAGTTATCAGGAACTATATTTGGTTATGAGAAATCCCATCTGGCGTTGTAGTCGAACCCTAAGCAAACGAAGGAAGTGGGAGTGATGCAATCAGATGCTTACCATGCGATCCTGCCCCTGCGTTGCCTAACTTTCCGGCGTTCTTCAACGCATTGTCGTCACTTTTATTCACCTGTGTTTGTGTCATTACGAAGGGTAAGACAGCATACGCAAAAGCACAGGAGTAATATTTTAACGTTGTTGAATGTGTTTTGAGAACGAAGCAAGTTAGGGGAGTTATACATGTGGCAACACGGGGCACTCGGGCACAAGCGAGACGAGAAAACAAATGAATGTCCATTATAGTTCGAGAGTTTGCCCATCTTTTTCTCGTCTTGGTTAAGTTGAATTTTCAAGAATTACGATTAGGCCTGCATAAGGCAATGGCAAAAGATATAGTAAAAATTAGCATCTCCAATGTCCTAAAAATATGTCGTGAAAGTTCCATTTCTTGCATCATTAAAAATACCTGACAAAATTATCGTGTCCACAGGGCGCTGGAAGTTCTGTCAAAAACGTCTGTTAGATTATTTAAATCATTTCTGAGCACCCCACTCTCTGACAACCGTTCTCTATGTCTACAGGCATGGCCGTAACTTGGGGCCTAATTTTGAGCGGGCAGAATCGAACTTGGGACTCAACTTTCAGGGGGGCAGGCGTGAAGTTTTCCAAACTAACTATACTGCTGGACAAAAAAAGCCGGACACTTGCATTTTTTGTGATAACGCAATGGGTCGATAAAAGTTCTGGTACAAGGGCTAACTAAATGTTGCAGAAACTGAATTAAGTACGAATGCATAAACAAAGTCCGAGCCTATGAATGGTGCATATGGTACTACATGATCTGCCGAACATTCTGTAATATACCTGCGAGCTGTTATTGCAATGCAGATGTCAAATATTAAAGTGTCCGGTTTTCATTGTCCAGCAGTATAAATAAATAATATGATGTAACTGTGGTATTTGCAAAATCACAAATATTACTCTTAATTATTTTGCTCAAGTCCCGTGAGGTTAACAAAGGTACTATTAACTTGAAAATTTTAATCAAACTCAAAATTTTGGGGGGCAAGTCTCCCCTTTACCTCCGCCAAGTTACGCCTATGTCCACGGGTCAAATAGAAGTGTATTGGACAATTACTGACCATGATGAAAGTACTGTAATGCAAATAGAACTAATTTACAGTACGCAATGTACTTACGTTTGCCTACACGCTGCTTAATGTCAGAACACAGCAATGGGATATCCGAAATAAACACTAGTTCTATGAACACTGGCGTTTGACACACTCATTGTATCACAGCACAAAGAAACAACACCAATTAATGCCCACTTTCAAAAATGCACTTTATACACGACGCATGACACGGTCGACCCGATGTTAGCGAGCGCAAAACGTTTTCTCTGAACGTAGCGTGTTCGCGGAAAGTGCCAAAGCAAGCGCTGGGAGACAGAACCATCTAGCGGACGCTTTCCGAACCACATCGCCACATCCTTCCGAGCGTTGAGACCCGGAACAAATTTCACGCGCCGAGTGTGACACATCTGCCATCTATCTGGGTCACGGGGAACTAATAGCTTTCATTCAGAACTTGACGCTAAAGATCTCAATTATAGACAAAGTAAGGAAAGTGCTCTCAATGGAACAAAAGGTTAACGCAATATTACAGAACCAATGGATACCCCCTGAAGTCTGAACTAACTAAAACTCAAGTAAAGCCAGAAAAATCAGGTTGCTAAATCTGCCAGCAGATGGTGCTGATATCAAGAGTGAAAACTGCGTATCGTAAAATCTCCCTGAAGACATCTACTTCCGCTTTCATTTAATGAACAAAAGCATTCAAAATAACAATAAATTCCTATCTCATATCTGGTTGGCTGAATTGAACAGTACTTTCAGATTTGGTGGGAGACAATCCCGACAATTTTCTATTACAAAGTTGATACTTTACAGAACACACGAAAGTTATACAAAGAAGATAATTATGTAACAGCGAAAAACCTATCCCTAATCCCTAAATAAGATATTGTGTAATGAATGGAACCAAGAATCATTTGAGGTGTAGCGAGATGCATAGATATTTCAAGGCAACGTGTCCACTCCTATTTTCACAAAATTTTCTCTTACATCCTGGCATTGTTGAGGATTTTAATTATAACGATGTTGGTGCAAGAGCTGTCAACTGCTTTGTTGTTATTTTGTTTGGATTCCTTAACATCACACTGGGTTAAGACAAACTGAATAGACAGGATGAACAATTAATTCATCCTTACAAAGTAAGGATGATTTTGGAAATGCATTATTGGATGTAACGTCACAGAATATATATATATATATATGCATGTGATAAAACGTACATAAGGTATATACAGTTGTATATGCTCATTTAATAAATACATTCACTAAATACTAAGATATAAGCTGACATTGCACAATCTTCCTACCCCGACACAAATTGGGGCTCGTCCGGGATACCCAACGAATACAATTATGTGACGTCTAGGAAAGGTATCGGGACTACACGAGTCTTGGCACTGTCTAGGATTCGTCTCGAGCTTTAGTGCTTATCTCGTTATCGGTCTCGTCTCGATTTATAAACACACAACTCACTCTCGCCTCTGTCTCCAAAGGCAAGTCGCAGTCTCTTTCCGAGTATCGAAATATAAGTATAAGTAACATATAAAGCAAGTCAGCACACAAACAGGGGCGCCGACTTGTAAAAAATTATTGAGGGGGGGGCTCTCACTGATTGATTTTCTCACTGAAATAAATTAATGAATGACTCCCTCCCTTCCTTTTTTAAGTTTTGGCCTCAGTGTTCGGAATCTCATAAAAGCCCATGAATTCCTCAAAAATATCAGAATTTTTATTCACAGTTCTAATGCAGAATATTAATTGTCCACGGATGGATATGTCACAAGTTTCGTCAACCATAAAAGCAAAATATTCCCGACTTTTAATATCTGCTACCACGGAGCGCAAAACAGATCTCCCTAATATATCAAGGATCTCGTTCTGAATGTCATGTGAGAACCATTTGTAGCCAGAACGTCCCATCCAGTACCCTAGTTCATGCACATCGTCTTTGAAACTATTTTTAGTAAACATTTTAACAATATTCATAATTATATACTTAGTATATAAAAAACTCAATATGCTGACCAAGGCAGAAATTTATTTTATTATAAAACATAAACTAAACGTAACGTTTCAACCTTCTAGCAAGGTCTTCTTCAGACTCTGCACCAAGTACAAATGTAACAAGATACAAAACAGGACGATATATATATAGTAATAAGTCATGTGTTTATGCTGTCTCTGGTCATAGCACCCCCCCCCCCCCAAAGTTGATGGTTTAGCGGTCTCAGCCTCGCAAAGTTGATGGTCTAGAACATTTCAAATGTGTATTTAAAGTTAAGTTCATGTGGCACAATTCAGAGTAAACTGTACAAGAGAAGCAAAATAATACATTAGATTCTCTTAAGCAAAATTATTTGTGGGGCTCTGCCCAGATCGACAACATTGGGGAGGCTCGAGCCCCCCAAAGCCCCATGGAGTCGGCGCCTATGCACACAGACTTTCACAGGGTGCAGATGTCATTAAGGCAAAAAACTTTCCTTAATAATGTTTATTTTTATTTAACGACTCGTTTCAACGAGAGGAGTCCTAGAAAAACTGGATTATTATCCGCAATATATATGCAATGACGGAGAACAGGTTCACAATTGTTACTAATGGAATAACCTCTCCATTATTGCAAACAAATATATTACTTTTCTTTAAATATTCTGGTATGTCTGAAGTAGCCTCAGAGAAAATTTAAATATTTCAATAAAATATCGACGGCTTGGATATTAAAATATGTTTTAGTTTCGATGTTACAGAGGTCTGTCTCATTCTCTGTCTCGTCTCCAAGGGTCTGGCTTCGTTTGCGCCTCGATTTCTACAAGACCAGCCCTAACGACTTCACGTGACGACCCTTAATTTCTGAACGAAGTAATAATTTTTAACAGTTTTTGCGCAAACTATGTGTCACAAATGTGTAAACCCGCATTAACATATCACTGTAGAGTCTTAATTGAAAAACAATCAAATATTACGTTTTGTTCAAATTTGAGTGTCTTCAACTTACGTCACACAAAAAGCACATGATGGACCCACCTTGCATATGTATACAACTTTTCTTAAGAATGAGTGTTACGCTTGTATATTTTTCAGAAACACATATGTCAGCGTGACATTATTTGTCAACTAATGGGCGTTCCCTACCCTTTATTAACCCACCTGCATTTACCAGTCTTGGATAATCAGACATAATATAAGTTATGTTCTGTCAACACACATCATTATTATAGTTCTTAACTGCAGAAATTCTTTCAAATTCGATGTTTGCAGTTTCCCCAGCAATTTGTTTCTTGTATTTGTTTTTCACTTGAGGAAATGTGTCAAGTGAAGTAATGCTCCTCAAAATATTTCGTTTCGGCAACTGGGATCAGCTACAAATGATGAATCAACAGAATTCAGATCCGTAATCATGAAGGCTGAAAATAGTTCGCTATACGTACGTTTGAAAACAAAGAGCATACATGCGTGGGCGCGTTCTCGTGTGAAGAACGTTGAAAAGATATCACGTGACATCCACACTACTAAGAAAGCGGTGTCAGACTTACCAAAGCGTAAGGAATGAAGTTTTGCGTGTTTCTATCTTGAAATCCAAATTCTTCTGAAAGGCTTTCTACTCTTCGGGCGAAATTTCGGTGTGTGTATGCCTTTCAGCATCCTCAAGCTGGAAGATTTGGGATGAAACTTGGCAAAAATGTGTTCGTGAGATGCATCTTTCCGCTTTCTTCTAAAAATTTTCTCCACTTTCTTCTCGTCTTGTAATTGCATGTACGAGGTGTGACAATTTAATTCCCGGAATGGCCGCAGCGTGTCGCTAGGGTGTTAAGTCAGGCAAAGTTTCGACATGTTCGAACTTGTGTTTACTCAGCCCCGTAGCTACTTTGGCGCCCTAGGCAGGATCGTGGTTAGGTGGCCCTTGCCACCACCACCAAACTCCGACATTTTATGTACTTAATACGATATTTACATCCTATACATTTTGAAAGGAGGAGACAAAGAAAAAACTCATTCGAAATTATGTAAGTTATATTTAAAGATTATTATTATTATTATATTCCTAGTTTCTACTTCTAATGTTTAAAAAGTATAGAATATTTCGGTTAAGTCTTAGTGTCTAAAGAACATATTTAAAAACGTACTATAATATTACTAATAATTTGGGAAACAGAAAACTCAAGCAGTGTTACCAGAATATAAGCCTACAAGTAAAATATGAAAGAAAAGGTTAAGAATAAATAAGTGCAGTATGTTCTCAGTAGAAAAAATTGTAATTTAAAATTATTCAACTCTGCTTTAATATTGTTGTAAGCGCTATATATTGCACATAATTGTAAGTAAAATTTACACAATATTTATAAAATCCGACTGATATCTCAGAAAGGAAACAATTATAATTTAACTTTTCTCGCTTTCATAGTCGCTGGTATTCTTTGTTGTCATCGTATTGCGATGTATGGCCTACCAATGATGTCGTTGTAAGCACAGGAAGTCGTACCAGGTCTTGTTATAAGAGGACATTGCCTCACTCTGATTTCAGTGGCGGTTCAAGAGGGGGTAGGAGGTGTATGCAACCGCTGAAAAAAGGGTAATTAAGTTATATGCTCCACAATGCAGTATTTAACTGTATATTAAATGTCGCGTACCGCTGATAATAGTTTTGCTCATCCCTTAGCGCAGCACGCTACCACGCCAGCGGTCCCAGGTTCAAATCCCGGCCTGGCCAATCCTCATCTACGCGAGTTGTCCAAAATAGCAGAAAAGCGAAGTAAAATAAACCAAACCAATCATGTTGTTTCCCATTGCAGCGACGAGAAGTTAGAAACACTTATGTCAAGTGTTCGCGCATGGAGCAGACGCTTGTGAACATGTGAGCGTGTGTGTCTGCCGTGGGAATTGAGGGCACTCCTTGGGAACCTTTCGGCAGCTCTGGGAATGTAGGCTGAGACAAGAAGAGTTTAACATCCTCGTTATTGCAGTGTTGAAAATGGGGGGGAGTACCTGTCGGAACCAACAATGACGTTTTCTGGATCAAGATCATTGCCCCTGAGGAGCTCCCCCCCTCTTCCCCCTTGCATACAATTGCATTTTACCCACGTATCAGCCGCTTAAACACCTTATCCACGGGAAAAGAATGGGGTTTGAAGCGACAGCTGAGAGGTGGGCGGGAAAAGGTGGGTGCTGATGATGGCGTTTTGGTTTAATAGGCCTGGGTGGTGAAGGGGGCCAATAATTATAATCTTAAAGAGCCAGTGGCGTATTTACACCTTTATTTGGGTGGCCAAGTTGTTTGTGTTGATTACAACCTGTTTCCAAACCTACAATTACGTTAGGACAGTCGTAATACAGGGTGCGGCAATGAATCGGGCGATTTTGCAACACTGGATATGGCTAATTGTTGCGTCATGGGTAACACGTGACTACCGCCATCTTGCAAAGCCTGTTCTACCATTTAGTTAACATTGCATACATGGGCACAGCTCCGAATTCGCTGTAAAAGCGAATTGCTAAAACAATATCGGAGTTTTCCCGCTCTTGTCCCTGGATAAAGAACCTCGCACACTGAGACGCGGGGAAACACGAAAAAATCCGGTAACAGAACTTCTGTCGTCTGCTTCCATTGAAATCAAATAGTGTAACGCTTACTACCGACGCACGGAACTTCCGGCTAGAAGTCTGCAGCTTATCTTGAGGGTTATGGCCCACTGAGACGCCTGAAGCGAAACGGTTCCGTTCTGTTGCCGCGCTTCCGGCATCTCAGTGCGCGCCAAGCTTAAAGCGGCTCCGAGACTCACCCAGCCTCAAATCAATGGCTACCTGGGGGTAAAGGAGGCCGGAGCAATGTGCTGATCACATCACCTCCAAAATGGCCGAGATCGGAAATCCCCTAAATGTGCCTTCATGGAACGATGCTATATGCACTGGGAATTTATCTTTTACAACGGGGGATATTCCTTGGCCCGCCAGATCACC
Organism: Lepisma saccharinum; assembly: GCF_977018435.1. Classification (NCBI taxonomy): domain Eukaryota; kingdom Metazoa; phylum Arthropoda; class Insecta; order Zygentoma; family Lepismatidae; genus Lepisma; species Lepisma saccharinum. Next base: position 68,014,695 of record NC_139240.1, read on the forward strand.
GGATCTGTCCGCGTGTGATTACATATTTTCTTTGGGAGTAATCGAAAGGAAAATTCTTCCAACCAACCCTCAATGAACTTTAAGACACGATCCGGGAGGAAGTGGCTCAAATTCCTACCTTATTGATAAGAGTGTCTGGAATGAAATGGAGGTCACCGTAGGAATGTCATTTTCAAATAAATCGCAACGTGTAAACTATATTGTGATTTCTTCTTAAGTCACTTAATTAGTTCATTCTGTCTTAATCATGTATGTTTTGTATGTACCGGATGTTCAAAATTAAAGTTACCCAACTCAGAGCCCTCTGTAGTCTGTTTGAGGCATCGTAGAATTCTGAAATTTGGTGAATCCACTATGCAAACCATGGGGAAGAGGGTGGCGATAAAAAAAAATAGTTCAATTTTCCGCCACCAGGTTGAAATGTGGCGCTGTACTTCCATGATGGGTTGTAATAATGACGTAAACTGCTCCAATTGGTTATGGATTTGCCCTTACCTTGCAATCTTGCAATAAATGAGAGATAATTTGCTCGCAACTTTCAGCCACTAACAAATGTCTTTCTAATTAATAACTCAGTTAAATCACTTAACGTGATTATTTGTTCAACCCATCATAGAAGTACAGCGCCACATTTCAACCTGGTGGTGGAAAATTGAACTTTTTCTTTTTCATCGCCATCCTCTTCCCCATGGTCCGCATAGTGGATTCACCCAATTTCAGAGTTCTACGATGCCTCAAACAGGCTACAGAGGGCTCTGAGTTGGGTAACTTTAATTCTGGCCACCCGGTATTATGCATTATTTGACTTTAACTGTGGACTATTTAAAACCACCCGATTCATTGCAGCACCCTTTATGCGGCAATGAAGGTGGTTCCAAGAAATGGCTACAAGTTTATCACGATCATCGCATCTCCAAGTCGTAGGTCCAAAGTAATTTCTGTAATCCCGTTGGTCAAGGGTAGGAACTTCAATGCACGATACTTTGCTATCATCGTCCGAAGCCAAGAATTTGCCTGGACGAAATCGTGTCCATTGCTCAACCATAACGGAACAAGGCAACGTTCCAAAGGAATAAGGGGTAACAGAACACAATGCTTAGATAATAACAGTCCGATAATTGTAGTGGAAAAATATCTCCGGTTTTTCTTGGTTCGCGTTACAAAGGCCTACAGGCTCTTTACATTGGACTTACCGGCAGTTTTATTTTTAGTGTCTAGAACTAGACTTTTATATATATATTAATATATCAATATTAATTTATGACTTGATTTAGTTTATTTCACTTCGCGTTTTGGCTAATTTGCGAAGATGGGGATGAGTGATGAAATGATGAAATTGATGAATGGACGTTCACAAACAACCAAGCCAGAGCGGGATTCGATCCCGGGACCCTTGGCATCGCAGCGCGATCTGCTAACCACTCGGCCACAGGGTCCGGCTATTAATTTATGAATAATGTATGAAAATATATAAATAAAAGCTAATAAATGCTTTGTATAAGGTTATATGTTAATTACCGGAAGGTATATAGTGTATAAAAGGATAATAATTAATGTTTATAATATTGAAAATAAGGGCATAATGTTGTTTATACGATATGAATGGAGGTAACGAACAACGGTAAAGGTACAATTATGACTTAAAGCAAAACTGGGACCGAACCTAGGATATTTTTACACATTATTCACAAATAATTAATATTCATATATTTATATATTACTCACTAGCTGATTACCCGACGTTGCCAGGGTATTTATTTATCCCAATCTTCAATTAAAGTTATCGGTGTGAGACACTACGCAGTACCTAATAGACTGCTCCTGTGACTTGTTGATTGTGATCGAGAAAGCAAGTCTCTCTCAAATGTCATCGTGAATGTCACCAATTAGCCTAGCGACTTCGAAAACTATGGATTGAACACTAATCTAGGTCATTTGTGGCATTTTCTTTTTCACCCCTCTCACCCCCCCATGCCGATAGGTGATGAACTTGGAGTTGAACGGGATTGGGAGTGTCACTATTCATCTTAGAGACCCCGAAAACTATGGATTCCACACTAATATCGGTCGTTTTCGATTATTTTTACGTGTCACCCCTTCCCCACCTCCACCCGTAGGGGTGCCAGGGGTGTATCACCCCCACAGTATTTCTTTCCAGATTGTAAGTCACATGTGTACCAAGTTTGGTTGAAATTCCTCCAGGCATTCCAGAGTTATGCGGGAACAAACATACATACATACACACATACATACATCCATTTTTATATATATATAGATAAATTATTCATGAGAAGGCAATGATTTAGTTCTAAAACTTGTAATTTAGTTCTAAACATTAAAAATAAAACTGCCGTTAAGTTGGTCCAATGCTACTTACGGTCACTGCAACAGACAGTTTAGTTGTTCCTAGTAGGACAAATTACAGGCAAAACCCTGTATTGCATGTAGTAATCAATAAATCAATCAAATAAAGCTTACAGTTTAAATGTGAAAGTTTCCTTGGGATATTAGTGAAATGGCCTCTGGAAATATACCCAAAACATTGTTTGATTCGTTCGATTTATTTTCGCTTTTCTGCCACATTTGGCTAATCGCGAAGATGAGGATGAGTCATGAAATTGATGAACTGACACTGGAACTGGATTCGAACCTGGGACCCCTGATGTTGTAGCACGCTGTGCTCAACACTTCGGCACGTAGTCGGGCTCCAAAGTTTGAAGTGTTATTTAGTATATATATATATATATATATATATATATATATATATATATATATATATATATATATATATATATATATACAGGGTGATTGGTAATTTGACCTATTCCTGGAAAGGGGTAATACTAGAGCACATTTGCAACAAATTTGACCCTATGCACCGGGGTTCGGAAATCAATGGGTATCGAGTTATTGCCGTTTGTAGATTTTTGTGAAATATTCCGACTTGCGACCAAAAAATTAATAATTGTGAAAAAAACTACTACACCCTGGACACTTAATCGACACGTTGCTAACAGCTGACGAATGAGTGACTACTGGGGAAAAAATTCATGCCCATAATTCCCATGCCCACAGAAAGAAACCGTCATTGGTGCACACGTCATGAAGAAATTTGGAAATTATCGTTTAAATCGAAGAGGATTACTCAAAAAATTGGTAACACACTTAGCGTAAAAATTACGGAAAAAACTTCCTCGTTTCATAAGCTCTCCAAAAATATACAAATGTTGTCAAGTGGCACACTGGTTGGGGGAAAAATCTGAATAAAAAGCGGAGAAGGCGCGTTGTAGACTTCTTTGTAAAGTGAAAAGAAGTTGTCGGTTGTGAGAAATAAAGGAACGAAAATGAGTGAAATAATAATGTTATTTACCATTCTCATGATTCCAGGTTGTCAGAATTAACTGTTACAAAATCTACAAATCCTGTTAAAATTGCCTCCCCCGGTTATTACGTATGCAAGCATTTTGATATTAACTTTTGCACGTCTCGTTCAAGAAATGGCATTAAATGTTAGGGGGATTATTATTTTTATAAATTGTGTCGTGTGATCTCTCACCTGTAATTATTAGAATTTTGAAAACTGTGAAACCATTTATTCTTTGGATGAAATGGTAGAATATAACGATGTTCCTATATTTTTCTCTCAATGTTTTCGATCCAATGCATTTTTACCTTGATTATTCTGTTCGAATACTAACTAAATTAACTTTGTTTATGTTCTTAACAATAAAAGTAACAAACGCTCGGCTTTCTTGTATCTTTAAATGAACGATATCAATTTCAAGGGGGGCGGTCCGCCCATGAACATCACCTTCATTATGGACAATATCGAGAATGTGTAACCTCGAATCCGAAACCTTCTATGGGCCCTCAAAGCAGAGTGTAATACACTTTACTTTTCACCTTTATGTGTAAGCATATCCGCGCTTATTTTCTGAATGTGGTAGCGTTGATTTAAACCCTAAATATATACAGCGTGTCCGAGACGAAACGTCCTAATTTGAAACACTTATACTGAACATAATAAACAACCAAGACAATTTTGTTAGGTGGTATATGGTAGATTAGCTGTGGAAATTTTAATTATGTAATGTATTAGCAAGATCATTTTCATTGCAGGTGCTGAAAACCGAAAAAGAAGAAAATTACAACGAATGCTGAAAAAGCACCAACCACGTGGTGGTATGCAGACATTACTGACATTACTCCCCTGGATTTCTTCCTGTGGGGGTACGTTAAGACATAGTCTATGCAACAAAAGTGACAACTGTGGAACAGCTTCGTGAGAGGATTAGAACTGCTATTGAGACAGTTACGCCACAGATGCTACAGGCTACCTGGTGTGAAATCGAGTATCGATTATACATCCTCCGTGCCACTCGTGGGGCACATGCAGAAATGGTGTCATTGCACAAACAAAACTTCATAACTATGTGTATCCATTGTTGTATCAATCTTCTTTATGCATCGAATACATGTCGTATTACAGACAGTTCAAATTAGGGTGTTTCGTCTCGGACACCCTTATTTAATCAAAATGCTGTGTTTGTCAGCTAATACCTCTAGTTACTCGATAAAAAGTTAAAACCAAACCATTCTACTACATAACTATTCTTCCGCTAATGCGTAACAATCCCTAAGATTGTATGTTTAGAATGACACGAATGACACAACAACAATTACTATAACCTTGAAGGGTTGCAGTAGGTTCTTTCGTATTAGAAGCATGATCAGAAATCGTGGAATCGTGAAGTTTTACCTCCTCGTTTCCATACCATGCAAATTATAGCCATCCACTTTCTCCCGTTCTACTTAGTGACAATATGTTCTTTTCTCTGATCTAATTTACTTCGGAAACTTTCTGTGTTCAAAAACCCATCCGCAACGTTCATTGTTTATGGTATTATTTATTGTTCGTGTGTCGCCTCAACGTAGTTAAGAGAAACGAAATGTACAGTGGTGGAAATAAATTCTTCCCCCATAAGACTACAGGTATTAAGGTTCTGTGGGGAAGTACTTTTTCTCATGACTGTATGCACATGTGAAGTCAGAAGCTAATCCGAGAATTTCCGGAATTGAATTTAAAACATTATCTGCTTGGGGTGTGGGTGGGGAGGCTACAAAGAATGAATGAAACGAAAAGTTTTGGTGCGTCAACACTTAGGCTACTTGTACCTATTACATTACACGGGGCCAAGTTCCTCATGTTAGCTAAAACCAAAACCTGTCTCTCAGGATTTTTAGATTCTAAAAAGTGTGCTTTTTGGTTCCTAAAATAGGCTCTAAAAACCCTAAAATAAGCTCTAAAAATCCTAAAATAGGTTCTAAAAATCCTAAAATAGGCTCTAAAAACCCTAAAATAGGTTCTAAAAATCCTAAAATAGGCTCTAAAAATCCTAAAATAGGTTCTAAAAATCCTAAAATAGGCTCTAAAAATCCTAAAATAGGTTCTAAAAATCCTAAAATAGGCTCTAAAAATCCTAAAATAGGTTCTAAAAATCCTAAAATAGGTTCTAAAAATCCTAAAATAGGCTCTAAAAACCCTAAAATAGGCTCTAAAAACCCTAAAACAGGTCCTAAAAATCCTAAAATAGGCTCTAAAAATCCTAAAATAGGCTCTAAAAACCCTAAAATAGGCTCTAAAAATCCTAAAATAGGCTCTAAAAATCCTAAAATAGGCTCTAAAAACCCTAAAACAGGTCCTAAAAATCGTACGTTATGCTCAAAAAATCTTGAAGTAGGTTAAAACAAAAATTAAAATAGTTCAAAATGCCTGAAAAATGCTGATTAGATATAGTGTCACCGATAATGAAAATGGGACACCTATATCCTGAAATACGCACTACCTTGCATAACGTTATGCGTGTTGCCTAACCCTACGGCGATGGCAGAGCTTACCATTGGAAATTTGCTATTAAAATCCACTCTTCGCCGTATAGTTAGGCAACAATCTTTTCCATGTTATCCACAGTGAAACTCCGCAAATTTGTCTGTGAGGATCATCTTATATCCTGAAAATAATCTTTCAACAAAAACATAGTCAGTGGTGCAAACTGCAATGCTGAAATGTTAGTTTCCAAGGCGTGAATGCCAGGAAGCACGGAAGTGACGCGAAAGTGAGCAAGACCACACAGATCAGACCACTTTGGATTGTACAATAACAGTGGCACCAGACATTTTGCTTTGTTTAGAGCTTTGAAAAATCACCATGGACTTGGAGGAAGGGAAATCGACAGACAGTACATTTCAAAGACGTTCGTCATTGAATTTTTGTTTCGCGACAAATGCCTCTGTGTGACATAAAAATCCTGTAAAAACCTTAAAAAATATATAAAAGGCTTGATTTAGGCGCACAAACCCAAAATAGGTTCTAACAAGCAAAATAGTTTTTTTAGGCACTATAAAAAACTTCCTCAGTTGTTGCGTGTTTTAAAGAAACGCTGACATAACTTATTATTTCTTACATACCTGTAAAGGAAAATAACAGGTTAAAATACGAGGTCTACTTATAACCTGAGGCTGTAGAGGGGCACTTAGCACGTATAAGGACATAGCACAGGAAACACACAGCCCTACTGAGTATTATATACTGGCTCTAGTTCCAGACGCCACACCATCGCTGGCATACGTCGTTACAGTTATTGCGGTGCACTACGTTGAAGTGAGGTTGACGTTTGGTCGCCTCCTACGAAAGTCACCTCTTCACGCCCCTCAAAAAATGAAAATTTTTCAACTATTCTATTTTTTAATGTTCTTGGTCGAATTATAAAATTGAAGGCCTCTATTCAGAGGTGCCAACTTCATATAAATATGGGGGGAGGGGGGGAGCAAGATTGTCAAAAATATAATGTTTTTCTTTTTTATGTATAATGTATAAACTTCTTGGAACTGCCTCCCATAAAGTCGGCGCACACGCATTAATACCAAACTTCAAAAACTTGAGATGCAGTGGATTGAAATGTGTTGGTATTTTGTATTTGCACTTTTGTTATTTCGAAAAATGTATTTCATTTCAAAACATACCTTAAGCTAAACGTTACGTTTCAACCTTGTAGCGAGGTCTTCTTCAGACTCTGTAGCAAATACAAGTGAAATAAGGTACAAAACAGGAAGACATATATACACACAGTATCACGGTTTTCCTCAGACTTAAAACCAAACTTAATGATACTAATATAGTTTGGTTTCAAATTATAATAATTATGTAGTAATACTCTTGTGTCTGGAGGGGAGTTATTTTTGTGTATATATAAATATCTTCCTGTTTTGTATCTTATTTTATTTGTATTTGGTACAGAGTCTGAAGAAGACCTTGCTAGAAGGTTGAAACGTAACATTTAGTTTTATGTTTTGAAATAAAATAAATTCGGCCTTGGTCAGCATATTGGATTTTTGGTTATCATGGAAACAAGGCTTAATGGTTTTGTTATTTAGCAGAAAACGCACTACGTGTGCTGACCAAGGCAGTCTATATTTCTGTAAGAAAAAAAACTTAACAACAGGATGTTTGAATCCTTAATTAGGGTCTTCCTCAGACTTGAAACCTAAGTATATTATTATTATTTTTATTACTGCTATTATTATTATAATTTGAAACCAAACTAAATTATAAACTTAATAATAATAATAGGTATTATAACTATTAAGTTTGGTATTAAGTCTGAGGAAAATCGTCATAGAGGGTTGAAACGTCACGTTGTTAAGTGTTTTTTCTTACAGAAATATAGACTGCCTTGGTCAGCATATGTAGTATTTTCTTTCTGTCATGGAAGCAAGGTTTAATCGATGTTATCATTGTTATTTTGGCTAATCACAATGATGAGTAATGAATAGATAAAATTGATGAAGGGACGCCCACAAAAAAAAAAAACTGTAAGCGCATCGAACAGTGGAAGCTTACAAGGTCCGTGCTTGTTGCAACATCACGCCGCCTTTTGTGACCGACCGGAAGTTGGAGTCGTCATCAACTGTCACGCCGGTAGCATTGAAGGTCGTAATCGCGGATGACCACAAAACATGTTCATCACGAAAGCGTCCAGTATTCAGAGGCCTGCTATCGCAGTAAAGGCGCTAAGCACTGGATTTTCTTTCCTACACGTGCAACATGTATTCCCACCACAACAGTGGAGTAGCCAGAATTTTTCCCGAAAGGGCTCAGCTTTCGATTAAAATACTATGTTTGGGAATTGTTAGGAAAAAATAATATTGAAATTGCAGCTTGCAATGTACAATACTTGTCACTTTGCATATAGGTGGGTTAGGAGGACACCTTGCCGCCCCTCTCCAGAGATATATGGAAAACGTTAATGGTGAAATTGTGGCAATGTTTCATTACAAATAATATTGTTTTGTGCGATTTACAGGTTGTCAGTTACAGCAACTGCCATGTCCAACATAATAACGCGAAAATTTTTCACAGGAGACATGGCATGTTGACTACCGTAACATCCCATGTGCGGGATGGAAACATTTTAATCGAATTAATTAATTAATTATCGAAATTTCCAGATACGGTGAAAAATCTTGATTTGTATACACTATTTCTCCTTCAAATGTTTGTTTTTTGCACTTTTGGAAGTGCAAGAAATTTCGGACATTTTCAGTGCAGAAAATATCAAGAATTAATCTCTTTTAAATAATATGCTTTGGGATTTCGAGATTATTGAAAGCCGGGAATCCCGATGTGGGGATCTGACCTTGATAATTCACACCCCGTCATTTTGAATTACAGTAAAACCTCGTTAATCCGGACTAATGGGGAGATAAGTTGACCGGTTTAACGAAAGTCCGGATTAACTGAAATAACCTAAAAGAACAGTAGAAAGTGCATTAAAACTCCGTTCATAGCAACAAAACACGTTTATTATGGTGTATTTAAAGGGCATAGGCCGAAATACACTATACAGTACAGTACAAGGTCTGCGGGAAACAGAATTTCATCAGTGGTTGACTGCCTTTTCCTTGGGAAGTTCTCTTGTTGACTTCTAGCCACATTTAAAACCTTGCATTCTTTTTTCTTGCCTGTCCGGATTAAGCTAAGTCCGGCTTATCGGGGTACGGATTAACGAGGTTTTACTGTATTACTTTTTTTACAGTAGCCTTCGGCACATAAAAATATTGATAGGAGGGTTTGATATCAGTGCATTGTGAAAAAAGTACAAAAATACAAAGAACTCTTCATCAACATAGAGATATTTTTGGAAAGGAAGAAAGGTGAATCCAGTTTCTAACTAAATAGTAGGCTGGAGTCTGAACTTGTGCACAACATCAAAGTATTTTATTTCAATTTGAATTCCGTGATTTGTAAGTAAGTAATAATAATAGTAGCAATAATTATAATGTTAAAAGTTTCTATAACTAAAGGGCAAGATATGTGATATGAAATCTTACTCCCCCCCTCCTGCGGACGCCCTTGAATGGTTAAATCCCCATAGCATGCAATGTTAAAAAGTCTCGACCTGCACATCACACTAAAAAAAGTAACGCATTCCTACCTCAGATTTTGAACCTTTAGAGAGTTCTCCTTCATCACCAGTTCCTTCTCGTTCAAATGTTCTTCCACTTTAGCGTCAGTCTTTTTTCTACTTTCTTTCTTCTTGCCCCTCTTTCTAGAGTATCGGTTTCTTGGTTTCCAGGTTCTCCTTTCCATGGTAATTAGTATCGTGACACCGTGTAGGAACCTTCGCAACACTTTCAGCATCGTATTTCCAACGAAAGCCACTCCATTGCCCTTAATCTTGGTGCGTCTGTTATTTTTCTCACTAGATGGCACTCGCATTAAGAAAACAAAATCATAGCTAAAATCTAGTCGCTGTCAGTTTGATGTTCGAAAAAGTCTAAAGCATTTAATTTTGCTTTATTCATTCTACAAGTGGTATGAGTGTGGTTTCATCATACTTTCTATTAAGTCGGATATCTTAATGTTCAAGTAAAGCTTCTAAGGCTTGTGATTATAATTTGCATTGATCAGTGAAGCCTGGCAATGCGTTGAAGTGCAAAGTTGGTAACATCTGTACGCGACAACCATGTTGAGTGCAATATGGAATGTACGATGCAAGTGTTGCCAATTTTGTTGAAAAGGGCGAAGCGATGCAGACCGCTTCAAAAGCGCAAGTAAGGACACGTATTGTTTCGAGTACAACACAACTTTACACAACACTCGAGACACTTGGATTCCTCCTGTGGGACACTTCCAATTCCAGGACTACCAATAGTCGCACTTTTACTCCGGGCGTATACCTTTGCGATGCGGTATCGTCAAACGCACACAGCACCACGTCGGTGCCGAAAATGACAGAACACTGGCATCACACTTCACAGCAGTTAGAGACGCTAACAACAGGATGGACGAATGAATCAGCCCTTTCGGAAAGCACCTGGCCTTTTCCTGCGAAACATAACCAGTACGGTACGTTCAATAAACGCACGGATATCACGTGACTTCCGGTTTCGCACACACTTCTGATTGACAACCGAAGAATGCAATTATTGCTGTCATATGCTATTAGCTAGGGCAGGAGACTGACAAGAACCACCCTCGTGTCGCTAGTGTGAGACCCCTCTGACTGAGCACAAGTCCTCACGGACCGACCAATGAGATCCATTCCTTCTCCCAGCATATAATTTTGTTTTCCACGTCAAACTATTTCCCCCCTCCACTGTTACAGGAGGAAACATGCCATGATTTAACTCATTGTGGGCGTATCCGTGTGTCGTAGCTTGCAAGGACATAGTCCAACGTGGCACAGCAAAGCTTGATTTTGTAAGCAAGGAAAATATGTGATACAAAGTAATTTACTTCTAGTCGCAAACCAAATTCAACAAAAGCTGAAGAAACATTCTGTAAACGCAACTGTTTATATTTTGTCTGTTGGAATCACATGAGCATTCCAGGAATTTTAACACGAAACTATAATAAATGCTGATTATTTTAAATATTATACCTTTTGTTTACTAATGTAATGTTGTGAAAACCCACAAATAGTCCAATCATTAATCATGTGCAGGAGTGGTATTTATAGGGCCTTTGAACTTTGGTCAAATTGAGCACTGTGATGATACGTATGATTTGATAGAAGTAGATGAGTGATTAACATAATCTTTCATACCTTGTCGTCCGGAACTGGAACCCAAGACCTCTTGATTTCCAACATTCTTTGATAACCCCATGGGTACCTGCGAAGCATTGTCGGGACAAATAAAGTAAAGCAGATTCTCCATGCGTCTTATTGGTGAACATTTAAGGTAAGAGGATAATGGGTTGTTTGGGATATATTCAGTGGTGGATTAACAACCTTCTCTCATGGGAAACGGATTTTTTTTTTTTAAATGTGCCAACGGCTCACCGTAATGTTCATATCATATCAAATGTTAGTTCTAGACATCTCTAGGAGGACGACACTTAATTTTAGAGATGAAGAGTCATATGTTCCTTTGGTCAACACCTCTACCCACGAATAAGGGAGAAGTGATGTATTATACCAGGAGTCTGCGTAGCATGCGAACGAAAACAACTCTTCACTGTAATTCGCAAGTAGTGACTCGAGAGGGCCCGACGAATAAAGGCGCGAGAGGGAAAGGGATTGCATGGAGGGGGTAAAGCAGCTGTTTGCAGCAACGCGCACTGCTTTATTTCTCCACACACTCCTAGGACCATAAGCATTTTGTCTTTTCGCGTATCCCTAGATACAGAATCATAGCACAGTAAACATGCAGTCCAAACGCAGAGAGTATTTCCTTCCTTGTAAGTATAGTCATTATTGGTTGATTGATTGATTTATTTTACTTCGACTTTGTTATTTTCAGCTACTTGAGAACATGGGCGTCCGGAAGGGGGGGGCAAGGGGGGCCGTGGCCCCCCCTGGAAAACGAAAGTCAACCAAAATTTACATATTTCACACATATAATTTAATTTCAGCCACAATAATGTGTGTTAATTAGTGCACGAACATGATAAATTCAAATTTAAGCAATGTTTTATGAGGGATGAACACTATTATTGGGAAAAATATGCCATGTTGCCCCCCCTGGAAAAATATACCATCCTTGCCCCTCCCTGGAAAAAATCCTGCGGACGTCCATGCTTGAGAAGAAGTGACTGTGACAGAACACGAGTGCCACAAAGGATTATGTGAGTCTAGGCGCCAGGGCCTCATTAGTCTGCAACAATGCAGTCCAGAGTGTTGTTCTAATGGTGGTGCTACGGTTTTGATTTTCTACAAAACATGGCGGGTACATGTATCTTTGTGAACGATTGTACTACAAGAGAAATAGTTGTTTATGTAATCAGTACAGCCAGAAGAATTGGCATGTTCCCAGTAAATATAATGCATCAACTGACGACATCTGTTGGCAAACGCTGTAATTAAGATTCTGAGAACATTTTTTCCCTCACGCCTAAACGTAGAAAGGAAAGACAATGGGAGAAAATAGTGAAGAAATGATTTTTTTTACAAAAAGCTGTAATTAGTAATTACACTAATAATATTGTAGTTGCAAAAATAATGAATTTAGGGCCTCTCAAGAAAGAGAGACATGAGGAAACTGACGCGAGATGGCGAGGAAGGAAAAGGCAACCCAAACTGTGATTTTCAAAGCTCTGGCTTATCTCAGGAAGTGAATTAAACGGTTCACAGTCAAATTAAACTGTGCCTTGTCAAGTTATGACACAAGTCATAACTTTTTGGTCGCCCTTCTTCGATATTGTCAACTCTTGTTTTCTCTCCCATTCGTGCCACATGGCCTGCTCACCTAACTCTTCTTGATTTAATTATTTTAATAATATCTGCATACAGTGTGTTACGTGTCCATAGGAGCGATAAAAGGAAAATGTTTGACTTAGACAATAACAGATGGCAGCACCAGTGACAAGAGACAAATCTAATTCTAACAAAGTAGAAAGGTGTAAATGATGATTAAAACAAAGATGGAAAATTAGATAATTACAATGAATCATTGAATCAAGTCCAATATGCAACAATGAATTAAAAGAATATAGGAAAATGTGAAAGATAGTTGACAAGTACACTTACGATATGTATAAAAAATCAAAGAAGATTGAGAACCGATTTTGGTTGCTAACTTGCCATCATCTTTTATATTTTTGTATGTTGTTAGAATTAGTTTTGTCCCTTGTCACTCGTGCTGCCATCTGTTATTGTCCAAGTCAAACATTTTCCTTTTATCGCTCCAAATGTCCACGTAACAAGTGGTGACAATTACCAGAGGTTAACAGTTTCTCAAAGAATACTGAAGAAGCACGGGAAAAAGTATCCGCAAGTGGAGTAACCCTTTGTAACCAACACAAGCATCATCTTCAGATACAGCGCAACAATAACCTTCCAGATGAGACAGTGAATTATTGCAGAGTAAGGAAGTGGTAGTCAGTTCATTGCCATACGAAATTGCAAACAAGGTTCCCATTGTTTAAGCAGACGTGCGGCAAAGGATCAATAATGGCGTGATAGGAATTAGCAAAGGATGGGCTGGTTCTACTTGAAGGGAGGCCTTCCGAAGATGTTAGGCGCGGCGGTAAATCATGTTTTCCTTTTGCACCAGCTGAAGCGTGGTTCTTTTGGTGGATGCCTTCCTTCCGTTCCGTTATTAGGGCACCTGGAGAAGTACTCTTCACGTTTCTGTGGTCAACGGACGGAACCGAGCAGACAAGGGCAATGCCTCACGGATACAAACGGTTATAGGTCGCTTACCCAACTCCTATGAGCATGAGGACAGACGATTTTGAAGACATTTGTTGTGCCTGATCTATTTAAATTCTTCATTTTAAGTCCACATTATGCACAGATTTGTTTGCAGGATTCTTGCTGGGAAACATGATGGTAAGAGATCTGTAGGAAGACCAAGACGAAGATGGAGGGATGACGTTAAGATGGACCTAAAGGAAATCGGTAAGGATGGAAAAGATTGGATTGATCTTGCCCAGGATAGGGACAGATGGAAGGCTTGCGTTGCTGCAGCCATAAACCTTCGGGTTTAAGAAGGCTAATCTGACTTTATGCACAGATAGGGTAATCAAGACTGGACCTATAGTTTACAGTGGGATCCGTACCACTGTGCCTCCACCGGGTGTAGAAACTGCCTGATCAAAGACCTGGAGATCATGACCAACCCTCAGCATCAAGATTCCTATTTTCTTTCCTACCTCTTAAATTAACGACAGTAATGTACACTCACCGGCAATAAAAATGTGACACCTAAATCCTGCAACACTCGCTTCTCTGCAAGGCGTTGTGTGATATAGAAAAAGCCATGAGTCCAAGTTTTAGGTTTCAAAGTTACTTCAGTTTGATATTAAAAATATCATATACAGTAAAACCTCGTTAATCCGGACCCCGATAAGCCGGACTTCGCTTAATGCAGACAGGCAAAAGGCAAAAACGTAGAATGCAAGGTTTTAAATGTGGCTAGAAGTCAACAAGAGAACTTCCCAAAGAAAAGGCAGTCAACCACTGATGAAATTCTGTTTCCCGCAGGCTTTGTACGTACTGTACTGTATAATGTATTTCGGCCTATGCCCTTTAAATACACAATAAACGTGCTTTGTTGCTATAAACGGAGTGTCTTTATTTAGTACTTTTTACATGTAAAAAGATTCTGAATTTGAAATATGTGTTTATTTTTTTAACTTAAGGCAAGCAACCTAACCGCTCTAACTTAGCACTAACTGATCTTGAAATGCTAAGGGTGCCGTGAAACAAAATGTTTGGGAACCCCTATCTTATGGTATATTTTCAGGACCAAGGAATCTAAGCGAGTCAGAATCTATGGTATATAAATTAAATATAAGTAGTCTCAATATTGCACTTCAGTCTAGTGTGCAGATGAAAGTTATTTTTTATAACCTCGCGTATGGCACACATGCACTGACTGCTAATGAAGTACACGGCAATTACTGCATGTTTACAGTCATCCGGTTCCTGACGTCTACACCAACAGCCACAGGGGAATAAAAATTACTTTCGGTAGAAGACACAAGCTTATAAACATGCGAACGAGGCCATGCCAGGAAAAAAAATCCTAACTAAATATCGACAATGGTAATTAAACGGAATGTGCGAATCTTACACTTTCACTTCGCATGTCGGAGCACGCCTTTTTGGGGCTCAGTTTCGTCCACCCACGCACGGGCCTTTTCCCCGTGTCTTCAAGCAGCCAAGTGTGAACGTGAAGAGAACTTTGGACATTTGTTTATAGCCACTCATGCGTTCAAACATGGTAGGCATTGTAAGAATTCTAAACTAGACTTCGGTACAACAATGAATCCTTGAACCTCCACTGCTCATTGTTGAGCATTGTCGATTGCCAATGCTGATGCATTCCATTGCCACGGGTGGGACACACACACTACATTTTTTATATTAAAGTAACTTATCCTACTCATTGTTAGAATTACTTTCGGATCATCTCCAGCGCACTGCGCGAGTCTGTCTAGCGAGCCTAGTGGGCGTGTAGAACCTGAGCAAGGAGCTTAGCGATAGATTCTGGGTTGTGATGACGTCAGTGGCTCGCTTGGTTAATTGGCTGCTTCGAGAGTTGTGACTCGTTCCGATGCTTCAAATGCGTAACAGCCAAAGATGTTACGGAAATAATCTCCCTTCTAAGAAACATTTTTCTTACAGTTTCTGTGCAATGAATTATGAAACTTAACACTGTTGATTAAGCATAACTACCCTTAAAATACTTTCCCAAGTTTCTAGCTACATGCGAACAATTTTGTGTGGGTGGGACAGACGCAATACTTCCTTTTCACTTAATAAGAAGTTTCTTATTAATTTATGTGAATTGTCAAATGATGAAAATAAATTACTTAAGACAAAGAGAGAAGGTAATTGACGTTTGAATATTCTAGTGAAGTTGAAGAGGAAATGCAACAGTTAAAGGGGAAATTCATCGTTTCTTGGTGTTATGGGTGGGACACAACACAAAACAAAAGTAAATCAAAAAGTTAAAGGAAGCAACAATATGTAACATACCTTCTAACTTTATTACGTATAATACTTGAATTTTCATGCAAAAGACAATCTTAGATTGTTCACTCGCACGATAGATAGAAGTTACAGCATTGCATTTATTTAAAAAAATCTAGATTGAAGGGAACTTTGAACAAAAATGCTCTACTTGTATTTCTCAAGCTCTGATATCTGTAGTGATGCAACGTCAGTGTCCCAACCTTGAGAAATTTGATACACAAAAAGCAATGTTTCCACCAGGGACGGTTTTAAGGAAAGGAGGCAATTTCTGAAGGGCCCTAGCTAGAAAGAGACCTCCATTGAAAATAAGAAATGGCTTTGAAAAAGTCTGCATAATTTTAAAATTGCAACTTTCATCCTGTATGCAACGACAAGGCAAAAATTTACGATTGCCACTGGCAGATACATTTTCTGTCGGAAAAGTAGAATTTCTCTACTATGTCACGGTAGATCGTCCAGATATCATTAGATAATTAAATCAGGAAGACATAGATGGGCAGGGCATGTAGCACGAATGGGGGAGGGAAGAAGAGTTTACAGGATTCTTGTTCGGAAACCTGATGGTAAGAGACCTGTAGGAAGGCCAAGAAGAAGATGGAGGGACAACGTTGAGATGGACCTGAAGAAAATCGGCAATGATGGAGAAGATTGGATTGATGTTGCCTAGGATGGGGGACAGAAGGCTTGTGTTGCTTCAGCCATAAACCTTCAGGTTTAAGAACGCTAGAGAGTTAGTTAGTAACGGTAGATCGTGTAACCAATCAATGCAAGAGCTGCCCTATGAAAAAAGTTTACTTTGCATAATCTTCATTTAAGGCCGGGGGGGGGGGGGAGATTGAACCCTGCGAATTCGTCCTGCTCACTGCCGATTCTTGTATGTTTCTCGAAGCTTTTTCCTCGTCCGTCTCAGCAGTTAACACCTTCACAGCTATGAAAACGAACGATAATTTATATCCGTTCATTATATTGACTTTTAATTATAAAGAGGACTGAATCAGTGATTATTACAACAACAAAAAGACGGGAAAAATACGTTCTACGTTAAAGTGAACGAAAAAGCCAAAGTGAACGTGCTTCCAAAATTTCTTAGCTGTTGTCCGAATCCTCTGCCAGGTTGCTGAAATTTTCGGGAATGACATTTACATTTCCGCTCCCTCCACCCCCTGAATTCATCCCTTGCCCTCCAATTAATAAAAAAAAGCGTTGGAAAGTTATATTTCGTTCATTGTTTTTTCGTTGGAAGGTAAAATGCAACGTAAACGTTATTCCCTTTTCAAATACATCAAAGTAATGCACTTTCACAATTTCAAGTAAATTGCCCCTATGAGTTTGGTTTTGTCTCCTCTCACTCACACACACACACATCCTGGAAAAATAGTCTGGACGCACACATGTCATTAAAGTCCATTGTAACGCTGTCGCTTTGTAATGAAATAATTCCTGGTTTGATCCTGGACAGTTTGAATCAAACTTTGAACTGTAGGTACAGTAGTCGTCAGTCAGTACGTCTGTAAAGACAACTAACTAACTCTAGCCTTCCTAAACCCGAAGGTTTATGACTGCAGCAACACAAGCCTTCCACCTGTTCCTAACCTGGGCAAGATTTCCTTACTGATTTCCTTCAGGTCCATCTCAACGTTATGCCTCCATCTTCGTCTTGGCCTTCCTACAGGTCTCTTACCATCAGGCTTCCCAGCAAGAATCCTGTAAACTCCTCTAAAAAACTAAGTAACGTTAAATAAAATATAAAACAGCCAAATAATGAAGTGCACGTTAATGATCCGTAGCTTTCGTGGCAATGAAGAATTATTCATTATTGCCGCATGGGAAGGCTTTCTTTCATAGCAATTTCCCGCGGGACATGAAAACATGTTGATACCCTACACTTCCTTTCAAAGTGCCTCCGGAGGTGTTCACCGACTTGATAAGACGAGCGAACGTGTTAGAAAGTGACGTGCCAGAGCGAACACATTTCAAGTGAAATCGACACGCGAAGGAAGTTAGATTATCTGCAGATGATGGATAGCCAAGACGAGCAGACACTTGGCAATATGTCAACTGATATGCTGTGGCTATCATATCCGCTATATCTGTACGTGAAATTGTAGGCAACTGATATCCACCAAATACGTTTGGATCTTCTGCAGACTGGTGTGGAAATTCTCGTGAACGAATGACGAAACACTGGTGTTAAAGCGTCACAGACAGTGTGATCTCCCAGCGGCAAAGACAGTGGTTCCAAGAAAACAGCTGTGTGTAAAATCTGTGATATTTTAACATTACGGAGGTGAAATGTTGACGAAAATGTGGTGTAGACCTCTGTATCGCTTTAACACCATTTTTTCCTACAGTTAACTTTTATAAACGTTTTACATTTATTTTCAAAGTAAGAGAGTAATACACAAGGGGTTCGTGGGGTTATATCCCCCCTTTGACTTAGTTCTAAGAAAAAGGTCAAATACACAGGGTTGCTTGCTAACTGGGAGGGTGTTTGCCCGAGCCTTGAGACTAGCTGAGGGATACTCCTGATGATCTGGGAAAAATTTTTAGCTGGGGAGGGGGGGGGGTGGTATCATCTTCCCGCGCTACTGAAAGAAACTAACTGGGCTACAGACAACTAGGCAAATATAATGCTTGTGTTGTGTAAATAAAATCACAACAAATAATTGATATAGTTTATTTTACTTCGCTGCTCTGCCACTTTTGGCTAATTGCGAAGATGAGGATGAGTGATGATATGATGAAATTGATGAAGAGGCACTCACAAACAACACCCATGCCAAGGCCGGGATTCGAACCCGGGCCGTCTGACCAAATCTATGCTTTATAGAAGTTATATATTCAAAATGAGGGTGTTTGGTTTGAGATGGTGTTTTAAGCCCACTTTGTGCACAATAAGGCAAATCGTGACTGGACCTACAGTTTAAAGTGGAATCCGAACCACTAAGTGCCTCCACCGGGTATCGAGCCCGGATTCCTTGATTACAAGGTGACGACGCTACCACTGCGCCATAGGGAGGCTCTACCTCCCCGAGGTATTAAGGAGGATAGAAAAATGCAGTGTCTCCTGAAATTGTTATTATTAGTATTATTTATTATCTTAATAGGGTTACATTTAAGCCGTACAACATTGCATTTAGTTCATTATTAATACAAGTAATGGCTTGATGCCCTAAATAATAAAATACCTATACAATGAAACTACGTCTAAATAAAATGTGACGATGTAAAATGTTTACATGATTTGTAGAATATTCTATATATACATAGCATATATAAAATAGGTAAAGTGCTCCCCTGTGCACCACGACCCTGGCCGTCTTTACCCCCCAGAGTTTCCTCCAGGTACTCACTTTATGCGACGATGAGTGGGTGCCGGAGCCGCTTGAACAGATGGAAAAAAATCCCGGTTCTCCCCGTCGGGATCGAACCCGGGTCTATCGCATGGTAATCAGACGCCCTAATGACCGAGTTACCGCGGCTTCTACATAATACGTAGCATATATATTGAAAAGAAATCGGAAGTTAAGGATGTGTGAGTATAAGTGGATATGGAATTGACTTTTCACGGAAAGAGGTAAAAAATTTAATTAATTATATGTACAGAGAGAGGGGGGAAGCCCTGAAAACAATGTAGACTGTGAGTTGGAATTTATAGGCATGTGAACGTAGAAGACTGCAAAACTGCGCTTTCTTGGTGCTGAGTTCGACTTTCGTCGGGAGTGAATTGCAAGTTTCCGCTGCTAGGTACGGTAAGGATTTCTGGCCAAATCGGCTTTTGTTCGGTTTGTTGTTAGGTAGGTCTCTATGTAAGGACGATCTGGTGTTAAATGTATGTATACCCAGTGGTCAAAAACGTACGTTCTACCTCTTGTGGTGTTTTGGAGGACAGAAAATACAATCTCTCCTGTACTTGGGCCCCCATATGGGGAGGGGACTCTTTAGTGACCTTTTGGGCCCTAGTGTAGTGGTAACGTCGCCACCTTGTAATCCAAGGGGTCCCGGGTTCGATACCCGGTGGAGGCACATTGCACAGTGGCTGCGGTACAACTTTAAACTATAGGCCCAGTTCCGATCTGTGCACAAAGTAGACTTAGGTCAACAATTCAAACCTCTTAAAAATTTTAAAGCGAGCACCGCCAGCTAAATCTTGGACAGTGGCAAACTTCACATTAGGAGAAATCTCTATGGGTTAATTCTGTCCATCCCCCGAGATTATTTACCTACATACCCATGACCTTCATGACAGCTGCCAAGGCTAGATCTGCCTTTCACCATTTCACCGGGCTTCCAAAGACTCCTCTCTTTTTTCCCTTTCTATTACGGAACCGGAATGGACTTCTTCTGTGGCCTCAAAACGTTTCTTTATGCACAATACTTATTGGTACACGAAGATGATTACAAAAAACGATATTCTTATCATTAGCGTAACTCTGGAATGGTTTTTGCATTTCATCAATAAAAATCGTTATGTTCTTTGTACCTACTGAACGTTTCGTAATTGCATACCGTTGATTGCTGCTTGGAATAGGGTCAGTGGATTTCGCTTTGAGACCACTTTCTACCGTTCTTCTAGTCACTGGATGGAGATCTGACCTTCATTTGTTCAAGTCTGAGGATTTATTGGGAATAAACAGTCTGAGCTGGCCTAATATAGGGTTGGTTTGTAAGGATTTCAGCAAAATGCCAGTGTGATCCGGAAGGACGGACAAATTTTCGGGACAGTCTTCGGGATTTCCCGTGAATTCTCGATTTAAGCACTACGTCACGTAATTGCTTCTTAAGATTACATGCAGATAACCCAACAATATGTGATATTAAAGTCCTACAAATGTTGAAATGAGGAAACGAAGAAAAACTTAGTAAAAAATAACATAGCTTATATTTAAAGATTCGAAGTTTGCATTTCTGATTAAAAATATTAGTTTAACGTATTTAAGAACATTTCAGGTATGTCTTAGTGCCTGAAGAAGATCTTTAAAAATGTTCCACTATAACTGCTACTCTGGGAAACACATAACTCCAGTAGTGTAATCTGCTTGAAAAATACAACATCGTTATAAACTATATATTACACAAATATTTTCGTCTTTTCCTGACGTGGTCGAACAGGTAACGCCATGTACAGAGTTGAAAGAACAAATTTTCACGTGGTGACCCCCCAAGGGAAGTATCTATGGGTCACTTCATCACTTCAAAATCTTCAATGGAAACAAGAGTCGAGTAAAATCTTGTATGTTTTCCTTCTCCCCTTACCTCTGTCAAGTGTAAATTTCTCCATCGCACATTCTGACTTTGTCATCTTTGAAAAACAAAAAAAGGTAGGCTTGTAATGGCGCCCGAGACCTACTCCTCGCTTAGGCCTGTCTTCAAATAATCTCCAGAATGCAGGATCAAGATGAGAAATTCTGGTTTTGTCCACCTATAGTGCTAGTAGACCACAGAAAGCAGGTATAATTTCAAGACATATTGTTGTAAACAAAACAATACCATGGTGTATCATCAATATTATTACTGCAACTACAAATATTATTAAATCATACTTTTACTTTGCATACTTAACGTCTCTTTTTTGCACCTTAGGATAATGACGAAGTTAAATTATGCTTATCGCATATAGCTAAAAGACGTATTCGTGGAGCAACAAAACAGCAGAAATTGTATTATATTCTTTCCAAACCTCCTTATTAAAAATAAACTTTGGCGAGTCTTTCGGGAGACACCCAAATGCCAACCTCTATTCCACGTGGTACAGTGGGATCCATGAGTATTACCGTGCAATTGTCCATCACCATGTTCGTGCACTTCATTTGATCCAACAAGAGCTCCAAAACTTAAAAGAAAACTCAAGACAAGCTGTTGACAACTTCTGCACAAGCATACATAAAAATCCATCGCTTAAAAACACACAGGATGTAAGAGGAAAATTAACGAAAACAGTCATGGACAATTTGCACGGTAATACTAATGGATCCCACTGTACATAATACACTTTGAAATAACCAGGTTATGGATTTTGATTGATTTTGTCTATTGTACGTCGCCTTTCTGCCAGTTCTGGCTAATTGTGAAGATGAGGACGATATTCCTGAAAGGGCATTCGCAAAGAAGATCCATACAGACGCCGAGATTCGAAAGCGGGACCCCCGACATCTTAGATCGCTGTGTAACCGCTCCGCCAAAGAGATCGTCCGCTGTCCATCTGTGTGTGTGATTGTCCCTTTGCCAGTTCCCTCTTATAACCATTCATCTTCAACTTCGCGATTAGCCACAAGTGGGGGAAAATCGAACTAAAACCAACAAAGAGCTCGAAGATGAAGTAGTCAGATGTACACAACCACACCCTAGCAATTCTATTATCATTAATAGAGAACGGATTTTAAGGTGCAGCGCCTTTCCAAAAATATAGCAGTTTTCACAACGATCGTTTGAGGCATGTACCTAGATATTTTAGGACATGAAATCAAGTAAAATAGACACACTTTGTTGCACCTTTTCGTGAGATTAGCACATTTACCCCGTTTTGCCCCCTCTTTAATGCTTCAGCACCTTCTTCCTTCCTTTTCTTTCATGTTTTGTTAATAAAACTGGACATAAACATAAATGATTTTCACTCTTCTTGAGCAGCTACATAAAATCCTATAGTCTCATTTTGTAGAGCAGAACGTGAGCTATAAAATGGTATAATATAATCATTGCAGCCCCAATAGTTCCCAAGATAATGTAGTAAAACCCGCAAAAGAAAACACAAACTTCCACAAAACCCATTCGGCAGAACCACCGTTCTCTCTGCGGTCCGCGCGCAATCAGAGTTCTCTCTGAGGTCCGCGCGCATTATATACAGAAGGCGCAGAAAAAGGGAGCATCGAATAAAGGCATTTTATCAGCTCCTTTTTAAAACATTTTCAGAACCCTTTTTTTTCCCTTTCTCGACCATAATTTTGCACCTTAAAATCCTTTCCATACAGTATCATCCAGATACTCAGCACATAACATCTCCGAGCTATTTACAAATGACTCTCCACGGTTTTGTCCAGTACCTCATGCATACGCAAACAATGCCTGTTTTGTGTTTAACGGCAAGTGGTAACAGAGAGGTGTTATCCAGTAGCTTCAAGGAGTCTACTCACGTAATGGGATTTCTCCGCCTATCTCCTTTGAATTACATGACGTTGACATGACGTCGAGGGACCTGAGTTGAATGTCCCATGGCTGCTTACTCAGAAACGCGTGCCTCAGCTTGCGAGTACGCACATATGCATGCATGGTCGATTCAGACGCCACGCGTGCGGTTGGATGCTACAATACTAAACGGATATCAAACGAAATCGAAATTGGTTTCTTGATTGCCTAAAGTGGAAAGCAGGAGAGTAACTTTGGTAGAGACGTTGTACAGTCAAAAGCAAAAAGTAGGTTGTACTTTCGGCGCTAATTGTTCATTAGTATTTTGATTATTTTCTCATTTACATCTGCACACACACATCGCTACTGTCGCCAGGGGTCCCGGGTTCGAAACACGGCATTTGTGGTCTTTGTGAACATCCTAAACGGTATTTATGTATACTCTGTCCAGGTTATGTCTGGAGCAAGCGAACGAAAACAAGTCCTTGCGCAAAGCGACGCGAGACAGCGCCACCAATGTACACGTGAGTGGGAATGGGATTGCGTGGAGAAGGAAAGCGACTGCAGTAACCAGCCTTTGCAGCAGCGTATACTGCTTCGCTCTGTCCCCTTGTCTGCCGAAATGAGCGGCCTTGCTCCAAACATAACCAGGACAGAGTATAGTTCATGTTGAGTTTTTTAAAGTCCACTTTATGCACAGACAGGCTAATCGGTACTGAATCCGAAACACTATGGGCTTCCACCGGGTATCGAACCCGGGACACGTTAATTACAAGATAATGAAATGACTTTACCACTATGCTATCGGGGAGGCCAGAGACGGTCCCTCATCAATTTCCTCATATCATCACTCATCCTCACCGTTGCAATTAGCCAAAAGTGGCAGAAAAGCGACGATAAACAACAAAAAACAGTCAAGCCAAACAGGTCCTAGACCCTATTCTTTTAATATTAATAGTACAATTAAAAAATGGTTGCCACTTAACACAAACTATTCGAGACTGAATTACACATTGGACATGTATACAGCATCCGAAATTACTGTAGATGACTTTCGTTATTTTTGTTGCTTTTACTTCTCAACTGAAAAGGGGGGTGCGGGGAATATATTACTAACTCCTCAGCGTTTAAAAGCTTGCGAGAGGTACCACGCGACGAAACGGAAATAATTTGGAGAGTGGAAAAAAAGAGAGGCACGAAAAAATAGAAAAAGAGAAGAAAACAAGTGTGAAAGGAGAGGCGTTTGCCAGTCGCAGCACACGTCCCACTTAGCACTCTCCTCTGGGACATACAGACACTCGTCCAGCAACTTTTCTTTCAGTCAGTGCAGGGAAGTAGGGCTGTTGCATCCAACGAAGTCAGTGTTGCCAGATTTTACTAGACGGAACTGTTTCTCTGATACATCGAACTTGCAGAATTTAAAGAGAAAATCAATGTATGCTCAAGATTAATTTAAGTAAATGCAAGTAATGATACAAGAATTGAAGAAAAATGTGAACAGAAGTGCGTTCCATCATATGTGAAAGGTATAGTAGTGGAGCATGTACAGTCACGGACATTTCTGGGTTGCAACAACCCCCGCTGATTTTGTATCGTGCCATTACAATACAGAAGTTTCCGTGACTGTACGAAGGGAGTGAAAAGTTGTCAGTCCGACCCTCTTCCCAATTTATATGTAATTCTCTCACGATATCCGGTGAAGGAATATGTCTTCTTCGTGAGTGGCCCTTCATCAATGTCATCGTATCATCGTCATCGTCGCGATTAGCCAAAGAGGCAGAGAAGAGGCGAAGTAAAATAAAAAATCAATCAACCAATACAATAAACTTTGTCATATTTCCAGGGGATACAACCAACCCATTCACGACGCTTATGTGGCCTGTCTGCTTTAATCTTTTCGTTGCTTTAAGAACATAAATTGAGAGTATTTGAAAGCAAAATCCTTAGGGAAATATTTGGACCTAAAAGGGATGAGGAGACAGGTGAGTGGAGAAGGTTACATAATTTAGAACTGCACAATTTGTATTCATGTCCAGCTATTATTAGAATAATTAAATCAAGAAGACTTGGATGGTTACGAATGGGAGAGGAAAGAAGAGTTTACAGGATTCTTGTCGGGAAACCTGATGGTAAGAGACCTGTAGGAGGGTTAAGACGAAGATGGAGGGATAGCGTTGAGATGGGACCTAAAGGAAATCGGTAAGGATGGAAAAGATTGGATTGATCTTGCCCAGAATAGGGATGGAAGGCGTGTCTAGCTGCAGCCATAAACCTTCGGGTTTAAGAAGGCTAGACCATCGTTTCTCAACCTATGGGGCACGACCCACTGTTGGGTCCCGAGAGGGAATTTGGTGGCTTGAAAATGTATTTACTGTGTCTTAAATGTCTTAAAAACGTATTACGTTTAAATTACTACGATGTATTGTTTTAACAATTTAAATTCAACCCGTGTTGTACGTGTCCTAGTCTAAACTCGACATTTCTGTTATTCGACTTCTACCATTGCTTTTTACCGGCATCTCCCAATTTCAGCATGCTTGTTTAGTTAGATGTTAGACTAGAGTAAATTAGTCTATTAAATTACATATTTACTTTTCTAGAATGAAGTATGTGTAATTTGTTTAAGCAAGCGTAAAAGAGGGTTTCTTAAAGTATTCGATGTTAGCAAAAATACGATTATAAACTGGGTGCACACCCCTACAAGCAATTCTGCCGGCTCCCATGTTTATGGGCAGTAATGTGCCGTAAGTTTACGTCTACATGCGTTGTCTACACGTAATCTACGCGTAGATTACATTGGGTTGTAGTTTACATAGACTACGTAGACAATCTAAAGTGCATTAAAATTAATTTTCAAGGCTTTCATGAAAGGAAAGTGACATTTTCAACTATATTGGTTCCTAACGAACTGACTAGAATCCTATCTACCAGGCTAAAGGTCCCGGGTTTGATCCCCGGCCGGTTCAAATCCGGGAACTTTTCTAACGTTGGAAGCGGCCCCGGCGCCCACCCAGCGTCGAATGACATGGGTACCTGGGTGAAACCCTGGGAGGTAAAGGCGGTCAGGGGCGTGATGCTGATCACATCACCCCCACTCACTACCGGATCAAGAAAGTGTGGGGCGTTTCCCCCTATACGCCTTCATGGCCTGGTGCTAAGCACAGGGGAGCACTTTTACCTTTTTTTCTACCTTCTATCATCAACTATGGAAGAAAACACATAGTATGCAAAAACAAACAACAGATGGCAGTCGTGAGGCGAACTTGGTCTTTTTCCCATAAAACACTAGAATACTTCCTAGGTGAGAAATTGTTCGAATTTGGAAGAAAGAGTATGAAAAGTTCTCCTCACACATCAGCAACTGATACGCAGTATAATTTTGTTTTACTTCCACGGAACCCTTTGCTAAGCTATCACCTCTCGCCATGTTTACATAGATTACGTAATCTACGTGTATAAAATAGTCTATGTGTATAATGTAGACTATCGTTGTTTACGCGTAGACGCACATCACTGCATATGGGTTCCATAAAGTGTAATATCCTTCATGGTGCGTCCCGGATTGAAAAAGGTTGAGAACCGCTGGGCTACAGAGTTAGTTAGTAGCATGGTGCGAAGAAAATAGTAGTTGATATTGGTCACATTACCGTAAACTAACGCTAAGAATTTGACGAAAGTGGAACACACATCGAGAGATAAAGAAACCTCTTTTTTCCACTCTTACGCTTCCAGCAGTCTTCGTGGCGGAGGGATACGAAACAACACACGAGACACTATGTCCTGTTTGTCTACCATTTCACGCCTGCTACGCCTCGTTATTTCTGTACGAGAAAGCGTGCCGCCTCCGAACATGTAGTGTTTTGTTCGTGACCCTTTAATAGGGATAAATTTCACCAGTTTACTTTCGTGTGTTTCGGGCATGTTCATCGTCTTCGCTGACGACGTGACAGAGAATTAAAAAAGAAAACTGTTTCTCACAGAAGCGAATTCCGTATCTGCACACAATGGACGCATCCGTCATCGTTGTCCACCAACCGGGTCGCGAGGGGAGAGGCCAGTGGCGCGTGATGAAAGGAAAACACGATTCCCTGTTCTTCCTATCTCACCGCATCTCTGGTTAACAAATAACGAACGCTGGCCAGTTGACTCTGCGATTTAATGTAGCGTATCAATGTTGCCAGCTGCAGCAACCGTTTCATCAACCAACCGGAAAAATGTGTCAACATACTATATTTGTGAAGGTACTAGAGAAACTCAAGATTTCCTGAACTGAATTTCCTACAGAATGAACCATATTAGTATGACGTCACGCTGCAAGATTGAGTGCAAACAAAGTAGTCACGTGGTTTTAGCCTAATTCAAAAACATTGAATTTTCCAGTGATGAAACAAAATTGTGATGTGTATCGAACATGTAAAGATGACATTTCGGAGAATACGTCGATATATTATGTATACCTATAGCTATTTGAGCAACATCTATAGTATTCTTCATGATGGCGTAGTGGTAACGTCGTCGCCTTGTAATCAAGGGGTTCCGGTGACGGCAGCTAGTGGTTCGGATCCCACTAAACTGTAGGTTCAGTCCCGATTAGTCTTTTTGTCAAAATCCACATGAAAACTACAGTATCTTCGACGTCGGCCAGGGATGTTTTTATCCCCATGAAAGAAAATTGAAAGCATATAATATACCATTTCTTAACTACAGTAAAACCTCGTTAATCCGAACTAATGGGGGGATAAGTTGACCGGTTTAACGAAAAACCGGATTAACTGAAATAACCTAAAAGAACAGTAGAAAGTGCATTAAAACTCCGTTTATATCAACAAAACACGTTTATTATGGTGTGTTTAAAGGGCATAGCCCTAAATACACTATACAGTACAGTACAATGTCTGCGGGAAACAGAATTTCATCAGTGGTTGACTGCCTTTTCTATGGGAAGTTCTCTTGTTGACTTATAGCCACATTTAAAAACTTGCATTCTGCTTTTTTTCCTTTTGCCTGTCCGGATTAAGCGAAGTCCGGCTCATCGGGGTCCGAATTAACGAGGTTTTACTGTATGTAACAAATACAACCGAAAAAGATTCGGGTCCATTAATGGCTCAGTCATCAAAGATTTCGCTGCCGAAAAGTATGCAGCCTTGTGGATTAAAGAGACACTCATTCTTGAACTGAACAACCTCACCGAGCCAAGGTAACAGCAGGCTGTTTTCCTCTTCAGCTTTCGTGGCATAGTGCTGTATTTATATGAATGGATTTCATTGATTTGCTTTATTTTACTTCGGCTTTTGTGCCACTTTTGGCTAATTGCGAAGATGGGGATGAGTAATGATGAAATTGATGAATGGACACTCTCAAACATCCATGCCCAGGCCTGGATTCGAACCCCGGACACCTGGCGTCGTAGCGCGATGTGCTAAACACTCCGGCATATCTTACCTGTATTCAAGTGTTCACAAGAAACCTGTGGCTAGGTCAGATGGATATTGAATTTGAACTCGGCAATAGAAATCTGGTTTGGTTAGTTCAATACCTTTTGTGCGAGAGTTTTCTTAGAACTTAATACACTGAGTGTGTCTAATTAAGATTTAATGACCTAGATTAGAACCAAGATTTTTACTTAGAACCGCAAGGCGTTTAACCACAGATAACCCGAGGAGGGGGGAGTCTGGTGACGTCAGTTTTCGACCTAGACAGCGGTGAAATTCAGCAGCGCCATCTCTTATTCTGTTTAGTAGAAGACGTGGAAGCAAAAGTGCGAGTGGTGCTCTCAGCGCCTCTTAGCGGATTATTACAAAACTTCTTGCGAATGGGGATTCTCAGCAGGAAGTCAGTGCACTGGTTTTCCTGCCTAAGATGAAGATCTGCTCATATATCTTTATCTGTAGTTTAACTAAGTTTACTGACACTGGTAACACTTCGCACCCCTCCAAAAGCAAAAGTTTAATTTGCACAGTTAGTATATGGACCATGTCAATCTACAAAATTAGGTATTCGTATTGTGAAACGACAATTTTTACGTTGGCAGAATTGCATCCTCGGTGCATAAAGCCAAGAAATGTCTCCCAAGCATCACGAAGAACGAAACAGAGGAAGTAAACATTACAAAGCAAGAACAAGATAAGATTTGCATGCAAATTTTCGGGTTAGCGTACCCATTGCAAACGTCTTCAAGTTTCTGGAGTTACAACACTTCCGGTATCAACAAGCACCTTCCTACATTGGTCTAAGCGATCCGTAAACATATTATGGAAACTATCTCCCATCTACAGCAACTGGGAGGGGTACTTTCCCATCCTTTCTTTACAAATTAGCTACAGGGATGTCAAACTTGACACGAGACCACTTTCACCACCCACGTAGACATAATCCTTTGGAACGACTTGAACGATAAGCATAAGGGTAATGATTGTATAAAATATATATAAAAAATTAGTCAGATGAGAGGAGATGGGAATAAATCTAAGAATTTGCCCACTCCTCCTTCCTCGCTGTTATAAAACATAGTTTGCAACTAAGAGAAAGCCAGGTTGTTGTGCTGGGGGAATGTAGGGCGACTGGGAGAAGTTCATTTATCCCTGGATCTTCCACAGTGGAAGAACCCTGTAACTTCAGTTCAGGCACTTTCTTTTTCAATGGCCTCGGGATTTTGTCTCGGGTTTTTCTCACGTTGAATATCAACAGTCGACAGTTCATTATAAATGTATCAATTTCGCGAAAGCTCTCTGAAAAGTCTTTGCACGCAGAAAAGATATCCACAAGGAAAGAGAGATGTTTATACCATGATAATGTATCTCGCTGCTTCATCTGCGTAATGATGATGCTGTGGAAATTGTGTAATCAAATATTTCGAAGATTTATATTTATATTGCGTTGGTTTTCTCACCGCAAGCATCCTTGATGCCTTCCTTATTCCCGTTTGTATAACAGGCCAGTCAAAGTTTCCACTCCTAATAGCATATTTTATCAAGCATCTGCTGTGATTTGTTAATTGATGAAGATGAAGGAAGGGTACTTCCTCATCAATATTTCTCTAGCTTTCAACAATTTATCATTAATTTTGACCACAACACTAAGGTTTTATAGTGAATATGCAAGCATACGGTATGAGTCACCTCAGGGGTCCAACCTAGTCACTTCTTTCACATTACTTATTAACGAATTCATTTGAAAATTCAGACAAATTGCTGTTTGCAGATGACCTGAAATTTTACAGGTGAATAAGTAAACAAGATGGTAGTAGGTATTCAACTTCAAAATGATATTACAAAACTAGAAGCGTGGGCAATAAATAAATGATTTAACACTAAATATCAATAAATGCCATTGTGTAATATATACTCCAAATACACAACCACACTATTGCAAGCAATTTTACAGTCAAGGATTTAGGGGTCATCTTTGATTCAAATCTTTTCTTAGACAGGGGAGGGTTTTTCAGAGTATTGCAACACTAAAAGCTTTTTATTATTCATATCTAAGATTGAAACTCGAATATGCATCTGTTATATGGAATACAGACACAGCAAAGTACAGCGAAGCAATTGACAAAGTCCAATCAAGAATTCTTAGATTTGTAAAGTACAAAGTTCAGAAGGTTTTCCCCACCTTTTCATTACTATGACAACCTAATATATGAATGTCGGTTTACAAATCTGTGTCACAGAAGAACTTTACACAAAATAGTATTCTTATGAAATTTGTTAAATCATGAAGTATATGCTGAACATCTACTCTCCCAAATTAATTTTCGAATCCCATCTACAAACACCAGACACAAGGATGAACTTTTACTTCTCAAGAAGGCTAGATCGGAAATTGTAAAGGCATCTCCATTACGGAGAAGGTGTACAAAAACTCAATATGCTGACCAAGGCAGAAATTTATTTTATTTTAAAACATAAGCTAAACGTAACGTTTCAACCTTCTAGCAAGGTCTTCTTCAGACTCTATTGTACTTGGTACAGAGCCTGAAGAAGACCTTGCTAGACGGTTGAAACGTTACGTTTAGTTTATGTTTTAAAATAAAATACATGTCTGCCTTGGTCAGCATATTGAGTTTTTCATATCATTGAAACAAGGCTTAATAGTATGATAATGTGTACAAGTTACAATAAATTGCTAATCAAGAATAAGACAATTGGCATCTTTTCTATGAACCTAAGGGAACTCAGTAAAGCCACTATTAATGCATTGACTTTAAACACATAATTTGTGTATAAAATTGTATAGTAAAGGTTGCAAGCACAAACATATTACAGAAAAATATGTGTAACTGTATTCACCATGTTTATGGACTCTGTAAAAATATATATGTACCTGTTGAGTTCAATAAATAAATACCGGAAGGGAGTGAGTGATGCACCAGATTTACTTGCACCTAGCAGAAGTTATTTCTTCACAACAGTTCTCTTCTCTTGAGATTTGATTTGATTCGCTTTTCTACCGTTTTGATGGGAATGAATGGTGAAAAGATGAAATTGGTGAAAAGGCAATCACAAACACATACGAACAGGACACAAGTAAGTGCGAGCTCTGACGCCAGAGACTCGTTAGCCTCCCTCTCTTGAGTTCTGATGTTTTCGTCTCATATTCAATGTCTTAAAGAAAGTTTCGCTGCACCGCAAATCAGATCAGAGGAATTTTAAAATCTAAATTGTACACTCACAGGTAATAAAAATGGGACACCTAGATCCTGAGCCTTCATAATACACGTAGTCTCCGGCAATAAAAATGGGACACCTAGATCCTGAAATACTCGCTTCCCTGCAATGCGTTACGTGTGTTGCCGAACTGTACGCCCGTGGTAGAAGTTGCCATTGAACATTTACTATTAAGATCGACTTATCGCCGTACCGTTAGGCAACACACGTAACGCCTTGTAGGGAAGCGAGTATTTCAGGATCTAGGTGTCCCATTTTTATTACCTGAGAATACGTGTATTATGAAGGCTCAGGATCTAGGTGTCCCATTTTTATTACCTGAGACTACGTGTATTATGAAGGCTCAGGATCTAGGTGTCCCATTTTTATTACCTGAGAGTACGTGTATTATGAAGGCTCAGGATCTAGGTGTCCCATTTTTATTGCCGGAGACTACGTGTATTTTGAAGGCTCAGGATCTAGGTGTCCCATTTTTATTGCCGGAGACTACGTGTATTTTGAAGGCTCAGGATCTAGGTGTCCCATTTTTATTGCCGGAGACTACGTGTATTTTGAAGGCTCAGGATCTAGGTGTCCCATTTTTATTACCTGAGACTACGTGTATTATGAAGGCTCAGGATCTAGGTGTCCCATTTTTTGTTGCCGGAGACTACGTGTATTTTGAAGGCTCAGGATCTAGGTGTCCCATTTTTATTGCCGGAGACTACGTGTGTTTTGAAGGCTCAGGATCTAGGTGTCCCATTTTTATTGCCGGAGACTACGTGTATTTTGAACGCTCAGGATCTAGGTGTCCCATTTTTATTGATGGTGACTGTACATACCCTGAGAGACTCCGTTGTGACTGGTACTGAGAAATAGATATACGTACCTACTAACTATAGCA